>NW_008825047.1:598761-601933 GCF_000699105.1 Pygoscelis adeliae | reverse complement strand
GCCAGTCTGGCTCGCGGTGCCCACCTTGTCCCCAGTGCACCTCTCCAGCCCTGCCGCGCTCCTGCCCAGGGTGGTCGCGGATGTTGGGTTAAGCAGGGGATGTATATGTTACAGGGCATGTCAGAAAACACACTGGCCAGACCACAAGGCTTTGTGCCGCCCCGAGAACATTGGTTTCCCCTTCCTCATCAGCGTGCCGGAGTCCCGCCTCACCTACGCCCGCCTGGCCCAGCTGCTGGAGGGCTATGCAAGGTGAGGGTCCAGGGAGGAGGGGTGCTTCTGCCCCGGGGCTGAACTCGGCCCTGTGCCTGTCCAGCTCTGACTGCCACCTCCTCGCCCAGGTACTCAGTCAGCGTGTTCCAGCCTCCGTTCCAGCTGGGCCGGATGTCGCCGGAGCAGGGGCTGCAGCCTCTGCTGCCAGACAAGCTGGAGCCCCTGGCCAAGAGCAGCTGTGCAGCGGCCACCTCTGCCCCTGAGCTGGGGGACGGGGACAGGGCTTCCAGCCTCCTGCAGGAGCCCCCACTCTCGCCAGCTGTGCCTGAGCTGCACCCGGAGCTGGGGGACACCAGCACTGTTCGGAGCAAGGTCCTGGCAGCCAGGAGTTCCCTGTTGAGCTTGGATTCGGGCTTCTCTGAGCACATGGAGTCGCAGGGCGACAGCTGTTGTGAGAAGGAGCCGTCCTATGAAAGAGCCCTCAAGCCAGAAGGTAAGAGTGGTGCGGTGCTGACCGTGTCTGTGCCAGGAGCCTAGGCAGCCCCAAGGAGCCCCCTGGGAGCTGTGTTTTGGCAGTGCTGCCCCACCTGAAATGCCTGCCTGCCCACGCTCTGCCTTGCCCTGGCAGAGCCCGTGGGGCAGAGTGGAGAGCTGACGAGGAAAGAGGCTGGAGTGTTGTGTTGTTGTGGGAGAGGTGGGAAAGCAGGGGCTGGCAGAAGCCTCCGAGTCCCATGGGAGGGCAGAGCCCGGCACGGGCTGAGCTCGGGGCTGTGAGTGCAGCGTTTCCCTCGCTCTGACTCAGCTGCACGGGAGCAGCCTCTTGTGCTCAGCTGCCTGTCACGTTTCCAGACACTCGTCTCAGGATGGCAGCAATGTGCAGCGAAGGGGTAAGGCAGGCAGAGGAGCGCAGCTTGCCAGGGGCAGGCGCCTGCTAAAAATAGTCAAGGACATGGGGCACGTGGTTGTGTCCCTGCAAGGCCGTAGCATGTGAGGTGGGGGTGGGGGCACTGCAAATTCTTGGCCCCTACGCAGAGCAGACAGGCAGTACCACCACAGATCTGTCCCTGCCTGTCCACAGCTGCCATCCCTGGGTACCAACACACTCCAGACTCGCTGAGTGCCCGTGCCACGCAGTTCTACATCAACAAAATCGACGCTGCCAACCGAGAGCACAAGCTGGAAGATAAAGGTGAGCCCAGAGCCCTGGAAAGCGCCACCTTTGTCGCTTGCGGCCTCTGGCAGGGTGGTGGATCTGCTTGGCCAGGGTGCCAGAGGCTGCCTGGCACAAGGTGAACCCAGATGTGACGGTGGCTCCAGGCTGGACAGTGAAAGCTGTATCTGGCATAGGGGAGGGCAGGGCTTTGCTGCACAGAGCTGCTGCCCATCAGCTCTTGGGCATGATGTTCCTTGCTCTCCTCAGCAAATAGACCAATTCCCTTCAACCTCCTGCATCCACAGAGAGTCTGTCATCTCTGGGTCACCTCTTCTCTGAACGGGATGCCCGCATCCAGTGCTGGTTATGTAGGCGCTGCCAAGAGGGGCTGTGCCAGCCTTGTCCCCTGCTGGCTGGGGGGCTCTGCTGCCCTGGGGTGGTGAACCTGGCCATGGGGCACTTGTGCCTTCCTGGCAGCACTGCGTGATCGCCGTATCGAGCCAGGATGGACAAGACTGCTGCTAGCCCTGGCAAGGTGGCCTGACCCAGCCTTGTGGGGCAGGTGTGTGAGGTGTGCGCCCCTTCGCAGGTGACACCCCCCTGGAGCTGACAGACGACTGCTCCCTTGCCCTGGTGTGGAAGAACAATGAGCGCCTCAAGGAGTTCGTGTTGGTGGAGTCCAAAGAGCTGGAGTGTGTGGAGGACCCAGGCTCGGCCAGTGAAGCAGCCCGGGCTGGCCACTTCACCCTGGAGCAGTGCCTCAACCTCTTCACCAAGCCCGAAGTCCTGGCCCCAGAGGAAGCATGGTGAGGAAGGCGGCAGGGTGGGTTCCAGCCCATGGGCCCAGGCAGCCGCGGGGGTTTCCCAGGAGCTGCCTGGGCCTGCCCGCTGTTTCTTCTGGCAGCCGGGAGCGTTGGGTTGGCCTTCCCTGTGCGCTGGGGAGGGAGGCCATAAGCCAGCAAGGAACAATGCCAGCGCTCCGCAGGACTGTACTGGCCTGCCCCTGGCAGGGGAGGCTGAGACCTCCCGCGTCCCCTCTGCCAGCCCCACATGTGGGGGACCTTGGGGCTGGGCTGGGCTGTAAGACCTGAGGCTCTCCCCACGCCGGTAATGAGCATACTCTTCCCCCAGGTACTGCCCCAAGTGCAAGCAACACCGCGAGGCTTCCAAGCAGCTGATGCTGTGGCGGCTGCCCAACGTCCTCATCATCCAGCTCAAGCGCTTCTCCTTCCGCAGCTTTATTTGGAGGGACAAGATCAACGACATGGTGGACTTCCCCGTCCGGTGAGAGCCTGGGGGACGAAGTGCCTGGGTTGGCGCTGCCTGTGCTGCTCTGCAGCCCGGCCTCTCCCTGCCTAACACTGACTGCCCCTGACTGTCCCCGTCTCTCTCCGCAGGAGCCTGGACCTAAGCAAGTTCTGCATCGGCCGGAAGGGCGAGCAGCAGCTGCCCATGTATGACCTGTACGCTGTGATCAACCACTACGGAGGCATGATTGGGGGGCACTACACAGCGTACGCCCGCCTGCCCAACGACAAGAACAGCCAGCGCAGTGACGTGGGTGAGGATCTGCCACCCTCGCCGCCCCCCAGCTCCTGCAGCTGTGGCCTGCCTGCTTGCTTAACCCTTCTCTCCTCTCAGGCTGGCGGCTTTTCGACGACAGCACAGTCACCACTGTGGATGAGAGCCAGGTGGTAACCAGATACGCGTATGTCCTCTTTTACCGTCGGAGGAACTCTCCTGTGGAGAGACCCCTGCCAGGGCACCCCCCAGACCACCGCGCCGAGCGCACCCCCTCTGCCCAAG
>NW_008825047.1:597949-598375 GCF_000699105.1 Pygoscelis adeliae | reverse complement strand
CTGCCAGCTCCCGCAGGGTGCTGAAGAGAACCCTGCCAGAGCGAGCTCTGCTGCCGGGCTGCCCGGGAGGGAAGGGTGGGCCAACCGGCAGCGTGCTTTCGGCATGCACCGGCGGGGAACGGGTGGGCTGATCTTTGTGTGAATGTCAGACACGAAGGCCCAGGCTGGGGTGGGGTGTGGCGCAGCGCCCACCTGGCCAGCCCCCCCTGCATCGCTGTGCTGCAGCCCTTCCCTCCGCACTCAGCACGCCCGTGGGGTCTGAGGACGATGCTCAGCTCATCTCTGGCACGGCTGCACGCCTGTGCCCCCGTGGGGCCCTTCTGGCCTGGCCTCCCGGCCCCTCTGGCTCGTGCAGCCCTTGGCCCGGCTCTGGTTAGGCATCCCGGCTCTGCCCGCTCGCCTGGGGGTGGGAGCTGCCTGTCTCTG
>NW_008825047.1:596672-597390 GCF_000699105.1 Pygoscelis adeliae | reverse complement strand
CCCCCCAGACCACCGAGCCGAGCGCACCCCCTCTGCCGAAGCTGCTGCCAGCCAGGTGAGAGCTCGCGTCCCTTTCGGCACTGTTGGAGCCCCGGAGCCTTGAAACATGCCCAGGTGCCCACGCTCAGTGCCCAGCCTGTCTCTGCCAGCACCCACGGAGTCTGGCGCAGCTGCGGTCTGCTGCCTGCCCCCCTTTGACACCAAAGAACTCGCGCCGGCCGGGTGTTGGGGCTTCTCTTGCCCTGTTCTTTGCTGTGAGCTTGGGATAGTCCCTGCCCTGAGGGACCACAGGAGAGCTGCTTCCCGTCAGCAGGGTGGGAGTGCTGGTGGGAGGGCACTGGAGGAGGCAGGAGGGGGCCCAGCCTCACTGGGGTCTGGACCAGAGGAAGGCTGTGAGCAGTGCAGTAGGAGCTGGCTGTGCCAGCGAGCAGTGAGAACCTGCCCTGTGCAGCCGCTCTCGAGGCAGGGTGGGGGACGCTTTCTGCTGGGGCCCAGCTCGGGGCCAAGCTAGGTGCAAAAAAGGCAAATGCCAGCGCTGAGCCAGGGGCCTGGCAGCTTCCGCAGGGTGCTGAAGAGAAACCTGCCAGAGCGAGCTCTGCTGCCGGGCTGCCCGGGAGGGAAGGGTGGGCCAACCGGCAGCGTGCTTTCGGCATGCACCGGCGGGGAACGGGTGGGCTGATCTTTGTGTCAATGTCAGGCACGAAGGCCCAGGCTGGGG
>NW_008825047.1:594758-595207 GCF_000699105.1 Pygoscelis adeliae | reverse complement strand
CAGCTGGCAGGGCTGCGTGGCCAGCCTGCTGCCTTGCCAAGGCACAGCCCAGAACCAGGAGCCCCTTTGCCCTCCCTCATCCTTGCTGCCCGCTGGGAGCGGGACAGACCTCGTGGCTACCTGCTGCTCAGGAGGGGACGTTGCCGCTGCAGCGCGGCCGGGGCCTGGGAACCCCCTGGGAACAGCGACCGCCTCTGCTTGGCTCCCAAGAAAGAAGCGGAGACCTGCCAGGAGGCTGCAGCAAGGGCAGGATGCCCTGACATGGGTCCTGGTCCGGCCGCCTCGCCCAGCTGCGTTGCTGCGGGAGCCTTGTGCTCCCTTGGGCTGGCGCAACCCACGGCTTCTGGGCCAGCCCTCTTGCCGGCCTCCGGCTGAGCCTTCTGGTGCCAGCTGCCCATGTACCAGGAGTTGCGCGCATCGTAACCCCATGCTGGGGCTGGGGCTTGTCA
>NW_008825047.1:593822-594561 GCF_000699105.1 Pygoscelis adeliae | reverse complement strand
AGGTGGCGGCATCGGGGGCGCCGGGTCTCTGCCGGGGGCGCGCGGTGCAGTGCCTCGTTTGTGAGGGGCCCGGCTGCCCATGCCACGGGAGAGGCGTGGGGTCGGGGAGCGCTGGTAGGACCTCGGTGCGTTAATAAAGCCAGGTTTTCCAAAGAGATGCAGCATGCCTGTCCTGTGTGATGGGACCCCCAGATCAGGGCAGGGACTGCGCTGGAGCCGGTGGCTTTCCTGTGCCTGAGGCGACTCTCTGGCCCAGCCGGCACAGGGACAGTGCCCTGGGCTCTGCCGGGTGCCTGGTGGCCCCTGTGCAGCAGCGGGCTCAGGGCAGAGCTCTGCCGGTGCCTCCAGCCATGGGGCAGCAGTCCCGGTGGGGCACGTGCAGGGTGTGGGGAGCCCGGCGGGGCCAGCAGCACGCTGTCCCGTGGGGCTGGGGCGCGGGCCGCAGCTCCAGCAGTGTCTGACATTGAGACGTGTTGCCCTTGGCTGAGCGTGGCTCAGACTGCTCTGGCATGTTTGGGTGCGAGAGGTGACTTCAGAGCCCTGTGACTTCCTTTTCCGTCTCCGCCTCTGTCCTGCCGGCGGTGCCCTTGGCTGGCTGGGGAAGGATGCTCGGCAGGGACGGGCTCACCTGCGTTTCTGGCTGGGGCTTGAGCCGGGCAGCGGGGAGCCCAGGGCTCCCCCCACCTCAGTCCTGCACCCCTCTTGCACGTGTGCTGCGGTGTCCTACCGGCCAAGCGGG
>NW_008825047.1:588157-589310 GCF_000699105.1 Pygoscelis adeliae | reverse complement strand
ACCTCGAGCTCTGCCGCAATGGCAGCAGCAACGCCAGCGCTGGCACTGCGCCCTTCAACCTCAGCTGTGCCGACCTGGCCAGCAAGCGCTCACCTGTCATCGAGTTTTGGGAGTGAGTGGGGGGACCGGGGGGTTCTCACCTGGGGCCGGGGGGGTCGCGCTGGCCCTCAGCACGGCCCTGCTCTGCAGGAACAAGGTGCTGCGGCTCTCAGGAGGCCTCAGCGAGCCGGGGGAGATGAACTGGCAGATGATCCTCTGCTTGGTCACCACCTGGGTCGTCGTCTACTTCTGCATCTGGAAGGGCGTCAAGTCAACTGGGAAGGTGATGCTGGCGGGGCGGTGACATGCACTGGGGCCACCGGCATGTGGGGATGGGACTGCAGCACCCGGCACTGCTGGCTCCTGCCCTCCTGTGCTGCAGCCCACGGGGGTGTAAGACCCCTGTCCCACATCTGTCTGGGAGGTGCCACCAGCCGCTGGGGACATCCCCAAGCCCTGGTTTCGCCATCCCCTGCACCGTCCTCTACAAGCGCCTGCGCTGCAAAGGCTCCCTGCGCGAGGTGAGGGCGGTGCGGCGGGGGCCCTCCCGCCTCCGTCCCCAACCCATCTCAGCCATCCTTGTCCCTGTCCCCCTCTCAGTCCCGTCCCCATCCCAGTCCCATCCCCATCCAAATTCCAGCGCTGTCCACATTGCCATCTCAGTCCCATCCCAGCCAAATCCCGTCCCTGTCCCCAACCCTGTCTCACTCCCAAACTCGCCTGAATCCCATCCTTGCTCACATCACTCTCAGTCCCATCCCCGTCTGAATCCCATCCCTGTCCCCATCCCTATTACTCTCACTCCCAGCCAAATCCCATCCCTGTCCCCACCGCTGTCTCATTCCCAACCTCACCCGAATGCTATCCTTGCTGACATCGCTGTCTTAATCCCGTCACCGTCTCAGTCCCGTCCCCATCTCATCCCTGTCCCCATGCTATCCCTCTCTCAATCCCATTTCAATCCCTTCCCCATCCCAGTCTCACCTCCATCCCCACCCAAAATCCCACCCCATCCCCATGCGCCGGGGGGATGCACCACGCCGGGTCCAGGCAGTCCCCGGTGCTGCCGTCCCTGGGTGCTGACACGGCGTCCCCGCAGCGCTGGCAGCTCCTG
>NW_008825047.1:580837-581167 GCF_000699105.1 Pygoscelis adeliae | reverse complement strand
GGGGACAGCCTGCCCTGGGTAGGTGCAGGCAGGGTGAGGGGGGTGACAGCTGGACAGGGCCACCTCCAGGTCTTGGGGCACCCGGAGCCTTTTCTACTTCTGTCTGTGTCTCTCTTCTCCAGGTGCTGCATTTGCTGGGGCCAAAGACAGAAGCTGACCTGGAAAAGAAACCAAAGGTGAGGAGGTGGGGGAGGCTGGGAACTGGGTGGGTATTTCCCTGCTGAGTGTCCAGGCGGGATCCTAAATAGCTGCTCTGGGCCCAGCCGCCACCATGGGCACGGGTCTGAGGGAGCGCTTGGGGCAGCAAGCTGGGCCAGGAGGGGAAGGTGG
>NW_008825047.1:580155-580804 GCF_000699105.1 Pygoscelis adeliae | reverse complement strand
GTGGGGCTGCAAAGGCCCGGCCGGCCCCGGCAGAGAAGCAGAAGGCGGCTGTGGTGGAGAATGGTAAGAGACTGTTCTCCTGTGGGCAGCTTCCCCAGCCCTTCGGTTCCTGGCCAGGACCTGCCTCCGAGCTGGGCCCCAGGAGCTGCGGTCAGGCCCCTGCTCAGCCCCGTCTCTCCCTGCAGGCGAGGTGGGCATGGAGACGCGATCGCTGCTGGAGCAGCTGCGGGGAGAAGCCCTCAAGTTCCACAAGCCGGGTGAGTGTGAGGAGCCACTGCCGTGTGTGGGACCGCTCCACCGGCTCTGTGCCTGACCCCAGCTCTCCGTGCTGCGGGGGACTGGCCTGGCCCCGTGTCCTTCCCCGCCGGCTGCTGGGCTTGGCTCGGTTTGGGCGGTGCTACAGCCCTGAGCATCCTCTGCCCGCAGGAGAGAACTACAAGACGGAGGGCTACGTGGTGACGCCCAACACCATGGCTCTGCTGAAGCAGCACCTGGCAATCACGGGTGGGCAGGTGAGGCCGCGTCCCCCAGCCCAGCGGTTCCCTGCGAGGTCGGCACTGCTGTGCCAGGCTCCAGCTGGGTGGGTGGAGTGGCTGGGGGGACACACAGCTCACCGGGGGCATGGCCAGAGGCAGCACCCACATGGCAT
>NW_008825047.1:577608-579078 GCF_000699105.1 Pygoscelis adeliae | reverse complement strand
GGGACAAGGGGTAGGGAGGGCCTGCGGCGTCCTGGCACACATGGGGGGGGGGTGTTTGCGTCTTCTGGGAGCGGGGAGGTCTCGGGAGGGGAGCAGCACCGGGCTCTGCCCCAGGGCTGACTGCATCTGCCTTGCAGGTGCATCTACCCCACGTATGACTACACACACTGCCTCTGCGACTCCATCGAGCACATCACGCACTCCCTCTGCACCAAGGAGTTCCAGGCCAGGTGAGCGCCATGCACGGCATGGCCCAGGGCGGATCTGAACCTTGGCAGGGCGCAGTCTCTCCTCCTCTTTGAGGTACTCCTGGCTGGGGGCAGGCGCTGCGTGCCCGTGGGGTCTGGGTCCGTGGCTCAGCCAACAGCTTCCCCCTGTTCCACAGGACATGCGAAAGGGCAAGTTTGGGGAGGGGGAGGCCACGCTGCGGATGAAGCTGGTGATGGAGGACGGGAAGATGGACCCTGTCGCCTACCGTGTCAAGTTCACTCCGCACCACCGCACTGGGGACAAGTGGTAGGGAGGGCCTGCGGCGTCCTGGCACACATGGGGGGGGGGGGTTTGGGTTTTCTACTCGGGAGGGGAGCAGCACCGGGCTCTGCCCCAGGGCTGACTGCATCTGCCTTGCAGGTGCATCTACCCCACGTATGACTACACACACTGCCTCTGCGACTCCATCGAGCACATCACGCACTCCCTCTGCACCAAGGAGTTCCAGGCCAGGTGAGCGCCATGCACGGCATGGCCCAGGGCGGATCTGAACCTTGGCAGGGCAGCTCTGTGGGGGAGCAGCTGGCCGCGTCCCGGCGGCTGCCCAAGTGCTGGGGGACAGTGTGTCCGTGGGGCTGTAGGCGGGCGTGAGGCTGAGCCAGGCTGTGCCTGTGCCTGTGCCTCCCTTGCAGGCGCTCCTCCTACTTCTGGCTGTGCAACACGCTGGACGTCTACTGCCCTGTGCAGTGGGAGTACGGGCGCCTGAACCTGCTCTACACTGTCGTCTCCAAGAGGAAGATCATCCGGCTGGTGGAGACGGGGGCCGTGAGGTAGGAGCGGGGCCAGCAGCTAGAGTGGGTCTTGCCCGGGGCACGCCTGGCTGTCACGCTGGTGTTTTCTCAGGGACTGGGATGACCCACGGCTCTTCACGCTGACAGCCCTGCGCCGGCGAGGCTTCCCCCCCGAGGCCATCAACAACTTCTGTGCCCGGGTAGGTGCTGGGGACAGGATGGGACGGGGCAGGTGGATGTGTCCCCTGGCTGGCGTGGTGACAGCAGGCTGTCCCGCAGGTCGGTGTGACGGTGGCCCAGGCGACGATGGAGCCACATCTGCTGGAGGCGTGTGCGCGGGAGGTGCTGAATGAGCAGGCCCCCCGCGCCATGGCTGTCCTGGAGCCCCTCAAGGTCACCATCACCAACTTCCCTGCCCCGAAGGTGAGACTGCCGCGGGCTGGGGTGGGAGGGGGGTTGCCCAAGGCTA
>NW_008825047.1:576014-577364 GCF_000699105.1 Pygoscelis adeliae | reverse complement strand
GGGAGCTACAGCTCAGGCAGCGGGAGCCTGGCAGTGCCAGGAGCGGCACTGGTGCTGCACGGGGCACAGGGGGGTGTCAGGCACCCGACCGTGACTCCCAAACGTGCCAGCAGCTCTGATGGGCACTGGGGAAATGCCCGCTGCCTTCAGCCTGGCCGGGACGTGTCCAACCGATGGTGCCCACACCTGGCCTGTGCGCTGGGGAACGTCCCACAGCAACATGGGAGTTCAAACAGCCCTGGGTGCGCCGATCCCTGGGATGGCAGGAGTGGGTGGGTGGACGCAGTCGTGGGGAGAGAGACATGCTGGAGGGGGGACCTGCTCCCCGTGCTGGGACCCCTCGTGCAGCTATGAATTCTCTCGCAGGAGGCGGACAAGAGCTACAAGCGTCTGGCCCCCCAGCAGCCGGTGGGGTTGCGTCACGCTGGCTACGTCATCGCCGTCCAGAACGTTATCAAGGTGGGTGGCTCTGGGTACTGGTGACACGAGGTTGGGCCGTGGGATGTCAGGACATGGCCATGCCCCAGCAGGGAAGGACAGCGATGGTCATCTCAGGCCGGGTGCTGCGGGCACAGCGTGGGTGCAGGCTGCCTGTGTGTGGCAGCTCCCTGCCAGCCCTGTGCCTTGCATGGCGGGGAGCAAGGTGGTCCTGAGTTGGGGGGCTGGTGGTTTGGCCCCAGGGCTGCCCTGTGGGATGGGGTTGCTGCCTGACTGCTGCCTGACTGCTGCCTGATGGCTCAGCCCGTCTTCTCTCCCCCAGGATGCCAGCGGGCGCGTGATCGAGCTGGAGGTGACCTGCACCAAGTCGGACGTGGCGGAGAAGCCCAAAGCCTTCATCCACTGGGTGTCGGAGCCGCTGGCATGTGAAGTGCGGCTCTACGAGCGGCTGTGAGTACCGGGCCGCCCCCAGAGGTGGAGGTGCAAGCTCAGCAGTGCTTGAGTGGCAGTGTGGCCGTGCACCAGCAGGCTCTGCTGGGGTCGGCCTGGCTCCTTGGCAGGAAAGATGCTGCTGTGGGGTCCTGTGAGCCGCTGCCCCTCAGCTGCCACGGGGCACCACGTCCCCTCGCCCAGCAGCTTTGGGAATGAGACTCTGTCTCACGGCAGGTTTTTGCACAAAAATCCCGAGGACCCGTCGGAGGTGCCCGGTGGCTTTCTGAGTGACCTCAACCCTGTGAGTAGCAGCAGGAGCTGGGGTTATGGGCCCAGGGGGTGCTGGGGACCTCCTGCGCCCACACCCGAGGCACCTGCTTCCATATGACCCCTATCCCTTCCTGGGCAGGGTCCTGCTGTGCTCTGGGGGGGAGAGGGGCTGGGGGGAGCAGGGCTATGGAGGGGGCAGAGGGGCCGGGG
>NW_008825047.1:543646-573552 GCF_000699105.1 Pygoscelis adeliae | reverse complement strand
GCCGCCGCCGCTCGGCCGGGAACACCTGCGGGGGGGGGAGGAGGGGGGACCTCTGGATACGGTCACTGCTGCTGCCTTGTTCTAAGTTCTGTCTTCCAGTAACTCCGGTGTCACCGGCTGCGCTGCGCCCGTCACGGCACGGTGCGAGCGCTCTGCGCCCCGTGACAGATGTGCTCACACACTCGTTCCTAGTAACGCTCACCAGGCTGAGGGATACAATGGTTAGGAATTGGGCATCTCGCAATTCTTCAGTAGGAGCGGCTAGCTGCGTGGATGATCATATTTTTCTTTTCTGATTCTTTTTTTTTTTCTTAATGGAATACATATTAAAAATAAAATGGCTTTAATAAAGAAAGAGGAACTGGGGATGGAAAGGGCTTCTTTGTTCTGTCTTCTCCAGAACGTTACAAGTCTAAGAGCTCAGGACAAGAGCAGCAGAAATACATGCAACATGGTGACTGGTGAGTCCAGATTGTCCACATGCTGCAAGTTGTGTGTGTGTTTTCAGTAACCTCAGTCTTAAGTTTTATGAACTAACCGTATGTGCTCATGATCTTCAAAGAGTTTCTTGAACTTATTTCCTGGAAAAAATGCAGTTATGCTGAACAGGGAGGAATTACCTTCTTTTATCGGAGAAAGCTTATTGCCTGGACGCTCTTTTTTTATTTTAAAATGCAGTATTAAAAACATGCTGCTGAGATCTAGTGAGGATGGGTGTTTGCTGTTTCTAATGCGTGTCTGCGGGATAAATGGAATGCGTAAATTATTATGTTTTAATAACTAACAGTGAAAGTGGCGACTGCAGCAGCAAGCTGTGTGTGTTGCCCTACAAAAGCCTGTTGAATGCACCCTTGAGCCTTAAAGAGGTTTTCTGTTGTAAATGCAGGTGGGTTTAGTTTTAATAAATTGGGAGTGCAGCGTTACTTTCCTGAATCTTCATCTAGACCTGGTACCTCTGCTGCTGCGTAGGGTTTTGTGAAGTGCAGTTTTGAGTCATTCAGTGCTTTTAGTTAAATAACCCCAAGCAGCCTTCAAACTGACAGGAACGGCTCTGGGAGAAACTTAGTCCAGCCTGCACCGTTACCTGCGGTGTCTTTGGCTCCTTTCTGATTGCCAGAGTTGGAGAGCTGTAGAGAAAACCGAAGGAAGATGCTGCTGCTGTTCTGGAGCAGGAACAAATAACCACGTGGCACAGTGGGGTTCTGATCCATGCTTGGGACTTCAAGTGCTGCAGTGGCTCAGATGAGCATTTCACTGTTTCAGGCGTTAGTGGCTCTCAGAGTAGTGACTTCAAGCAAACATAAAGGAAGATTTTTCCGTGCTAGAAGAGAGGAGAAGAGAGATTCCTTCTGACAGCTTGTGACAGAGGAAGATTTGCTAGTAGGGGAAGACTGGCCTAGTAGGCTCTTGATGCTGATGCTAGAAAGAACTAATTAAGATGGAGCAGCCGAGCAGGGTCAAGGATTTGTATCTAAGAAATTCATGCTGTGTTTGTTCCGCTTTCTGGTGGTTGAAAGAGGTAGGTGACGGTTTGGTGGTGGACCTCTTCTTCTTGATCTTTGGGCCTGCTGCTTATTCATCTGGGTTTCTGGTGGCTTCTGGTTTCTCCTGCACAGGAGCGCAATGTACATGTGAGCAGCTCTTGATAGAGGGGCTGGAGTTCCAAAAGTAAAAGTGAGGGCTAATAGATAGCTGATCTCTGCTGATCTCCCTGCTCTCTCCCTTTGCAAGATTAACAGAAAGTGAATAGCTATTCCCTGAGCCGTTCCAACATAATATGCACCAATGCAGGAGCAAGGAAGAAGGCAGGACCTTTGCTGAGACGTGAGCCCATCCTATTCAGCAGCAGCTAACTGTCAAAGAGCATATAATCTCAAAGAGCACCTGTAGTGTTCACCTCTGGGTTCCCAGTGTGGCATCCTTGAGGCTTATTCTTCAGAAGAGTCTTCCCTCTGAAAGCTGTGTCTGCTAGTGCCCCTCAGAGTGGACATGCAAAATGATTATGCTGTTCTGAAAGCCTCGCTGTAGTGTTGAAGTCAACTATTTGCAAGTTCCAAGTAGAAAATCGGGACAAGTTAATCGCTCAAAATCCGTTCTCCAGCTTCAGAGTATGTAACGGAGCCTCTTACAATTAGATGCAAGATGCATTCGAGTGTGCCTGGCGTAGGTCCTGTCTGAGTCACTGAGGATGCATTAACAAGGTTGTTCTCTCTTGGTTTCACCCTGGACATACGGTCACCTGGGAAAGGGTTAATAATGTGTCCTGTAGAGGTGTAGAGTGGCTCCTGGAGGAAACCTCACTCAGCAACTAAGTCAATAGTCTTACTGGCTCTATCATGCAGAGCTGGCTTGAAAATGTGTCAGATCAGAATCTCTGAAAGGCAGGAGAATTGTTTTTCTGTCCAGCTGTGGGCGCTACAGGAGCTTCTGTATGCTGGTCTTTACAGAGTTGTTGGATTTACTAAGTGAACACTGTTAGCTGGTGCTTTTTACTAAATATTGATGCATGTTTTAAGAATATTTTCTGTAGAGCAAGACAGCAACAAATGTTGCTTAATAACTCCAGAAACTACAGATACAGCGCAAGTTGCCTCATGTGTGTTCCCCTTACCTTTGATATTCATTCTTTCTCCTATGAGCCTGGTCCAATGCACTAGCCATGAACCTCCTCCATGTAAACAAAAACTTCTGTGTGTTTAGGCTGCTGTCACGTAACAGTAAAGAGTGGTTAGAATTTGCTCTAGCTCCCACTGATGTTGGTGGGAATTGGAGCTGGACTTATGGGATATGTTTGGGTGCCACTGGGAGCCTAGAACTAAATCCCATTTTCACACAGGCTGTTGCAGTCGTATGTTCAACCACATATTTCTATCTTGGTTCCACTTGGTTAAATCATGGTAAAATGATATAAAAGGTTCTGCTTTTGTACCTATTCTCTTTAGAACTACAGTCATAATGTACATATAGTGATGTTTGTCCCTTTTTCCTCCTTTCCGCAGCTTGATCTAGTAGTACTGAATCACCTCTTCTAGTCCTAATCTTGTGCTGTTTCACATCTTTTCACAACCATCTCAGTATCTGGTAGTGTTATAGCTCAAATCTATTTTATCCTTTATCAAGACTAATTGGTGCCTTAGAAACAACCAGTATACTCACTGCAGAAACAATTTGTGGGTTTAAACAAGATAAGTCAATAAGAGAAGAATGCTGTCAGAGTATACCCTAGAGCTTTCTAATGTTCTCAGGTGGAGTCATCTTTTTTGTTGTGTTTTTTTTTCCTTGCTCTCACTTCCTCCCTGATCATCTGATTTCTTTTTCTCTCTCTCTTTTGTCTTCATACATGGCATGTTTCATGTTAACCTTTTCCTATGTTAAAAGGACATCAAGAACCGATGCTGCTGTTGCCTTTGTCATTTCCAGAGCTCTGCTTCTCCATGTGTGTAGTTCCCCGTTTGAGGAATCTCTTGTTTCCAGCACTCTCCTTTTGCTTGCTACGTTCGAATCGATAAGGCTGTTCTAGTCCTAATAGCAGTGGGCTGAATGCTGCATCTGATGCTCTTCTGTTGTGCTTCCCATTAGCTGCCTAGAATAGAACTGCATGGCCTGATAGAACATACTGCTCGGTTCTCCCACCTCTGTGGCTGTGAAGCAGGGCCACAGATAATTGATTTCTAAGCTTCTCTCACTAATACTGCATGCTGCAAATGAATGAAATGTGTGACTTGATTTCGTCTGTTATGGGACTCGCCTGGTCTGGGTGAAGTACAACGCTAGAAGATTTTTCATGGCAGTGAGCTCTTTGAATAGTACCACAAGTTACACCTGGTTATCGTTCAGACTTCCCTGAGCTGCTAAGGGTTAATCTGAGAAATGTGTAGTAGCACAAGATGCCTCGTAAAACTAAAGCATCTGTCTCAGGCATCTGGCTGTGCATGTTTGCTAGTTTTCATATGGTACTTGATATTAGTTACTGGAGTTGGTAATATCCTTGCATCAAAGGAGTGCTGTAGTTAAGACTTTAACTTTCTCTTTCCTTAAGGAACCCTAAGGACCTTGCAATATGAATAATTCTCTGGAGAACACCATTTCCTTTGAAGAATACATCCGTGTGAAGGCGCGAACGATCCCCCAGCACAGGATGAAGGAGTTTCTGGACTCCCTTGCTTCCAAGGGGCCGGAAGCTCTGCAGGAGTTTCAGCAGACGGCCACTACCACAATGGTGTATCAGCAGGGTGGCAACTGCATTTACACGGACAGCACAGAGGTGGCTGGGTCTTTGCTTGAACTTGCTTGTCCTGTGACAACCAGTGTCCAGCAGCAAACTCAACCAGAGCAGCAAATACAGGTTCAGCAACCCCAGCAAGTCCAGGTAAGTGTCTTAAATATTCTCTAAATGTATATATGACTTGCTAACCTGTGGAGTAGTGTTCAGAGCCAGCTACTATCTAACCTGAAACCACAGGCAAGCACTTAAGAAGCAGGGCCAATTAACTTTATACAGAACAGCACTATTTCCTTTTCATTTAAGGAATTTGGTAGTAAATTTCTCTCTTGACTGTGCCTCCATTGAGCAGGAGGAGTGGCATACATAGCAATGTAGTGGTGTAACCTATTGGAGAAATGGTTGACAGTTCTGGCATGTACACAGCTCCCTGAAGCCTTGCGCTCTGGGTGAAGCTGCTATAAATACCACCCCCCTCTGCTGGTCTTACTTTATCTGGTTCTTCCAGGTGGTCGTGGGATCTAACTCACCTTCAGGTTTTTTAAATGAAATCAATAATCTTTAAATGATTTTGCTTGAACGTTCTAAAAGTTGTAGTTCTTAAACTGACTTTTAAGTCGGGGGGAAAATGCAGGGATGTCAACTTACGTTATGAACCAGGGGGAGATACCTTTCAGGAAAGGAACTCTGAAAGATGCATATGTGTCAAGGTAGATTATCCCTTTGCACAGTGGAAGGAGTCTTCTCCAGGTTTTTTTAATAGGTATTACAGTAATTTGTATTAAGTATTAAATGAGCAAATCCAGTACCAGGGCGGGGGGGGATACGACCCAAACATATAACTTAGGATAACTGATTTGGTCCTCAAACACACGTCTTAAATTGAAGAGTTTATAGGTGGCAGGGCATTTACTAAGGTTCTCTTATGTCTCCAAACGGCTGAACACTCTCTACAGCTGTAATTCGATACACTTCAGATTTGAATCTTCCTGCCTTCTGTAGCATGAATGTAAAGTTGTGAGCTTTCCTCTTTTGCAACAAATGAGGGTATGGAGACACAAATTACTGGAGATAAGGTAGTGTGAACTTGCTGCAGTGCAGTAGACTTGTGCTAACAGCTCACTTGTGTGCTTTTATCCTCCAGCAAAGGCAAACCTACCTCTTTCACTGGGTAACTCCATCTCCAATTACTCTCTCTATTGAGTAAATGAATGCTCAACTGAGACTTCTGTAAGCTGTTGCCCTACACTAACTTGTGTCAGAAGGCTTTTGAAGAATAAAAGCCTCTAGTCTCGCAGACATGACTTGGATCTCTGCATGAGTCCCTTAAAACTGATCAAGGGTGCTTTTGGTTCTGCCAGCTAGCACATTTTTTGGGAGAAGTTCAGAAGGACTAGGAGGATTGGCTTTTTTGGGTGCCTCAGCCTTGAAGATGTGCAAGGCCCCCAGACCAATTGTAAAAGTCAGAAGGAATCTCTCTTTCCGCTCCCCCCTGCCCCCCCTACTGCTGCTTTCTTTCAGAACTAGTCAAAGTTCAGGCTTGACCCTTGCAAGCCTTCTAGTTACAGAGATAGGGAGGGAGGTCATATATCATATGCTCCAGAGAAAAATAATCTCCTGACCTTCTTGAAAATAACCATAGAGTTGCTGCCAGAGACCTGTTCCTGTTTTTTAAACTGAATGGCCTGCACCCTGAGGAGTATGAAAAATATCTGATGAAAGTCAAGGTTTCAACAGCTTTCCTAAAGAAAGTTGTCTACCCTCTCTCCCTTGTTTCTGTTGTGACTCTGCTTTAAAATACCTGCTTTCACATCTGTCAGAACAGATCATAATTAGTGTTTGTGTTGCTACCCTGCTGCTCACTTTAGGATGTTTCAAGCCCCCAGAACACTGGTACTAGATATGGCTGCAGCTTTTGTGCATCAGCAGTGCAGCTGGGTTCATGTGTATTTGAGCAGCTAGCTCAGAATTATCTTGAAGTGAATGAATTAGCCTTACTTTTTTGCCAGGATGGGGTGGAGAGGAATGTCTTTCCCCCTTTGCAGGAGTGTTTTTCTGTCTTTCAAGATTTCTTATGGAGATGTGATTTATGTTAAACCCATGATTTAGTGTTCACCTGTCTCAGGACTGTCACTGTGGCAGCAGTGGCAGAGCACAGTGTCTTGAAAAAAGCTGAATTTTGTTGTGACACTGGGGTGACAGTGTTCCACTAGAGCGGTGCACCTGATCCAGCTGGCTCGCTTTGCTAAAATACTGCTTGTGTTGTATTACGAGAAAATTTGGTCATCTACTGAAGCCTCTTAGCTTTTGATCAAACTTATGTCATCCCAGTACTTGACTTGATAATCTGTTTAGTTCTTGCTAATCCAATTGCAAATCAGTGGAAGACCCTTTGAATGACTACGCTTATGTCTGGCAGTGAGACAGTGGTACTGAAGGTGACTAATAATATGACCGGTCAGATGACCTCACGGTTGCAAGTGCTGATGACAACCTTATGATCATAAAGATAGACAGATGATGCTCAGGTTTCATCCTAGATTTTACTTGCTGTGACCAACCAAAGACAGTGCGTGACTGCTTGCTGCTTTTATTTATCCTGGCAAAATAAATTTCCTGTTTGAAGAAGTTGTCACCTTAGGGTTTTCTTGCCTAAAAGGTTCAACAAACTGTTGCCAAATGTTTATTTTAAAGGCTGAGTGGATGCAACTATTGGGTTATATACTAGTCAGTGCTACAGTACAAGTGTCTTGGAGCTCCTTCAATGCCCAGTATCACAGCGGTGCCATTAGTGATGTTAGTGTTTAGTATGTCAAGTTGTCATACCCTGTGCTGCATCAGGGGATGGTTGTGAAGGGCTGTGTTTTGCTCCAGTCAAGTAAGAGTTTTATCAGCTCTGCCTTTGGTGGGATTGTTGCTGGCTTGTCTTGTGCGTTGAGGCCATCAAATTGATGGTGCCAGCAAGAAGAGGTGTTGTTAGCACTGACTTGCTTATTGGATATGGTATTTCTGCAGAGGTCAGTAAACTTCTTGCGCCTCCTTCCTCTTCTGCAAGAAGATTTAACTGAAAGAATATCAGAGGACAGAAAGTATCTTTGCTTGGGATACATACAGTGCATGGGGGAAGATCCTCAGTTTCAGCTTTTTTATTGACAGTGTCTGATGGCTAGGTGGCAAGAGCTTCTTGGACAGGGCTTGAGGGGAGGATGCTACAGGTGTGCAAGATCGCAGAACTATATAGGGAATGGTTAAATGCCTGCATGAAAGGTCTCTCAGTTAAGGCTTATGCCTTTCTAATTGCTTGGTTCCTTACGTGTTTGCTGCTCAGCTTTTACTTTTTCAGTCTTCCCCCAGTGTATTCTGTGACTTCAGACCGTTATAGGAAGCTGGGCATTATTAATGACATAAGGCAGGGAAAGATGCCCTTAAGTATCTCAGAAGAAAATCTTATCTCTGGCTCTGCATAGAATACACCTTTCCTTCACTTCTGATGGATGCAGCTTCCCTGTGCCCCAGACTTGGTTCTGAAGGTTAGACTGGAGGTACAGCTCCTATTCGCTTACCTTTGAAAAGCATCCCAATAAGGTACTAGCAGCTAGTATTGATTAGCATTTGCTAGGGCTGAGTGTACCCCTTCAAAGAATGGTTATGGTCAAGAGTGGTGTTTTCAAGGTAGCACCTTCTTGTATGTGGCAGTAGGTTCCTCTTTGAGAGGTAAGCTGTTTTCTTTTCCCTGCTTCACGTGTTTTAACTGTCTTAGGCCTAAATCCTGCTGCAGTGTACAGCTTGACAACGTAATCTTGATATTGTAACTGTTCAAACACACAAAAGGCCTAATTTGGCCTGTGGAATTCTCTCTCTGATGTTGATAAATGAGCAGAGCAAAAACCTGGAGTGAGAATCTGTCTGGCAGTTGTTCTGAAAAGCTGACTTGTACACTCCCCGTAGACCTTGTTTACTTAAATAGATAGCAAAGGACTTCCTGTAAAGTAGTTGAATAACAAGTTTCAACATTTCCTGCTACTTCGGTGATCAGTCTTCTCACCTACTCTATACTTCAGATCTGTTTTGTACTTGTATGTATGCTTTATGGCATAACGTTAGAAGGAACTCTTTATTACAGTGTTAGTTTTTAATGCTGGAGTTGCTTTAGCTTAGGACTGTTGTTGAGGGAAGTATAGTTTAAGCCTTCTTTCTTTAAATTGGGCTAAAAAAATAATTGTGAGATTATTGTTCTCCTGCTGTCACTAACTTCTTGTCCAAGTGTTTGACTTCTGTCGGCTTGCTCAGGTGTGGAAGTTTGAGGTGCACCTACATTACTTCTGGGGGGGATTTGGAGCATACTTCCCGCAGCAAGTTTGCCACCTGCCCCCACTTACCTCTCCTAGGTTTGGAGCCTGTCATTTGGCATTCCCTTCAGATGAAACTAAGCCGTAAGATGCAGTCGTCTTGTGTCTAGGTGTTTGTCTAGCTTGGCTAGCGGGCAAGACTAGGCCTAAGTTTGAAATAGTCTTCTGGAATGTATAGTGTGGACATGTTAGTAGGTCTTCAGTCTTGCTCTGAAGGTCTGCTCTTGGTGTAATCCTACTGCTTGCTAGTGTAAACGTAGCTTCAGAAACCAGGATGTGTTTGTGAAAAGAGGCATTTAAGAGCCTATCAGGTGCTCTAGGGCAAGCTAGATATCAGAAAATCCATGCAGGCAGGAGTTGGTATGTATGCTCATTTGGAGTTAGGTTTTAGGAAATACTGTGTAATCCAGTCAGTCCACAGATGAGATTTTCTTTGCTTGGGAATTCTTTCAACGTCATTGTTTCAGAACTGCAGTTCTGCAGTCTGATTCCTTGTTGGGCAGAGAATCTGCACAGGGCAGACATGAATCCTACTTGGAAGTTTGTCAGAGTCAGTCTATCAACCACGAGGAAAAAAAGCTTTTGGAAACCAGGCTGCATGTGTTCTCATGCTTGTGGAGTTACTTATTTTCTCTTTGCACGTGCTCAGTTCTAAACAGAATATGTTTTTGAGCTTAATGTGACAGAAGATGACTTTAAGGGAATCATAAAAAATTTAGTTCTGCCCTCCTGTTAGGATGCAGGGCTGACTTCTAATGCTTCTGATTCTCTAATCAACTAGTACTTGGTCCAACTTCTACCTATTTTATGGTAAAATTGCATTTCTCTGTCATGGTAGTCTGCTGGGAAGTGATTATTTTCATGCTGTTAGATTCAAACTTCTGGCAATAAGCAGTTTTTCAGTACTGGTAACTTGGCATGTTCTTCTCTTGCACCAGTATAACCCAGGAATTCCCGGCATAACATGTTTTCACTTTAATCTTCAGCATAAGGTGAAGATTTAAAGTCCTCCCCGTTGGTCTTGGCCTGTAAATTTAAAGCATTCTTCTTTGTACAGTCTTTTAAAAAGTCAACCGCTGGTGATGTTTAGTGTAACTCTCTGTCCTTTTTTTCTCAAAAAGCGAGTTAGACAATGAGGTCAACGTAAGAAGCTCTGGTCTCAGACTGGGTTGAAGTCTGTAAATCTGAAATGAATGCTTGTAGCACTCCTGGGTACAACCTACTTGAAAATAGGGAGGGATCTACTGCAAAATACAGTTGTTAAAAATGGATGTGTAATTCACAAGGGATGCATAATGTGCGGTAGGTAGAGCTCCAATATTCTTTTAAATAGGAGCAGTCTCTAGTCAGAAGCATGATGCCTGCTGTTTGCAGCATGGAGAACTTCTAGTGATTCTGGAGTCTGACTTCTTCATCTTGTATGGGACTGGACTCGTTCTTTGGGTGTTAACAGTAACACTGTGTGAACTCTAAAGCAGTAGCAAGACATCCTAGTTGTAGGGGTTAGGATTTAGTCCTGGGGGAGTATCGTAGGGCCTCAGGTCATGATTGCTCATCTGCTGAAAGTGATGGAAGTTGTCCGTGACTTTTAGAGACAGTAGGCTCAGGCTCTAAAATGGTTAATGGTTCAAAGCTGCGCCAGGGGAGGCTTAGACTGGACATTAGGAAGCATTTCTTTACCGAGAGGGTGGTCAAACGCTGGAGCAGGCTTCCTGGAGAGGCGGTCGATGCCCCAAGCCTGTCCGTGTTTAAGAGGCATTTGGGCAATGCCCTTAACAACACGCTTTAGCTTATGGTCAGCCTTGAAGTGGTCAGGCAGTTGGACTAGATGGTCGTTGTAGGTCCCTTCCAACTGAAATAGTCTATTCTATAAGAGCGGAAGGAAGAAAATGCTGTCTTGTCGGGTCTGTTCTTGCCTCTCTTGCTGACAATGCTTCTTGCTTAAACCTATTCCGTTACCTTTCTAATTGCACTTACGTGATAAAATTGTTTCAGCGCAGGAGCAGACTTTCAATTCTTAACTGCAAGCAAAAGAAATAGTCTTTACTTTGTATATGTTACAGCAGTAACAGAAACTGTAATGTAAAATTTTGTATGAAAGAAGGTGGGGGTACTTTTGAGGTGTTCTCAGTCAACCTGTGCAGATTCTGAAAACATACTGCAGAAGTACAGGATAAATGACACATTTACCTCTTTCTGTGATGTGATTTTGAATCCTAGCAGATAAAGCAAATGTTTCTTGTGTGAAACTGAAAATGTATCAGTGCAATAATGCATTTTAGTTTGTCCAGTCTTGGGCCTTTGCCTTGCAGGTAATCTTTTAAACAAGGACTTAAGTTAATACTAAGGACTGTATTAGCGATTTTTAAAGTCGGATATTTTGGAGAATACTTGCCTTAGAGGTGTAATTGAAACGGGCTTTCTTCAACTGAACTCTTAACGGAGGTCTGAGCTTGGCCCTGTTTGCCCAAGGCAGTACTCGTGCTGTAGGGCAGTATGATAAGAGTATCAAATAGAAGGGAAGAAGCATCCCGTAGGTGACTTCATCTTTTTCAGTTAACTGCCTGATCAAATCACTCATTGATGCAGCTTTTTAAACTGTCATGCTGACACAAGGTCATGTGTTTCTTGTTACCTTGCAGGAAATTATTATAGAAAGTCCACGTCATCTGGATTACACTATACTGCATATAGCTCCCAGCAGGAACCTGTAAAATTGCCTAGTCTTCCTGGAAACAGAAGTAGTTCTTAACAGGAGGTGACTTAAGAAACTGGTCTGCAAGTGGTGCATTTTGCTACCCTACTTTTTTCCTTAGCAACTCTCAATTGGCTGCAAATGAATCCTTAACATTTTTAAAGACTTCTTAGAGGTGATGTTGGGAAGTGAGAT
Organism: Pygoscelis adeliae; assembly: GCF_000699105.1. Classification (NCBI taxonomy): domain Eukaryota; kingdom Metazoa; phylum Chordata; class Aves; order Sphenisciformes; family Spheniscidae; genus Pygoscelis; species Pygoscelis adeliae. The sequence goes on along the minus strand of NW_008825047.1, from coordinate 562,091 downwards.
TTTGTGTATTTGCGCAACGCAGACCTGCGTGATAGTTCTTTTTGGTATTGGCAGGCTGGCTAGTGTGGCATCCCTCTGCAAATGCTACGTTAGCTTGACTGACTCTAGAAAGTGAGGTAGAAAAGCCTGAGAGAACATGAGTAGGAAGACATAGTTTTGCAACTAAATAAATCTGTGTTGGCTTCAAACTTCATGTGGCCCTCATCGATAACACTAATAAAGCTCTACATCTCTCAGTTGGATTTGAAAGGAGAGGCTGAGTAATTAATTCCCTCCCTTAAGATACAGTGTTAAGGAAGCCTGGAGAAGCAGATGATCGTGGGAACCTGGGATATCACTTCTAGGACAAGGCAGGTGCAACAAAGTGGTCGTTAAATGTGGGGGACAAAGTGGTGAAGTGTCTGGAGGAGGAGAGCAGCCCTCACTTGGTGCCCTGGTGGTGAAGATACCAGCTGGGTTGGGTTCGAGGCCTGGAATGTGAAGTTGTTGAGACCTGAACTTTGTGTTGGGGGCTACCTCTGACTCCTAGCTTTAAGTCTGCTCCTGGACTGCAGCTAGATAGCGAGACAGACCTTGGACAAGTGAGCATTGATGTGAGAGGCTGTGATTTTTTTTTTTTTTTTTCCCTAAAATAAAAGGAACTGTGTTTGGATCCAAGTCAACATATTTTGTCCATGTTATTTAGCATTGTGTAAGTGCATGAGCTAGAAGATACAACTGAGTAATTTGGACAATAAATGGAATTAAATGGAATAAGTAAATAATGAAAAAAGAATTGGTTTTAATTATCACTGCCAAAGAAATACTTACGAAGTTTAAAAAACAAATGCTGCAGTGTTGCCCCTTAGTGCATGACAACGATTCAGGTTGAACTTGCAACTTTCTGTGTTGACACCTGCTTGTGTAGCGTTACTATTAGTGGTTGGTTTCAAAATAATATTTCTGTGCTTTATGTGGAAAGAGCCAAGTGCTGGTTTCAACTTACCCATATTTCTTACTGCCTGTCACTGGCAAGTGATCCTGCAGCCATTTGGGGGGCTGGGGTTGAAAGCAGTAAAACAATCTTTAGAGCATAGTAAGAATGAAGCAAGCTCTCCTGCATTTTGTAGCAAGATAAACTTAGTATCAGAATTGTAATGTGCAGGACCTTAAAGTCTTGCTATTGCAAGGCCTATGCTGAAATAACGTTTTAGCAATGCAGATAGTTCTGAAGACTCTTTTGGCTTCCAAGGATGCAATCTGTTGGCTTTGAGGATGGAGATGCATCTCACGCGCTGTTCTGTCTGTGCTAAGTGTGGTCATGTGCAGCGCTGAGCAAACACATCATCTACCATATCGCTGTTATCTACCAGGCACTTCTAGAGTAACTTGGTTTCGTTTGTCCTGAGATCTTTACTAATGGATTAATATATAGAATCATAAAACTGAGCATAAAAGACCTGGAGCATAGACCTCCAGTGATTGACCATCTCTCTTGGTAGCCCCCCTGTTGAATCAGTGACACTTGCTGATCTCTAACTGCTGAATTGGTGTCGTTGCAGGTTCAGGTCCAGGTCCAGCAGTCACCGCAGCAGGTCTCCGCCCAGCAGCTCTCTCCACAGCTCACTGTCCATCAGGCTTCGGAGCAACCAATACAGGTCCAAGTGCAGATCCAAGGCCAGGCGCAGCAGCAGGCATCCCAGACAATACAGAGTCAATCTCTTCAGAGCCCCAGCCCATCTCAGCTGCAGGCAGCTCAAATCCAGGTGCAGCATGTGCAGACTGCCCAACAGATCCAGGCTGCGGAGATACAGGAGGAACACATACAACACCAGCAGATCCAGGCCCAGCTTGTGGCAGGACAGGCCATTACTGGTGGCCAGCAGATACAGATCCAAACAGTTGGGGCACTGTCACCTCCACCTTCTCAACAAGGCTCTCCACGAGAGGGAGAGCGGCGGATCAGCACTGCTAGTGTCCTTCAGCCAGTGAAGAAACGTAAAGTGGATATGCCTATTACTGTATCGTATGCTATTTCAGGGCAACCAGTTGCCACAGTGCTGGCCATTCCTCAGGGCCAGCAGCAAAGTTACGTCTCTTTAAGGCCAGACTTGTTAACAGTGGACAGTGCCCACCTGTACAGTGCCACTGGGACCATTACTAGCCCCACTGGAGAGACTTGGACCATCCCTGTTTACTCTGCTCAACCACGTGGTGACCTTCAGCAGCAAAACATAACCCACATCGCCATCCCTCAGGAGGCCTACAATGCCGTCCACGTCAGTGGCTCGCCAACGACACTGGCTACCGTGAAGCTGGAAGACGACAAGGATAAGATGGTGGGAAGTACTTCAGTAGTGAAGAACTCTCACGAGGAAGTGGTGCAGACTCTTGCTAATTCGCTCTTTCCAGCGCAGTTTATGAATGGCAACATCCACATTCCAGTGGCAGTGCAGGCTGTGGCAGGGACATACCAGAATACAGCACAGACAGTGCACATATGGGACCCGCAGCAGCAACAGCAGCAGCCCACACCCCAGGAGCAGGGGCAGCAGCAGCAGCAGCTACAAGTCACTTGCTCAGTAAGTTAAAAATGCTTCTTGGTCTCAGTCCGTGATTAACAACTTGTGAATGTTGTGGAGAGGGAGGTTGTCAGTGGACAGCTGGTATCTAGGAAGCAGAAATGTGTCTGTCCCAGTAGCCTGGGCGTGACATAGGGCATTTGACTCCTGATAGGTGTAGGACTGTGATGTGTTATGTTGGTACATAATTATAGGATGCAAAACTTCCCAAAAGAAATTCATTCCTGATCTTTGTAGTGTAAATTAATAGATACGTGCTCATTGCTGGCTGCTTCATAGCAGGTATTCTGAGGTCTGCAGTCTTCTCCTGAGCTGTTCTAGGGGTTGCAGTGGAAAGGCAGGGATGACTGCAGCGAAGTAAAGTGTGCAAATATACTAGTCACCTAGTTATCAGTTACTTTGTGTTATGCAGCACATGAAGTCCACAGCAGATCCAGTGCCCAGGTAAAGTGTTGAAATCTGACTAGTTGTGAGCAAACTTCATGTATCTACCTGTAACACCATGTCCTGCTTCTGGTAAATGCCTGGTGTGCAAGAGCACAGTAACGAGCAGTGGCAAGTAAGCATCTCTTCATAGTGCTTGGCAAACCTGGCAGCCAAAACTGTTGCTGTTTTTTTAAAGGCTTTGTTGCTAACTTTAAGCCATAGATTATTTTGAATTTGTTTTTAAAACTTGAATAGTTAGGGCTATTAATGGCCTCTCTTATGTGCAAATGGATGTAATTTATCTTTTATTATCAGAAAGAGAAAAGTGATTGATCTGTCAGAGCCTGTTTTTGCTGAACGGAATGAGGGCAAAAATATCTAAGTCTGCTAGCATAAATGTTGTTATAAATTCTTTCCAGTTTATAAATAACACTGTTGGCTTTGTAAAGGCATATATGCCCTCTACTTTATCAGTAAGCACTAAGACAAAGAGGATTGCTTTCTGTAGTCATATCTGACTGTTCCTGAGTTGATTGTGGGCTGTAGCCCACCAAGGTCTTGCTGAAAAGGGCTCCCTACATCTCTAGATAACTTTCAGGTGCTGGATGCCCCCTTTTATAATGCTGTACTTTAAGCTACAGCTTATGGGTCTTGTAATGCATGGGATTTGGTTTGGTTGGTTTTTTTTGTTTTGTCATGTTCAAAGAGCCTTCTGTAGCTCATCTTTTCCCTGTATTGGTACTTCAGAGATCACTTCATTGCTTTCAGCTATTTGAACAAACTAAGTTGATAGAACTTCTTGCCTTTTTGCTAAACAGGATTTTTAGACTTATTCTAGGGTCTTTTAAGAGCATGAGCCACATTCTTGGGATCCTTTCCGAGGTATTAACTTCATAATTTCTTTAATGGTTACTTGTAAACCTTCTACTAATGCCATGTATTCTTGTGCGCAGTGATCTGCAATTCTTGGGTATCAGACAGTTTTCTAATCATAATTCTCTGGAGTACGGGGTCTTGCATAAGCCCCTAAACACAGAGGCAAGTCCAGGAGGTACGCATTCTTCCTCTAAGCGGGCAATAAAGCTGCTATAGGTGAACATCAAACTTTTGGGGGTTGTCCCTCTCACAACTCTGAGACTGAGAAGGAATTTGCCTGCTTGCCCCACACTATCCTCTGGCATTGTGCTGCTGTGGGATCTGGGCAAGTTGCAGCTATTTTGCTCTCTTTGTGTAAAATGTAAGTCAGTTAAGAAGCGACTGCCAGTTTAGTCTGTGTGCCTGCCTTCACGCTGGACAAGGTGTCTGCGAGGTCAGGGCAGAAGATTGCCACTTAGGTTGGGCTGACGGAGGCGGTTGGCTTTGCAAAGCTTCCTGCTCTCTGGAGTGTAATGGGGCAGCACTCTGGAGGAGAGCGGAGGCTCAATCCTAGCTCCTACAAAGACAAGGTGTCAGTTCACCCTTGGACTCCTGAGGCTTGCTTGACAACTTAAAACTTTGTCGCCATCTGCACTGATAAAATCTGGGCCCTTTCAGTCATAGTCTCCCTCTGCAGCTGTGGTAGACGCTGCTGGTGGTGCAGGGGCTGATAAGGAAAGAGCTATTAAGAGCTGATGCAAAAGAAGAAAAACCAACCGGGGCAGTCAGAAAGCTCCAGTCTCAGGCTCTTGCAGGCTTTGCCTCTTCAGCTGTTTTTTTGTTATACTAAATAAGGTACAGGTATTACTAAAGTCTCTATGCCGTTTTCATTATGCTCTCTAGTACTGTCAGAGCAACTTTCACTGATGATTGACACTTGGCAGTATCAAAGGAAAAGTTACTTCATTATAACAAAGCCTTGCTTTTTGGGGTGGCTCTTAAGAAAGAGAAAGCAAAACTGTTTTGATGTAAGAATTGCTATCTCTAACATTCAGGGTGCCAATGAAAATTTGACTAAGGGCTGTAAAGCTTCAAGTTAATCTGCTTAATTGAGGTAGCCATGAGACTTTCTGTGGCATGGGCTTGAGAAGCTGTAGTGAGGAATGCTGAGTGAGTGCAGCTGGAGGGCTCACTGCTCTTTCTGGATAGGTGCCATCGGTTGACTGTAAAATGAGTTTGTTTGAGGTAGTAATTCTTGGTGACTTAAGGTCCTGCTGCAAAGTAAACTTCCAAAGGGTCTGGAGACCTTTAGGTCTATAGTAGGTCATACAGTAGCTCTTCACAGAACAGTAGCTAGTCCGCATTAGCAGTATTTGGTAGTTTGAGAGCATTTCATTGCAACTGAATTAATGTTTTGATGCTGGTTGTTCTAGTCTGTTATTTCTTTAAACCTCTTACAAATGAATTAATCTTAACAGCTGTTGACGATAAGAACAGAGCATATCTATTCTGTCTGCCTGTTATGTACTGAATAATGAAGAGAGCCTGCCCTCGATGGGCAAGGGTGGGGAAGGATGCTAGCAGTGCACAACATGCGATCGTACCCAGAACCTTCTCAGGGCAGTCTAAGTTTGGAGCAGCAATGGTCAGTAAAGCTGATGGCACCTTGCTGCTCTTCTGTGCCACGGGCTGGTGGTCTCTCTAGCTGCTGTGTCTCAAGGCTGTGTCTGCAAGGGGCCTTGGGCCGCTCCTGTTGTAGTGAGATGATGGACTTCAGTGGTGGTTCAGAGTGACAAGTTGGCTGAAGCCAAGAAAAATGCATTGGAGCAAACAGAGCTTCAGAATCGATAGTCATCTGTTTCGGTGTTTGAGGGGAGACCAGAAGTCTGTTGTTGAGAGGACTTTAGCCCTGTGAGATCCTTGCCTTTGAACGTACTGTCTGGCTGCTTAATGGTTTTGTAGCAAGAACAGCTCGTGGCTGTTAGGTCTCCTGTGGTGTTCTGCAGGACTTCTAAGTGCATCAAATTGCAAGTTGTGTGAATTTGCTAAAGGGGTTATAGATATATCCATTCAAACTAAAAGTGTTCTCAGAGAGACGAATACCCTTTTGCAAGCAGCAATTCAGGTTAGTCAGCAACAGTTGTGTTCCTTGGCTTAATTTCTTGTTAGAGAGGAGTCTTGTAAAAGGCTGATACCCTGGGGCTAGAGGTAGTGCAGCATTACTTGTTTTTTGTCAAACTGTTGCATATCGAAGTGTTTTCTATAAACTGAGATGTTTCCTTCCGTAGGCTCAAGCTGTTCAGGTTGCTGAAGTTGAGCCACAGCCACAGCCACAGACTTCACCTGAACTTCTACTTCCAAACTCTCTGAAGCCAGAAGAAGGGCTTGAAGTGTGGAAAAGCTGGGCACAGACCAAGAATGCAGAGCTGGAAAAAGAAGCCCAAAATAGGCTAGCACCTATTGGAAGTATGTGTCATGACAATGTGGCCTTTCTTTCCTTTCAAGCAGGATCAGGAGTGACTAAAATGTTAGCTGTTTACCACTCTGGAAAACACCTTTGTTTAAATTTAAAAACAATCACTGATTAAACTGTGATTTACTGTGCAGTACTAATTATTGCATGCTCCCACTGCCATAGGGACATGCTCCAAGGGAGGTATTAGCTCTATGCTGAACCAACTTGAGCACCTAGGCTGGTAGCAGTAGAGAAAGGCACTGTATGACTGTGGTGCATGGACGAACAAAATGGCTGTGAATGCCAGCCAAGCTGGTAGAGCAGTCACGGAGTTGCTGTTTTCCTGTTGCTGCAGGGCAGCATTTCACTGTGGACATAGTAAAAGAAGGCAACAGTCATGCAGCTGGCAGGGCAGACAGTCTTCCTGTCAGATTCTTGCCCGTTTATCTTCTAGTAGATCTGACAGCCTAAGATCTTGATTTATTTCAGCTTTCTTCATTATACTGGGAGGATGAGGTAGTACTGGGCCTGCCAGATAGAACAGCAAAGCCGGAGATGTGGAAAATCGTTCCTGAAAGATTGGGAAATAATATGGCTTTATGGCTTAAATAATATGGCTTTGTTTTGTTTTTCCAGGGCGTCAGCTGCTGAGGTTCCAGGAAGATCTCATCTCTTCAGCTGTGGCTGAGCTGAATTATGGTCTATGCTTAATGACACGAGAAGCTCGAAATGGTGATGGTGAACCCTATGATCCAGATGTGCTCTACTATATCTTCCTGTGTATTCAGAAGGTAGGGGGAGGACAGCTATATGTGCAGCAGAGCCGTGCATGTTGTCAGCATGTATAGGGACGATTCTCTGTTATAAAAATGGAGACTGTGGCTTCTATTAAGCTTCCCAACAATTTCATAAGAAAAAAGTCTGTTTGCTTTAGGGGAAAAAAAAAAAATCAGCTGAAGTATAATTAGCGTGCAGCAACGTTTTCACCTGCTGAGTTTGTGAACATTGTTAATAACCGAGTTCAGTATCATGGTGAGAATAATAAATCTTCTAGGTTTTTTGGCGGGGGGAGGTGGGTTGGATGATGTTTGAGGAAGTTGTCAATGTCAAAACTTCCTCTAGTTGAAGCTTTAACAGGCAAGAACTTTTCTTTGCGTGGTGTGGGAAGTCTGAGCTGGTAATATTAATGTGCTTTCTGGAAGAGCTGCAGGAACAGAGCTAAACTCTGATAGGAGAATTGAGCATCTCTCTCCTTAACCTGAAAAAGTAGCGTCCAAAGGACAGCCATGTGAAATAACTTGCAGTGAACACACCTGAAATAAAAGGTGAAATCCAACCAGCTTTACTTTCTAAGATGGTTTTTCCTTTCTGTCTTAGCATTCCCATGACAGTAACTGAGATTACCTACCCTGTATTGGCCTTGGTGCAAGGGTCCTCACTCTTCCAAGTAGAATGTATTAATCTTCAGTGCTGTGCTGTAAAATGCTTGACTGACCGGGTACGTGGGCTCTTAGGATAAGGTCTGGTCTGAGGAATAGATTCGCTACCACTGTACTGGACTGTGTTGTGAATCTCTTACAGTATCTCTTTGAAAATGGCCGAGTAGATGACATCTTCTCAGATCTCTACTATATTCGGTTCACTGAATGGCTGCATGAAGTTCTCAAGGACGTACAGCCCCGCGTTTCCCCTCTTGGTAAGAACTTTTGTTTAAGAACTTCAAAACTTTCCAGAGTTTGGAATGTTTAAACTGAACTACAGCATGAGTGTAGTCTGAATAGAAACCCTTTTGAAGTACTTAATGTCCCTAGGACAGCTCATACTGGTTGGGGAGAAAAATGTTGCGTCTGCAGTGAATGCTGGGGTTATTGCACATGTTGGGCTCTAGCCCTGACTGTCGTTGAGGATTACTTGTCTATCGCTTGTCACCCATCAGAAGGCAGATTGTTGGGACTTTGTAGTGTCATGAGATTGCCTTACTTGGAAGCCAGCTGATCCTTGATCTGAATCAAGCTTCCTCATCTGAAGTACTAACACATCTTGCCTCTAATATGTATTGTTACTTTGGGAGATAATACAACACTGTCATGTTGCCATGTAGCCAGATGGATACGGTCTGCAGGACCAACTAAGTGTCAAAGAAAAAAACAGTGCGTGATTAGAGCCTCGAATGCTGCAATCAAATGCAGCTCATCTCAACTCTGTGTCTAGAAGATGATGGCTACAGGGGTGGGGGGAGCAGTTCCAGAAGAGACAGGTTTTGACAGAGTTGCGTATGAGAACTAGATTAAGAATTGCATTTTCAGAGCACAGAAACCTGGTTTCTCATTATTTCATTCCCTTTGATCTGATTAGACGTCCATGAAGAAGCTATTGCTTGTGTTCAGAAAAGTAGCTGATGTTACAGGCTAGATGGCTAAGTAGCACCGTGAATTTTGGAATCCTTTTGTTTTCACTCTGGCTGTTTGATCTGTGCTTTGTCATTCCACAAGCCCCGGAGTTCATACTGCTGTCTGTTTTTCTGTTTATCTCTGTATTTGGAGTATAGTATTTCTCTTCTACACAAAGGAAAAAAATCTGAGAATCAAAGGATTACTCATGTGTCCAAATACATCACTTGGCACTGTGTGCTGACTAAAGCTGCGCACAGGGCCAAGAGCTGATTTGTTACACTGGCCTGCCTGCTCTCACATATTATTGGATTAGGAGCATCTGCATTGGAGTCGAGCCATTAATTAAAAGCTGTTTAAGTGCATATTTATTTCTCTCTGGGCTGGGATGTATAGGCGTATTGCGGAAGCATACTCTCCGCAACTAGAGGTTGACGTATGTATACAAGTGTTTCCTAACTGTACCTGCTATTTAAAAAGTTATTTGCACAGTAGTGAATCTTGACATCGGTGAGGATCTCCTCCTCCTTCCCTTAAGATTTATATGTTCTCCAATACTTAGACTATATAGTCTATGTCCCTGCTGCGACTGTCTCCTGGTGTGATCCTGACTTCTGATTATTGCAGGTTATGTCCTCTCCAGTCATGTAACAGAAGAGATGCTGTGGGAGTGTAAGCAGCTAGGAGCTCACTCCCCTTCCACCTTGCTCACTACACTGATGTTTTTTAATACAAAGTAAGTACTTAGGTCTTTGGGAATCTTGGTGAATAAAAGAACTTCAGTAGGGTTGGTAGGGAACTGCTGCACTGGATTAGGGCGAAATCATGAATTTCGAATGGTCGCACACAGAGCCCTCTTGCAGCCCCATCAGGCAAAGAAGATGCAGTACTACAAGGAAATGAGCTAGCAGAGGGGAAACTGAACTTGTGGTTGTTGCATGCTTTTCTGCTGGAACAGTCTTTAACTTGGTGTTGGTTTGAGCTTCAGCTGGCTCATGATGAGTAAAGATAACTACCTAACTGTTGTGACTGTATCCTTTACTTGCCTCTGAATGTCCTGTGTTCTCTTCTTGCTGCTCAGATACTTCCTGTTGAAAACAGTAGACCAGCACATGAAGCTGGCCTTCTCCAAGGTGTTGAGGCAGACCAAGAAGAACCCTTCTAATCCCAAGGATAAAAGCACGAGTATCCGCTATCTGAAGGCTCTTGGCATACACCAGACAGGACAGAAAGGTAGTGTCTGGAAGTTCTCTTTGGGAATATTTACTTGCTGGGCTTGAAGGAAGTGATGAACCTGGAGGTGTCTGCAGGTAGGGCCACAAGAACCCAAGGCTCTGCCAATTACCTTCAGCCTAGCAGCATGAGTTTTCTGTGTGTTCTGTCTGAGAGAGCATAGTAGCTTCTGATAATAAGCCTGGGGGCATACCTTACCTGAGGCACATAGGACTCATCAAGAGCTAAGGATAACTTTTTCTGTTACTTTTGGGTTTTATGGTCAAAGGGGCTATTTGGTGTAAGTGCTTATGAACAGAGGGAGAAGCTTCTTCGGGAGGGTTTCTCTTATCTTGACTCATGTGAACCCATATAGAATCCATATGTAAGTACAATCTGTCCTCTTAAAAGCACAGACTTGGGATCTAGCTGAGGCATTGCAGTCTCTGTAGTGAGATTTCTGTCGTTTTGGGCACAGGTAGAGGAGAAATGGAAAGAAGGATATGGGTAGGTTGTGATCTTCAGTAGCCTTGGGATAAAACAAGCTCTCCATATAATGCTTTGAGCATTTATAACCAGGTGCCTCTGCCCTGGAACGGCCTTATGTCTCTTGGCAGCTCTTGCACGGTGACAAGGTGCTTCAGAGTGCTGAGGCTGTATGGCACCGCTCGGTTTGCTGTACTTACACAGAGTGTCTGACAGACTTCTGGGGGGCTGGTTTGTAGTTACAGATGACATGTATGCAGAGCAGACTGAGAATCCAGAGAACCCCCTGAGGTGTCCGATAAAGCTGTATGACTTCTACCTCTTCAAATGGTGAGAGCACTTGTTCGTGTGTATGGTTGCTTGTCTTCTGTGACTGTTAAGCTGCATCTAGTGGCTGGCCTAGTTTTCAGGGCTGTGTTTTATTGCTGGCACAGTTTCTACGTTTGCATAAGTTTACTTAAATGGGGAGGGGTGTTGATGTGGGAGGGTGGGATTTACTCTGACGGCACATAAGTTGAACTTCTGTGGTATTTAAGAGAGACAAATCCTGATTTGTGAACTGGCTGCTCTTAATCTCATACTCTGGAGGTTTGCTGTGTTGGCATGAGCTCGCTGTTCTGCCTGTGACTTGGGAGCAAGTCATCTGGAAGCATCCACTGCTTCGGATGAGATTAGGGTCCTATTCAAATCAGCTTCTGAACAAAAATGAGGACTTGCTGTGGAGATTGGAGGGAGCCTCAAAGGACTTGCCTCTAAATTATGATGATTCTGATAATTAATGTAAACGTTCCTCTGCACAGATGGGTCTGCAGCTAGCCTGGATGTGAAAATACACCATCCTTGCTTCACTCTGAAAGACCCCTAAAGCCACGTATGTGTTATACTTACCAGTGTGAAATAAAAATTACTTTCTTGTAGTCGTCACCGTGGCTTTTTAACCTTGGCATGGCCTAAAAACTTTGGGACCACTGTTGCCCCTAGATGTAACTCCGTACCTTCATGTCTCATCAGCCAGCTGTTCACTGTCAGGATTTGTGAAGCCTGGGGTGAGGACAGCGGCGGTTTCTCCCTCCCAGGACATTCTGTTAGTCTGGTTATTTCTGATCTTCCTCACGCAGCCCCCAGAGTGTGAAAGGCCGGAATGACACGTTTTACTTGACACCGGAGCCAGTGGTGGCCCCCAACAGCCCTATCTGGTATTCCATCCAGCCGATCAGCAGAGAGCAGATGGAGCAGATGCTCACCCGGATCCTGGTGATACGAGAGATTCAGGAAGCTATTGCTGTGGCTAATGCCAGCACCATGCACTAAGGCATCCTTCTTGGCTCAGAAGGGGTGGGGCGGGGTGACGGGGGAGGGACAAGCAAAGATAAATTGTACAGACTTTTACACTAAAGGAGATGCCTAAGTTTTTGGTTTTTTATTGGTGTAGTTATGAAGCCCTTTTAGGCTTCTTCTCTTTAAAAGAATCTAAAGGAAAACCTACCCATTGTGTATCCTACCCAACACACCAAACTGTTGGAACCATTGGAGGCTGCATATCCCCTGCGAGCTGGGAGCTGTGGAAAGCTGCTGGTTGACTCTGGTTTTTTTTATGATGTAGAAAACATGAACTACAGGATTGGCCTGGATGGCTGAGGCCTCTGTCTCCTTGGAGCACGCGCAGCCTAGAGGGCACAGAATGATGGATGGACCTGCTCAGCCAGTGGAGGAGAGGCAGGCATCTTCTTTTCTTGTGCTTGGACGTTAATTTGCTGTTATCTTGGAAGGAAGAGGAGAGAGTGAACTGCAATTGTGATTTATACAAAAAAACAAACCAACGATTTCTATTCAGACCTTTAAGTGACATTTTTAGATGTTAAAAGTACAAACTTTACCACACTCTTCTTTTTTTGGCCTAACATTGAGGCCTTAAACCTTGAGGCTCCTGTGCCTGATGGAATTCTTGTAACATACACTTGTGTATCATATAAAGATACCACCCTGTTTCTCTTATGTATTCTTACTCTAGTTGTTTATTAAGAATGACGAGCACGTCTTTTCAACATGCCATTGAACAATGTGTCTTTATTTGGGGAAGAGTGAGCTGTGAGGGTGGGGGGGGTCATTATACAAAGATCAGTATGCAAACTGGTTGTTTTCATCCCTGTTTGTGCTTTCCAGCTCGACTCCGCTGGACTTCTTTCACCCCTACAAATTAGGAAGGTAGAAGGGGATTAACTTCTGTTGAAGGACCTGAATGTCTGCTCGCTGACGGAAGCTCAGTGTCAGGCTAGGAACATGGGATCTGTGAGACCACATCAGGCTGTCAGTCTGTCCTAATGTTCTGTGGCCAGCCTGTGAGGCTTCACCCCTAGGCAAATCCCCCTCTCCCCACCTTTACGAACGCATCACACCAACGGCATGATGGAGGGGTGTTGGAGGGAAAAGGCCTTCCAGGAGCAGCACATGGCTTACTCCTGCCATTTAACAGCCTTTTCACAGTTTTTAACACAGCTGTGTAGCTTCTGGCATCGTTCATGATCATAAACCCCAGCCCTGTAGCCTTGCCTTGCTGCATCTTAAATGGTTGCTGTATTTTATATCATTATCAAGTAGTCTGCTCTTTTGAAGCCAGCGGGTAGCCAACCGTGCTTGAAATGGGAGATCACTCTAGCCAGGCTTGTTATTTGTGCCACCAGCTTCTTGGATGCGGAGAGGTGACTCTGCTTCTTGAACTTGTCTTCCCTGCTTCTCCATCTCATGTCCCTTCCCTGTTCCAAAATATATAGATATATATTTAAATATATATTACAGTAAAAGAACTTAAACTTGTGTACGGGCAAGCAATTTTTCTGAAGCTTCTGTTGACCAGCACCTGTCTGTATTGAGAAGGAAGGTCTGCCCTCTCTGTCGGTTGTGCACAGTGTAAATCTGCACATAGGATGAGAGTAGCCATGATGTTCCCCGCCTTCGTGCTCTTGATCAGTGTTGAGGTGTGCGGGCTTAGAGAGACTTCAAGCCTCTGATGCTTCATATTGATGTTGGTGTTCATGAGAAAGCAGATGTGCTTGAGCTGGTTGTCAGTATGAGCAGTTTGTTCCCTATATAGGGCTCTGTGCTCAATTAAATGCAGAGAAGTGAAGTAGCAACGCGCTGTTGTTCGCTAATGCCTGTACTCCAAAGTAGACTCTTAGCTCAGTGTCTGCCCTCAGAGTTATGCCAGGGGAGAATAGCCCGGGGTTGGTGCCCAGATCCCAGTGGGTAAGTTGGGAAGATGGTGCCCGGGTGGTGTGTAGTGCTGGCAACACATACCCCCAGCTCAGTTCAGCTGTTGGGAGCCAGCAGTTGCCTCCTGCTAGGGTGGCTGTCGGGATCACTAATACTGCTTCAGCTGTCAGAAGCCTGTAATCCCTTCACCATATCTTTAGTGACTGGAATGTCCATCTCTGGCCCTAATTTAAGTATTTAAGGACATGGTTAGGGGCAAGCTCCCACTGTTTCAAGCAGCTGGGTGTGCTTGTTGCTCAGGATGCCCAGCAGGCCTACACAGAGTGGATTTCCCGTTCTTTTGGGCAGCTTGTCCTGCCTTCTGAACAGAGTTGCAAAGATGTGAGAGAAACTGCAGACAGCTGTGCTCGAGTCCCAGTGTGTGCTCCGCAATACCGCATGGGAAGCTAGCTCCAGCGTGCCTGCCCCTCGGCGTGAGATGCTGCTTTGTCTGTCTCCATCAGAAACGCGGTGGGTGTTGAAGTCATCTGCCAGATACCCAGTGTACAAGTTGCTTCATTAGGTGACCTTGGGAGTCACCTCTTACTCTAAAAATTGCCAGAAGCTGGAATAACTTGACAGAACGTTAGGGCAGTTCCAGGTTAGGGGTGAACAGATACTTCAGCTGAGCTTTCTGGGGAAACAGAATTCCACATTACCTTAAACTTCTAGATTGTGCACTTTCCTTACTACCCTTAACTGCAGGATGATCTAAAATCTTTGTAGGGGAAGAGTTCTCCTTGATCTTGGAGCGTACCGCTTAGGAGTGGGGGAACTTGGCACATGGGGAGCTGTGGAGATCTCCTGATGATTGGTTTTGTCCTGACAGACTGAAGTGTTCCCATTATTTTCTCACTGTTCGGACGTGCATAGGAGAGGGATTTGCTGACGCGGAAGTGGACTGCCGTACTGTTCTGTACTGTCTCATCAGAATGTCCACCGTGTTAACTTCATTCCCTATTTTTAGAGACAATCGATATACTGTGACTTAAGGATTATTTTCCTGGACCTGGCTTCTAGTCTGGCTCTCCGGAGCTAGTTTAAAAGGTACAGTATTTCTAGAATATAAATACTAAGTTCTTTGATAGTGAAGAACATGATCTGCTCCCTTTTAGGGGCTCATAGGAAGACGTGCACAGAGTAGCACAGAAGAGTGCTGTGGCTTAGGGTTGCTATCCAAGTTCTGGGAAACGTTCCCGGTCAAACATGTAAAATAGCTTTTTAACACTTTCCTATAACCAGCTTGACTGCTGCTTAAAGGGCATTCCCCCTCAGCTCCGAGAGTGCCAAACTGCTAGCTCTTGTATGCGTGTGTATATTAAATGAGAACTCTCCATGCCCTGTATGAGACAGGCTGAAAGTGCATCGATCTCTAAATAAACAAAGCTGAGAAGTCAAGCTAGAGACCCTGCGCTGCTGGTGTCGAACTATGCCCATCTTGTCTCTGTGGTATGAAAGGAACCATAGAAAGCAGAGCATGACTGACGATTGTAAAGCACCTCACATTCTGACATGAGACTCGTGTATTGTCCTCTCCCTTGACACTAATAGCGCTGCTTTCCTAAGGAAACTTGTAACCTCTTACACACTTGTCCACGGCACCATTAGATTTTCATTTACTTTCAAGAGTTCAAGCATTTCCTCTAAGTGGCAATGGCTGAAGCAGCGGAGAGCAGACTGGGGAGTGGCTCTTCACTCCCGTCTAGAGTGGTGAGTAAAGGGAACGGTCTAAGTAACTTAACAGGGCTCTCATCTGTTGGCTGCTTCACCCCTAGAGATCTCTCCTGGATTTTAGATGGGAGACAAGGTCCGAAGTAGTTCCTGAACTGTTCTGCCTTGAATCAATGAAAAAAGACTTAATCTCATCCCTAAATAAGAACTCTCGTCTGCGTGGCTGCTCCTAGGGCAGAAATGAAGACAGTCTTGTTCTCAGCTGCATCAGGGCTGCTGTCTGCCTTGGTGCGCGTAGAATGGATTAGGCCATCTTCAAGCCTCCTATGCTGTGATAAGAACAGATCCAAAAGTGGTGCAAAAGAGCCCTCTGAGCCCACGTGGGGTGGACTTGCTGATACTGTCATTGCTCATCCTCTTGCTGGTCTGAGTGCTGCTAGACACTGACTCTGCACAGTCCAACCAAACTGCATTCTCATCCAAGTTTAATAGTGACTTACTTGCAATTAGTGTTTGGACTCTTAAATCACTGTTAAAAGTGGGATATAAACTGTCTTCCACCCTATACGGGGCTTTTCTCCCCATCTTCTTGCTGGAGCTGCTCCTCTTGAATACTACAGGGAGGGAACGTACCTTAGCCTGATGTTTCAGCCTGTTCTGTTTCACTGGTGCCAATGCATAGGAAAGAGCCCTTCTCAGCTCGAGCATCTTCCTACCTTAAGGAGCATCTCAAATCTTCTACAACTCTCACTGACATGCTGCCCCAAGTATCTCTGAAGCGATTGCCGTGTCCCCTACTTGTCGGTTCCCTTTGTTGCGTGGCTGAAGCTCGGCTGTCAGCACT
Source organism: Pygoscelis adeliae (assembly GCF_000699105.1). Taxonomy (NCBI): domain Eukaryota; kingdom Metazoa; phylum Chordata; class Aves; order Sphenisciformes; family Spheniscidae; genus Pygoscelis; species Pygoscelis adeliae. The sequence continues at coordinate 545,942 of NW_008825047.1, read as the reverse complement.
GCAGTCACTTTCCCTGTATAACCTTGTGCATGGCAGCCACGTTTGCCTGCTTCTCCGTTCTCGTTTGAGCTCATCAGCATGGGGAGGCAGATTGAACCCACTTACAGCAGCAATAAACCGCATCTAGAACTCGAGAGGGAACTGCAGGAGAGAACGAGGTGGGGGGATGTCTCAGAAAGGCAGGGTCCAGTTGCAGCCCAGAGCCTCGCTTGATAATGAGTGTGCAGCCTATATGCAAAATACGTCTTGTCTGTCCCTCCCGTGTTGACCCTGGTCTAAACAGCACATGTGATTGGCATCCTGCAAAGTGACCTTCAGAACTCTCCAGTAGCTTTGCCCCGTGAGTAACTCACACTACAAATCATTTTAAAGAGATGCACTCAACTATTTTTTTAATTTAATTTTACTCTTATATTCTCTGCTCTTTGTAATCTGCTTGGAAATAAAATGTTTTTCCCTGCAGCCTTTGTTGTAGTCTGTTTGAGAACCATTAAACTTTGTCTGGTGTTTCTATTGGAACGGAAGCCAACTTGCCTGTTTACTGCTGTGCCCGTGCTCAAGCGTAACAGCCGAGATCGGTGTGTGCCTCCCGGATAGGCTTAGCAAACCTTTGTTAGCACTGGCCTTATTTAAAATACGGGGTAGAGAGACCTGTTAAACTGATCTTGGTCTGGCGCGATGCCTCCCGTTCTGCTGATCCTGTGACAGGTAACGCTGACTCGAGAGTGCGTGTCCTTGGCAGGCGGCATTTTCCTTTGGAAGGCTGCGTTTCTGAACTCGGCCTCCGGGATGAGCATCTCGGTGCCTTTACCGGTTACTGCTTTCGGTGGTGTGAGCCTAGATGCTTTACGTACTGCAAAGGACACTGCTTATAGCTCCATAGCCCAAGCCAACGGCAAACAATGGGAAATCAGTGTCTGGATAGGTAAAATCGACTCTTGGCTGAGAATCGACCCAGGAATTGTGTAAAGAAGTAAAACCAGGGTGAAGTGCAATCTTTTATAGCAGACTGTCAGGGAACGAGAATCGAAACCCTGTGAAGTTCGGAGCGTAGCATAACGACAAGCGCTGTTAACGCGTGGCTGTGGGAAGGTGGCGTGGATGTTGCCCTTCGCAGCAGCAATAACGGGATCGCTACCGACCTCTTGGCTTGAAGTTTTAAGCGGCATTGTGGACCCTTGTCGCTGGCTCTTAACTATGCGAGGCCTGCCTTTTCTTAATTACGTGAGGGCCCCTGGAAGCCACACTTCCCCTTCCTCACAGCAAAGCGAACATCCCTGCGCTGAGGCATGTGCCTTCCTTTCCTGCTAGAAACAAAACCACAATCTGGTGGGAAACCACTATAACTTTTAGAAGCTGCAGCCTCTGTTCTGTGCAGCTTACTGCTGTCGAGACCAAACAAGCCACCTGAGAGTCCTGCTTCTGTCCATAGCATGGTTCGCTCATTTGGGTTCCTCCCCTCCCCGTGTAAAAGTCAACATTAGCATCTACCAAAGCCCAGCTTAACTGGTCTCTCTCTAAACTCCGCGTTGTCTTTTGGAGAACCTTGCTCAGACCAAAACATGTTCGCCCAAACTACAGGACTGAACCTGACCAACGAACCTCACAGCATACAAGGGCTTCCGAGCATTTCGGGAGACCTGAAGAGATGTCTCTGTTCACGTTTCCTGTGTCCTATAGCTGGGTAACACGAGTAACGCTTGCGTTTTATTACAGCTACTTGCTGTTCTTTGGACAAGGATTTAGTCTACTGCAGTACGACAGCTGGCGGTACAGGAGCACCATTCTTTAGTTTCCTGAACTTAGTGTTCAATACTGGGCTGTCCTGGAGGGACTGTCGTGCAAAAGCAGGGTGAGAAGGGGTCTGGCCGCCTCATTTCCCTGGTGCTCTGAGGCCAGATCTGGTCTGTCACGACAAGCAAACCAACCGTCAGAGGAGGAGGTTGTTCTGTAGCCCGTAGTACAGGAACTTCTCCCGACACCCAGACGGGTCTGCAGGGAGGGGAACCTCTTCATCCTGGAAACACCGAACACCGGTTCCTGCAACTCTCCTCTCAGGCAGATCGGTGTTTGTGCCCGTTCCTCTCCCGCAGGCGCCGTCCTCCCTACTCCTGCTACTGCTCTTCTCTGAAACCCTCCCTCCAGCCGCCCTCTGCGGCGCAGGCAGGCAGGTGCTACGCCGAGACCCCCCCGCGTGCTATACAGCGCAGCCACGCTCTTCACGGTACTCGTGCGTACGGCCTGGCGGCTTTGGGGAGGGGGCTTGTGCGAGGCTAACGCTCAGCTGGGATCACCT
>NW_008825047.1:533783-541488 GCF_000699105.1 Pygoscelis adeliae | reverse complement strand
TTGCCTGCACAAACCTCTTGTTGTGTGCCAGGCGCTGTCCCACATGCAGCCTGGGGTTTGGGAACTGCCAGGCCTCCTGGTGTGGGACTGTTCCCCGTAATTTCAGTAAGGAGGTTAGCCTGGGAACTCTTGGGAATCAAGAGTACTTGGGTGAGCCTTGGTGCTGGTTTAGGAGTCATCCTGTCGGTGAGCACGTGGCCATGTTGCGTGGTTGCAGACCTTTGTGAGCGGCCGCAGTAACCACCGGGCACGTGTCCGGCTTCTGCTCAGTCTGGTGGTGCCGCTTAGCCTGGCTGCTGGATCTGCTTCTTTTCAGAAATACGAGCAAGGATTCATCACAGACCCCGTGGTGCTGAGCCCCAACGACCGAGTGCGAGACGTGTTTGAAGCAAAAGCTCGTCACGGATTCTGTGGGATTCCCATCACGGACAACGGGAAGATGGGGGGCAAGCTGGTTGGGATCATTTCATCTCGAGATATTGATTTCCTGAAAGAGTCGGAGCATGACCTGCCTCTCGGCGAGGTGAGAAGGGCTTGTGAGCAGCCGATGGATGCGAGCGTTGCCTTAGGAAGCAGTGTGGCTTGTGATAAGGAGAAGGGTGAGTGCGTGGCTGTGAGGATGCTGCACCAGCTGGAGGGAGCAGCTCCACGTTAGCTCTGCAGGTCTATCTTTAACTGTATTTCTAGGGGAGAGCGTCTCATGCATTTACGCTCTCTCTGTGACTTGCAGTGCAGATAGAAGAGAGCGACAGCGCAGATAGCGTTCGCATGACTCCTCCTGTGGGGTTATCTTTCAGTGTTGTGGAAGCCATCCTCTCCACAGCTGGTGCTCTCCCCTGGTTCAGTCATTAATTCCTGGTGTTCCTGGCTGCTGCTGTGGTCCCATGTAGCGTGCTGGTGCTGGCCAGGGCTGTAGCAGCTGCACTGGGCCCAGCAAGCCCTCCAAGTGCCAGTCTTCTTTTTCTGGACTGCCCTTCCCTGTGTGCCTCATCTAGGCTACTTGCTCTTTAAAATAACCCCCTGAACTTGGAGACTGGCAGTTTAGCCTTTATAATGCTACACTGTCAAACTCCCCTCGTACAGAAAAACGTTCTCTGCAATGCCGACGTTGATTCCTGTTAGTTCTGGCATTCCTTGCTGTGTAACTGTAGATCTGCGGCGCTGTCAGGTTACACCACCGGTGCCTCTCGGCCAGGCTCTGCTCTTGACTCACGACTATTTTTAGCTCTTGCTGACCGAACCTGGTATCACATGCTCATCCCTGTTTGGTTTGAAATCGCCTATAAATACCTGTAACAAGAATCTTAAACCGGGAGTAGGTTATAAAAGTGCACATGGCCCTTTGAAGCGATGCTGGCCCATTCAGAGGAACCAGATAAGAATCTCCTCTCATCCTTTACGTGGATCGTTCAGCGCTGCAAAGTTGGAAGCTTCCCGCTGTTAGCGTTTGGTGCTTGCCTCTGTCACCAGGCAAGGCTAAGGAGATGGATGGTCTCCTAGATCTCTCCCCAGCTGCCATCCAGCAGTCGTCTTGCTGAGCCGTTTGTTGCCATCCAGTTGAACACACGGGTCTCCTGTAGCTCAGAAAGCTCGTGGATCCCGCAGGCTTAGGGAGTGTGTTGGGCTGTGTCTGTGATTCCTCAGGCTTTTCCTGAGATGTGGTTCTGTCACAGACAGGATTTTGGGTGGATGCAGGTGGGGTGAACCTCTTTCCTGATTCGAAGTGTCTGTTCTTATGGTATAAATAACTAAAACATTCCCTCTTTTCTTTGTTGTGTGCAACTAATCTACCTTCCTTGAGGGTTAGAGAGTGTTCCCTTTTAGCTTTGCCTGGCCTTCTCGAGTAACCTTTTATGAAAACATCTCATGTGAAGTTTGTGATCGCAGAACGCTGCGGGTGGGAAGGGGCCTCAAGGTCTCTTGACAAGCCTTCTGCTTGAGGCGCGTTCAGCTGGAGCAGGTTGCGTGGGGCCGTGTCTGAGTCTCCAAGGATGGAGAGGTTTCACTGCCTCTCTGGGCTGCTCTTCCAGTCTTTGACCACTGTCGTGGTAAAAGCTTTTTTCTGTACACCATATCAGATGTTCCCGTGTTCCAGCTTGTGTCCATAGCCCCTTGCCTTTCCGCTGTGTTTTGGTGCTTGTTTGTCAAGAGTGAGCGTGGGTGAGCGTGTTTGTTTGGATTGAAGCGGCTCCTTTGCCCCGTTGACCTTGCCAGCGGCAGCGGTGGGTTATTCTGAGCAGAGCCCTTCCAGAACCTGTGTGCTGGGGATCGCTGCCTGAAAACGAGCTTGGGGGTAGCGTTTCTGCCAGAACAGCATGGGACTCTGGAGGTGTCTCCAGCCCTTATTTGCCTGCGCTCTATTAAAAGGGAAGGCTGTTTGGGTGACATCCCAAACAAGGGTCATCTGAGAGTCATCCCTTGTTCCTAGGTGCTCTCCCTCGGCTTGCTGAGGCCCTCTGCCATCTCCTGTTTTCACTACACCGATGGACTTGGGGGCCGATGGCCGCTGCTTGCATGGGGACAGCACATTGGAGGCTGTTCCTGTGTGTTTCTGGAGGCGTGTTGCTGTGCTGTGGGCTCCTTTGTCTGTAGAGCACTCCCACACGGCTGCTGCAGAGCATTTCACGTGGGCAGAGGGGTTCGGTATTTTCAGATCAGTGCGAGGGAGTTCTTGTGACTTTTTATCTTCTCTCTCCCACTAGATTATGACAAAGCGGGAGGATCTTGTTGTGGCCCCGGCTGGTGTAATGTTGAAAGAAGCGAATGAAATTCTGCAAAGGAGTAAAAAAGGTACTTGCGAACGTCTGCGACGTGAGGAAGAGCCATGGAAGCGCTGGGCTGGGAGCAGTAGTGGGTGAATGTGGGCACGCGTCCGTGTGTGGGTGGAACATGGAAGGGCTGCGTTCCAGCACGAGGAGAGGACAGTGAGGAGAGAGTGCCTGCAGCCTTCCGCCAGGGTACAGAGTTCACAAGCGTTCATCTCAAATCTGTTTGAAGTTGAGGGATTCTTGGCAGCCCAGGAGCTGAAGAGCGCCTGGCAGTCCAGCCACACGTCTTCAGTGTTCTGTCCTGGCCTTCACATTTTGGCACTCAGTTCAGCTCTGTTAGGGTTTGGTAGTTTGACTTTTAACACGGTGTCATGGGTCTGATCATTAAAAAAGATGGACTTTTTCTATGGTCAGTGTGAGGATACCGAGTCCTTCTCCAGTCCTGCAAACTCCTTGCTCTGTTTCCCGAGCCAGGGCTGCTGGCGTCCGTGGCCAAGCAGGATTTGGTAACGCACCTCTTTGAGTCTCCACCTCGTACCAGTTGCTGCCTGCCTGATGCTCCTGGTCTGCCGCGCTGCTCCGGGCTAATGTCTGTCTCCTGCAGAAATCTGCAGCGATGTTCTTTCTGTTTGTTTCAAGGCAAGCTGCCAATTGTTAATGAAGATGACGAGCTGGTGGCTATAATTGCCCGCACCGACCTCAAGAAGAACCGGGACTACCCTCTGGCTTCTAAGGATTCCAAGAAGCAGTTGCTCTGTGGTGCCGCTATCGGGACCCACGAAGATGACAAGTACCGGCTGGACCTCCTGGTGCAGGCTGGCGTGGATGTGGTAGTGCTGGTGAGCCACCCACAGGCATCACATTGGCCTGGGGGGTTGGGGTGGGCTGAGGATCCGATTTGAATGAATCTCTCTGACAGTGGGGCAGCAGCATGGCACTTACTGTCTTCGTTACAGGCCCTTCTGTGTCAGAATGTGGCAGTCTGTTGACCTCTCAGACTCATTCAGGTTGGAGTCCTCAAATAAGAGGGATTCCTCTTGCCTGGGAACTTACTCACCTTGAGCGAGTATGTAGGGTGCATCGAAGACCTGAAGGCTGAGAAGAGAAACGCTGTCAGTTAATACAGGGTCTTCTACAAATGCTTCTTGCAGTCTGCCGCCGTCCTCTCCGACGTTCCTAACTAGTTTTGAATATTTGGCTTCTTACAGTTTCCCTTCAGCTGTTCAGTGTTTGTCACCGTGTTATTCTCTTAACCGCCTCATGTTCAGGAGTGGCCAGCCCAGAGCTGCTCTGCTGGCCTGTAAGCTTTCGGGCACAGCAGTCACTGCCTGTATTTGCACATTGTTTTCTCATCGATTGTTAGCTTGCAAGTTCACCGTGCTCTGAGGGCATGGCCGAGCAGCGTTGCAGCTGGAAATGTTTAACAGACACCGCGAGCTGGCCGGGTCACGGAGATTGGCAGGGCCTGAGCGCTCGGTGGTCGACATCTGGTGTTTCAGCTGCTCTGCTGCGCAGCAGGGAGAGATGCATCCCCCTGCCAGCCCTTCTGGGTTTCACAAGGAACATTCACCATTTCACCTGTAGTTTGAGACAGGGCTGACGGTGTCCTGGTGGTAGAGCCAGGCGGTTATTACCTGCAGCCAGATGTGCTGCTTGTTGCCTACTGTAGAAGCCACAGGATTTAAACATGAAGGATGTTGCTGAAGTCTTTATGATAAACTGCCTTGCGCAGGGAAGGTATGTTATTGTCTTGGCAGCAGCTTCTCCTCTGGTTCTGTGCTCAATTTGGGGAGCCATTTTGCCTACTTAGCCAGCTTAGCAGGAGACCCCAGTAGGCAGACTGAAGATCTGAGGCTCTTCTGGAGCTGTATTTGTAATCTTTTGCAGAAATTCTGGTTGAGATTGGTTTTCTTTCTGTTGCAGGATTCCTCTCAGGGGAACTCCATCTTCCAGATCAATATGATAAAATATATTAAAGAGAAATATCCCAACCTACAAGTTATTGGAGGAAACGGTAGGCATGTGTTGAAGGCTGTTCTTGTCTTTAAAGTATGTTTGCTGCTTAGACATAGAGGGAGCTGCAGGGACGTGGATGAAATGATCCTCTTGGTAAATGTCTGTGAACTTGAAATGGTTTCCTCTGGCTTGTGGAACAGAGCGAGACCACTCTGCAGACACAGGGCAGTACCCTACTGCTGCCACAGCTGCAAATATTTTGAAAACTTTGTTTTGCAGCACAGTGCGCTGCAGTCCTCTAGCCTGTTACACGTTAGCTTCTTTTACACACCAGTTTAAAATTTTGGATAATAATAATGAATATTGCTTAATGTGGAAATCTAATGGAAATTTTCCCTGCCTCTTGACAGCAGAGTTCAGCAGTCCTTGTCTTTACCTGGCTGGTGTGTTACTGGTGCTGCTGTTAGCCTGTGCTCTGCCCTCCCTACATGGTGTGGCCCAAAGAGTGCTTGGCACCACGCGGTGACCTCTGCTACCTCAGCCTTTGGGTGTAAGTGTGTTGCAGAGTAGCCTAAAGGGCCAGTGTCATCTCACCCACTGGGGACAGCTGGGGCAGAAACTCACTGCTGCTTTTGCAGATAGGCCTGGCAGCAGCGGACAGCCAGGCCTGGCTCTGACACAGGCTGGTGCCCTGGGTAGGGGATGTTCGCAGCCACGGGGGAAGCACCAGAGCAGAGCAGTGTCACTTGCAAATCTGCTTGTCTCTCTTCAAACCAGTTTCTGCTCCCCACAGTTGTGACCGCTGCTCAGGCCAAGAACCTCATTGACGCAGGGGTCGATGCCCTGAGAGTCGGGATGGGCAGTGGCTCCATCTGCATCACACAGGAAGGTGAGAGAGATCAGCTATCTCCTAAATAGGCTGAAGACATCTGTTTAATAGAGATTCCCTGCTGAAAAGCAGCATAGTCAGGATGGACTTCTCCCGTTGTAAGGGCAGTGTCCAACAGCAAGCCGTCTATCACCCGCTTCGTCCAGGACGTTCTCATCACCTGGGTCAAACCTTTGGGGTGGCAGCAGCAGCAAAGGCATTTCCCAGTACTGACCGAGACTGAGTAGAGCAGGTGTGGCACGTGCGGCTTTGCCCAAGAGGAGCCGCTGGCTTGGTGTGGGATGGGGCTGGCGGGCAGCTCTGCAGGGAGAGGGGCTCACTGGATCCCCAGTGCTGATGGGTGAAGTGCACTGGGCCGTCTGTGCTCCCCTTCCCTCTGGCAGCAGTGTGCGTGATGCTTGAATATTGGTCTGCTGGGCTCGGTGCCTTTCTGCAATTTCCAGGCCGCCATGGGATTTCTGGCCGTTGTCTCTGCGGTTAGCTGGAGCTTGTGTGGGGCAGAGGCCGTGTCGCCCTTGGTTAAAAGGTGGAGAGGGGCGTCCCCAGGGCCTGGAGAAAGGCTGCCTTGAGGACAGTCCTCGTGTTTTGAACCTGGCAGGTGAGATGCAGAGGCGGTGCAAGGCGCTGCAGCCCACGAGCACAGCCCCTCTCTGCTTTGCTCCTTGGTCCTTGCCACGGGAGGCAGCAAGAGGGTAGCTGATGGCTGAAGGTGCTGCATTAGCTCCGCTGATTCCAGCGCGGAGCCTTCGAGCAGCCCTGGCCCTAGGCTGCGTTCCTGCTTTGCCTGCCACGGGAGCACTGGCTGCGGGGGGTTTCCCAGTCAGGGCAGTCTGTCTCGGGCTTTGTAGGGAGGTGCGGGTGTCCTTGGGCTGACGCTTCCATAGCCAGAGCAGAACCAGGATGCACGTGTCCTACTCTGGCTCCAAGGCAGAGGACCCGCTGAGGCACGCTCCGTTCTGCAGCGTGGTGAACGTCTCCAGAGGGTGCCTCTCCCAGCTGCCACGGGAGGTGGGGTTGGGTGCCGGTTTTGGGGAAGAAACAGAGCAGAGGTAGAATGTGGTGCTTCACAGGAGACGTGGTTGCAAAACTCTTAACCGCAGCTCCCCAGGTTTTTGGCCCTCTTAGGGCAAGAACTCTGGCTTTTTGGATTAGGGGGGTCACCTCTCTGGATGGCTGCTGGGGTAGGGCGAGCATGCGCTCTGCACAGCCGGGCCTGGCTGGCTTGGATCTGGCCTCTGGCTTGGCTCGGGCTAGGAAGGGTTTGCAAGGTCAGCTCTGTCCCACACCGTATGCTCTGCCTAGTAGCAGGTCACTGCTGGGGTCCTTTGTTCTGCTGCTGTTCTTCTGTCTCTAAAATGTGTGTGTTTGTTTTTGTTTAGCTGCTCCAAAGATCCCTCCAGACCTAAAGTCCCACAGCCCCAAATGCCCTTCTACTGTCACGGGCACCTATAGTAAGTCACTTGCCCTGTTCCCAACCCTAATTATGTGTCTTGAAGCAGGACCCTGATTTGGCTGCACATGGCCCTACTGCTTGTTTGAGAATAATTTAGCTGTAGATGCACTTGGGGTTTTGTGGCTTTGGATACTGGTTTTGAATCTGAAATGGAAGCTGAGAAGCCTTTCTGAATTCCTAAAGCAGGGTCTGAATTGTCAAAGCTGAGGGCACTCAGGCTTGTCCACCCTCCACTCCAAAATCCAGTTCAGGAGCCTGACCGAGCTTTCTGGCTGCATCTTCTGGATCTCTAGCTGGGCGTGCCCCCACTGATCCAGTGCTGGGAAGTGATCCCTGAGCAGTCCTTGATATAAACCTGGCTCCAGTTGTGGGGAAGTTGTGCACTGGCTAAGCTTCACTTGGAGCTAGCTCCCCTGGGGCTGCAGAGGGACTTAACTGCGTATGGCCACCTTGGCAGCTGCGTACCAGAACCACATCTTTCCCCACTGACGCCTGATCCTCGTGTGGAGAGACAGGGCTCTTTTGCCCAGCACAGGGTGCAGCTTTGTCTGCTCTGTACCTCTCTGATGCTGCCGCATCAAGCAGCCACCCGAGGCAAACCTTGGGTTTTGCCCTTTCTCCTAGTTTTGACGCACCTCA
>NW_008825047.1:533297-533690 GCF_000699105.1 Pygoscelis adeliae | reverse complement strand
CTCCCCCCCTCCACTCCAAAATCCAGTTCAGGAGCCTGACTGAGCTTTCTGGCTGCATCTTCTGGATCTCTAGCTGGGCGTGCCCCCACTGATCCAGTGCTGGGAAGTGATCCCTGAGCAGTCCTTGATATAAACCTGGCTCCAGTTGTGGGGAAGTTGTGCACTGGCTAAGCTTCACTTGGAGCTAGCTCCCCTGGGGCTGCAGAGGGACTTAACTGCGTATGGCCACCTTGGCAGCTGTGTACCAGAACCACATCTTTCCCCACTGACGCCTGATCCTCGTGTGGAGAGACAGGGCTCTTTTGCCCAGCACAGGGTGCAGCTTTGTCTGCTCTGTACCTCTCTGATGCTGCCGCATCAAGCAGCCACCAGAGGCCAACCTTGGGCTTTCCC
>NW_008825047.1:528698-533169 GCF_000699105.1 Pygoscelis adeliae | reverse complement strand
GATCCCGGAAGGTTTTCTCTAGCAGCTGATCTTGTAGGGCCACCCTTTGCAGATACACTAAAAAAGACAAACCCCTCACCCTGACCACTCGGCGTGTGTGTGCTCTGAACCCTGCTTTGGAAGCCTGCGCTCTGAAGCTGTGGCGCTGGGCACTGGGACAGTCGGAACGGTGCGATGCTCCCAGGGGCCCTGAGCCAAGCTGTTCCTTAAAGGGCTGGTCTCCATGGTCACTGTTGTGAGGTTTCTGCAGGCCCTGCACTGTCTATGGCACAAACCTGTAGGCACCGGGCTCTAGACCCTCCAAAATCAGGTGCTTCTCTCCACAGAGTTCTTCCTTGCAGCGTTTTGCAGCCGCAGTGTGGCCTTTAGCAGTGTGGTACCGAGCGAGACCATCTCTTTAAGACTAACGGCATTCATGTTATAGCTGGCAGACTCTCCCTGGCTGGCTGAGCCCTAGCTTAACGATGAGTTTTGTTTGATTAAAATCAGTTCTTTCACGATCTCAGCCTGGAGTCTGGCTTCCCTCTCTCAGCAGCTGCTGCTGAGCACTGGGGACGGAGCAACTGCAGACTCCTGGCCTCGGCAAACCTCTGCCAGGGACGTGCGCTGCCAGTGCTGCTGCCAGGCAGGCTAAACCACACCTGGGGTTCACGCTCTGAAGTACTAATCCTGCATGGCCATAATCTTACCTGGTGTATCGGACTAACTGTGACTGGAGAAAAGGCTTCCAGTTAATTGTGGGGAAGGGAATTCTCCCTGAGAGAAGCTTATCTCGGCATACTTGCATGCCTGTGGCTGACAGATGTGTTAAAAGACGTGCCCTGTGCTGGTTTTCCCCGCGTACAACGGGAAGCCTCTTAACTGCTAGTGACTGGGAAGAGCAGGTAAATCCAAAGCTAGTAACTCCCTGCCCATGGGGCAGCTAAACTTGACAGAATCCTTGCCACGTTGCAGGGCAGGAACATAAATTATTTCCTGTAAGCCATCAAATCACCCTGCCCGTTTCCTTTTCCACTGCTGCATGTCTGTTTGTGTGTGTGCAGATGTATATGTGTATATATATAAAAATATATATATACATACATATACATACCAGCTCTCTCCCAGCCAGCTGCCTTTCCTTGCAAGAAGCACATCATACAGCTGCTGGGTATACGGAGAAGGGGTCTGGCACTGCTAGGAGGGAGCGAGCGGTGGAACGTGGCTACGTGCCAGGGATGCTCTGGAGAGGGGCTTTTGGAGTCTGTTCCGCTTCCTTCCCAAGCTCCCCACGTCTGCTGCGCACCAGGACGAGCTGCGAGTCTCTGCTGATCCCAGACATTCGATCAAAGACCCCAGTCCCAAGGTCACCCACAGCTTTTTGGAGTCAAGGGCCGTGAGGATGTCCCAACAGGCATCTCCTGGGCATCTGCTTCTCTTGCAACTCGGCCTAGGGAAGGAGCATCCAGGGATTTGTGCGTTCCCGAGTGCTGGAGCATGTGTGTGCTGGAAGCCTAAAGGGCCTGCTAGGGAGGGAACGTGCTGCTGCGTGGGAGCTGACCCTTTCTCTGCTCTCTCCCCACCTGTAGTGCTGGCGTGCGGCCGCCCCCAGGCCACGGCGGTGTACAAGGTGTCTGAATACGCCAGGAGATTCGGTGTCCCCGTGATTGCAGATGGAGGGATCCAGACGGTTGGGCACATCGCAAAGGCCCTCGCACTCGGGGCCTCCACAGGTGAGCAGCACGTCAGGCGACCGGGTCGTGCATGTTGTAGGGAGTCTCCTAGGAAGGGTTTCCGTACGGCATTTGATTCTGGGCACGAGGGTGTATACCTGCAGGTGGCTGGGGGCATGGGGGGTTTGGGCTGAGGGACCCTGAGGTTTTTTGCGGCCACAGCCTTCCTGCTGCTGACGTGCTGCTCTTGATGATCTCTTGTGCCAGTGATGATGGGCTCTCTCCTGGCTGCCACCACGGAGGCCCCAGGTGAATACTTCTTCTCGGATGGAATTAGGCTGAAGAAATACCGTGGCATGGGCTCACTAGATGCCATGGACAAGAACTTGGGCAGCCAGAACCGGTATTTCAGGTAAGAGATGGTGCTTTGGGGCAGCAGCTCAAGCTTTTGGGGTTTCTCTGCTTCACAAACTTCCTTGATTTGTGCTCCCATGCAGCGAGACGGACAAAATCAAAGTGGCCCAGGGGGTCTCTGGCGCAGTGCAGGACAAGGGCTCTATCCACAAGTTCATTCCATACCTGATTGCTGGGCATTCCTGCCAGGATATTGGTGCCAAGAGCCTGACCCAAGTCCGGTGAGTCCTTCCCTTCGCTTGTGCTCTGGTTAGGCCACAGTGCTGCCATTTGGGGTCTCTGGGCAAGCTGTACCCATGCTGTGGTGTGTTCTGCGTGGTCTGACCTCGCTGTAGCCTTCGTCTCCAGTGGGCACTGCGTCACAGATCTGCCAGCCCCAGGGATGCAGGAGCACGGGCTCCTGTGGCATATTCTGCTGGTTGGGCCTGAAATGTCGGGGTTCCCTTACTCCGCCTGGCTCTTGGGAGCACAGCAAAGGCCATTCTGGCCGCAGCTGGAGTGTCCCTTGTCCCAGCTGCTCCAGCTGAACGTGTGCACGGTCCTCCCTGGACTCTGGCTGGCACGTGACAGGTGTCCTTTCCCCCCAGAGCCATGATGTACTCGGGAGAGCTGAAGTTTGAGAAGAGGACGACGTCTGCCCAAGTGGAGGGAGGGGTGCATGGCCTCCACTCGTAAGTGCTGCTGGCAGGACCTCTGTCTCCCTGGGGTGGGCGTGGTGGGGGGGAGTTTAGTGCTGCTGTCCTGTGCCTCAGCTGGCAAGCCAGCACGCTGCTGGCTTCAACTCCTGCTGCGCAGCTGGCCTGAGGTGTAGCCTGTCGTCTGGCCCGGGCCAGTGCTCCTCTCGCAGCAGGGCACGAGCAGACGAGCTGCTCGCTGCCAGTGTGCCGGGGCTTTTCCCCACCATGGGCCAGCAGGCCAGGAGCCATTCCTAACTGCACCTTTGGTCCTTGCCCTGGTCAGGCGGGTCAGTAAAAGGGCTCTCTGGTTTGCTGCTCCCCTCACAGGTATGAGAAGCGCCTCTTCTGAAGGAGGCCTGTCTTGTGTCTGTCATCGTGCCACTCAGCCCTGTGCCACCCTGTGCGGGAGCTGCTCTTGCTGCAGAAGTGCCATTCCTCTGTGGGCTGCCTGGAGCTCCTTGTGTCCCTTGGCTGCTTCATCACCACCCGAGAGGGCCCACCCCCTGCCCAGGAGCAGTGATCCTGGGCTGGTGCCTGGAGCCTTGCACGCGTTGGCCGTGTTTTACAATAAAAGGAAAAGATGTGCAGTTGGTGTCAGCCCGGAGCCCCTCTTCCTTCTGTACTGCCCTTGTCCTCCTTCCCTGGCTCTCTCCTTCGCTTCCTGCACCCTCTCAGGAGCAGCTGATGGCCCCAGAAGGGACACTGCGTGTCAGGGGAATGGGGAGGGGACAGGACAGCCCCTTGACAGGGCTGAGTGGATAATGCAGTGTGGAGTGTTTAAAAACAAAAAAAACAAAAAAACAAAAAACAAACCTTCCTGAGAGCAGAAAACAAGTGGCTGCTGGGCAAGAAAGCAAATGGATTTTACAGGGCCGTTGGCTACTGCTGGGACCTGCCCAACCCAGCAGCAGCTGCCAGGGTGCCGCAGGACCCTGTGCCAGGTCCAGCTGCTGCAACGATAAGCATGTAGGTGCTTGTGTGTGATGTGCACACCCACCCAGACACCCCTGGAAATGCTCTGCGCTGCAGCTGCTTACACACACCAGGCACTTGTACCTGTATCTTCCCATGCTTGCTCCTCACCAATCCACCTTTCTCCTTCCCTTTGTTTCTTCCCCTAACCATCCCATGCTGTCCCCCACAACCCCCCAGATGCTCGTCCCCACATTGCCCCAGCAGCTGCACCCCCTCGGGCTGGCCGGTGCAGGTGGCACAGATCACTTGTACTGTTTGTTTGCCAGAAGGCGTGTGGACAAGGAACTTGGAAGGGCACAACTGAGAGCTCACGGGCTTATGAAGGAGCCGGGGTTTGCGTTTCTGCATGCCTGACCAGTGCAAACCTCCCCTGCATGGCCAGGTTACCTGTGCCTGCAACACCAGGCGCCAAAGGTGTTTTACATGTGTATCAGCCCCCTCCAACATATGCAAATGTCACTCTGCTGAAGAGCGCGTGTTTACCGTCAGCATTTTGTGCTCTAATGTTGTTGTCTGAAAAAAAAAAAATCACTCCGCAGCATGGCAGTGTCAGATTTACACGTGCTAAAACCAGAGCCTTGAATTACAGCATAATTGTGTTGGTGTCAAACATTCATTAATGCAGCTGGCTTGTTAAGCAAAGTTAGCCCACGGCCTGCCTCAAGGCTGGGGACCGCAGCCGCATACCCCCTCCTTGGGCCCACGGAGGCAGCAGGGTTTGGGGAGCGAGGCTGCGATTCGGGATGCGTAACC
>NW_008825047.1:527304-528056 GCF_000699105.1 Pygoscelis adeliae | reverse complement strand
TAACGCCCGGGCCTCGCGCCGTGCCCTGCAGCCCCCAGCACTGGGCAAGGCGGCCGGGAAGCCAGGGACTTTGGGGCAGCGCCAAGCCCGCGCATTTCACAATACCCTCCTGTGTGCAGAGAGCCACCACCCAGCCACAGCCGGGCTCCGACGGTTTAGTCCAAAGCATTTCTCCGCCGGGGGTGGTGACGGCTGGGGGCTCCAGGCAGGCAAGAGGAAGAGCTGCTCAGCCCGTGGCAGGCAGCGCCTACATCCCCGTGTAGGTACCCCGCGGAGGGATGAGCCCAGCAGCTGCCACGCGCTTTTCACTTGTTAGGAAGTTGAAGGTTGCGCACGCATTTGGCTGTGAAATAGAAAAAGGAGGGAGTGAAGCCCCAGGCCTCGGGCAGGAGATGCAGCCCCAGGAGCCCAAATGAGGGGGAAGCTGGCCCCGCTGTGCCCCTCCTGCTGTGCTGTGCCCCTCCAGCTGCTGCTGCAGAGCAGAACGATGCCGGAGAGCAGCTCCCTCCCCCAAAACGCTGGCAGGGCACTGCGGGGTGGGCTGGGGCAGAGCTGAGCTGGCCCCAAGGGACAGCCGGGCCCCGGCAGCCCAGCACAGCTCAGGAGCCAGCCCGGGCAGGCTGTGACAGCGCAGGGCCCCGGCCGCCCCACGTACCTATTTGGGGCTCCAGCAGCCGGAACAGCGACAGACTCTCACGCGAGATGTCTCTGTAGGAGCCAACCTGCGGGGACACCGAGGGCACTGCGCTGGG
>NW_008825047.1:519240-522357 GCF_000699105.1 Pygoscelis adeliae | reverse complement strand
GGGTCCGGGCGGTCCTGCGGCGGCTCCGCGTCGACTGGCCCTCTGGCTCCGGTGGCTCGGCCCTCCCTGACGCCGTCTCGGCCTTGAGGCGAGCGCTGGGCCGGTCCCCCTGTGCCGCAGCCTGTGAGCAGGGGCCGGGCACAGCCACGCTGCCTGAGGATGTCATCTGTAAAGTGCACTTGAAGAGCTTCGTGGAGCAGCAGGGCTTGGTGGGCTACGACCCCAACCTAGATGTCCTTGTCGGTGAGCCTCACGTGTACAGCAGCTCCAGTGTGACAGCGGGGCAGCGAACGGCAGCGAACGGCTGCAAACGGGCCTGTTTCCTTTTTTCCCAATTGTTTTTACAGAAAATACGGGGGTTTTGGAGCCTTCTCCTCTTATTTCCCCTTCAGTCTGGTTTGAGCCAGAAACACAGGCGGCCTGGGGCAGACCCGATGGTTCAGGATGGTGGGGGGAGATGGCGAACCCTCGTGTCCCACTCTGAGTGTCCTTCCTTCTTTCAGTGACAGAGGGGAAGCTGCGGTCGCTGGCTGAGTTGCAGCAAGCCGTTCTGCAGTGCACGGTGAGTAACCCTGCAGCGCTGCCTGCCTCTTGCTTTCCAGACATTGCTCCCTTCTGTCACGCGATAGCATTTGAGCTCCCTGCTGTGCTCTGCTGCAGGCTGGAGGCCAGGGGAGCTGCTGCAGCATCGTGCATGTGGTGAGCTGTGAGGAGGAATTCCAGCAGCAGCAGCTGGATCTGCTCTGGAGGATTTTGGATCCAGGAGCCCACACAGCTTTGCAGGTGAGGAACCTCCGACCCTCCCCACTGTGGCCCCCCAGCACCCTTGCGCTCAGCTGCCCTCCTTCAGTCCCTGCAGCGAATGCTGAGGCCTAGCCTTGCCCCCGTGTGAGGCTTCCCTTTCCCTTGGCCCCTCCACGCTCTTGCCCAGGCGGTGGGGCAGCCTCTCTGCTCTTGCGATTTCAGCGCTAAAGAAGGAGGGGCAGGAGAAGACTGTGGGGACACAGCTAGAACAGGGCTGGTTTTAGCCCGGTTCTCCTGCACTGCATTTTTGTGGAGCTTCCGAGTCTTTGACCCCAGCCCTGGCCACTCCCCTCTCTTTCAGAAACACCTTGTCTGCGGGCCAGTGAAGGTGACAAACCCCTCATCGCCCATCGGGGCAGACCAGTACTTCCAGTAAGTTGGTGTGTAGCAAGGCGCCTGCCGCGCTGCTCGCCTGCCAAGGCTCCCTGTGCTCTGCCCGCCCCTGTGGGCACCCAGGCAGCCACACTGTGGCGCTGAGCGAGCTGGTGGCGCACAGAGTTCTGTGCAGTCCCTCCATTCTGCTTTTCCATGTCCTCAGGGCTGTTTTGAGAGGACTGGAGGTGCAGAACGGAAGGCACAGGGCCTTCCCCAGTCCCAGTGGCCTCTTCCAGTGCTGCCAGGGGGCTGCTGAGAGGAAAGGCAGTGGCAGGAGCTGGGCACCGCAGAGGTGCAGGGTAGTATCTTCCCTGCCTTCAGGCATTAGCCCTGGCGCAGGGGCGGCCCTTTTGCAGCCAAAAGGCAGAGCTTGTGCCTGGCGCAGCGGCTTCCTTGTGGCCCCCCCGCGGCACAAGGGGCTTGCCGCAGTGTGGCTGTCCCTGCCCGGCTCCTGGAGATTTTGTACCGCTTTTGCTTGGCTGGGTTGCTGCTGCAGCTGGGATGCCCCAAGCAGCCCGAAGGCTTGGGGAGCCCTGGGACGCTCTCTGGGGCCAGCTCAGTCCAGGGCTGGCAGCTGTGAGTGTCCGTGTTCCTCCCAGGCTCCGAAAGCGCCAGATGTACAAAGCTTCTGTGATGAAGTACGGGGAGCTTGCGCAAGGTGAGGGTTTGCTTTGTGGCTCTACACGGATGCTGCTCCCTCCCCATCTCCACTGCTCCCATGAGTCTCCCCACTCACCTCTGTGTCTGCAGCCAGCGGGGCTCTCCCCCACACGGTGCTCCCTCTCCCCTCTGCGATGGAGCCAGGTGCTGACCTTGCTTGGGGGAAGGCGTCTAAAACGCCACACGGGGCACCGGCACAGAGCAGCACCTGCAGAGGGGGGCCAGGGCTGGGGACGCGTGGTGGTCCCCAGCTTCCACCGGAGCCCCCTGGCCCCATTGGGGGTTCCTGCCTGGGCGCTGGGGGTGACATTACATGGGAATGGAGTGAGCTGCGCATGATGCCACCTGTGTTCTCCACAGATGAGGCCTGGACCGAGGTGATCGATACCCTCACAGCGGCTGCCATCAGGTTTGAGATGCTGAGCACCGCTCACCGGAGTCAGGTAGGACAGCAGTTTGTGCAGAGCCGGGGCAGGCAAGCTGTGGGAATACCAGAGCAGCTCTGCGCCGAGCAGCCTGGACTGCAAATTCTCCCTGCCCTCAGGTCACCCTGGACCTTGAGGACAGCAGCATCTCCACAAAGGGAACCAAGAGCGGTGCCTTCGTGATGTACAACTGTGCCCGGCTGGCTACACTCTTCGACACCTACCAGCGGGCTGTAGAGCGGGGTGAGCGCCAGCCCCGCAACCCTCCTCTAACAGCCATTCCTGGGCTGTTCCTCACGCCTGGAGCCACAGGGGCTTCTCTGGGCACAACAACAGTCTCCCACCTCCTTTCCAGGCACGTACCCACCTCTGCTGCCAGTGTCAGAACTGAACTTCTCCTGCCTCCGGGAAGAGGTGAGTGCTGAGAAGGGGAATGTGGGGACCTGTGCGCCCTCAGCTCCGGTGGTGGATGCTGCTGGCCCAGGAGGATCTGGCCCTCTCTGACACACATCATCTTTTCACAGGGTGAGTGGCTCCTGCTCTTCAACTATCTCCTGCCCTTCCCTGAAGTCCTGCAGCAGGCAGCACAGCTGCCCCCACCCAGCAAAGGGATCCGGATCACAGCCAACACAGAGACAGTAAGAGCCACGTGCCAGAGCACCCATGGGTGCTGCTCCAACAGTCCCGGCCCAGGGCAAGGCTGCGTGCCGGCAGGGTGCTGCCCACCAGTGGTGTGCGATGCAGGGGTGGTGCCGAGGGAGGAGACTGCACACCCCTGGGGGCTGCTCCTGCTGTGCTTGAGGTGGGGAAAGGCCCAAGACCGGCCAGACCCTGCCGTGCCAGCAGGAGCTGT
>NW_008825047.1:517660-518318 GCF_000699105.1 Pygoscelis adeliae | reverse complement strand
GGGGGGGGCCAGGCTGAGGCTGGCACAGCACGTGTGGGCTGCTGCCCCTCGCCATGCAGGGTGCTGCTGCAAAGGATCAGTGTCCCCACTCATTTCGGCACCGTCCCCAGCACTGCAGGGTCAGGGCTGTCACACAAGACCCTGTCCCAGGGGGCATGAGGCTGCAGCCTGCCATGTGCTATACCAGTGCCTGACCGGTCTTGGCCTGCTGCTGCCCTCAAGTTCCTAGGGCTGGGCACGGCGCTCAGCGCCCTCCCGAGCAGGTTCCTCTCTGGTACCAGGACCAGAAGACCTGGACATGGGTCCCTCACACCTCGGGGAGGAGGAGCTTCTCCTGGGCAGGGTAGGCTGATGACCCCACTCCTCCTTTACTGCCTGGGGAGCTGCAGGCTTGTCCAGGAGGGGGTCACATCTGCCTTCTCTGCTGAGACCGCCAGCGTTGAGCACCCCAGACGTGCTGTCCCGTTATTGGGGAGCCCCCAGCAGAGGGGACTCGGGGGGAGCAATGCCATGCAGCATCTCCAGGCCCCGCCCGCAGAGCACACAGTAGTACCGCAGCTCCCCCCCGGCCTCCGCCACCTCCCAGCAGTCCAGCTCAGCCAGGTCAGGCACGTGGAAGAAGGTGGTGCTGAGCGCATCCAGCCCGCCCGGGCCCCGG
>NW_008825047.1:516816-517426 GCF_000699105.1 Pygoscelis adeliae | reverse complement strand
CACCTGGGCGGGAGGGAGCAGAGGAGCCACCAGCGCGGCCTCCCTCGGGAGGCAGAGCAGAGCCGCTGGCAGCTGCACCCACCCAGGGGCTGTATCTCCCCCTCCGCTCGGTGCAGGGCGTCCGTCGCATCTGTGATGGGGCTGGTGATGTCCCAGAAGGCGATGCTGCCGTCGGTGGCTGCGCTGCACAGGAGGTGCCTCCTAGAAGGGAGGTGTTGGGGGAGCCTCCGGCCGCAGCCCTGTGACAGGCAGCCCCGAGGGTCCCCACCAAGATCCAGGGAAGCAGTGGAACAGCCCCCCGAAACTGATTTCTCCTTTCCCTCCGCCCACTGAGCTGCCGGCTGCCCTCCCTGGGAGGACAAACGCTTCTCCCCAGAGCCCCGGTGGTCACAGCACAGCATTCAGGGCTCACCTCTCTCCTCCTGCCCACGTGTGCAGGAACGCCTCCACCTTCAGCACGCAGCGCTGGTGGTGAAACGACTCTGCCACCAACACCAGCTTCCGGGCGGCCTCCAGCAGCCCAAAGACCCTGCATTGGAGCAGAGGGCAGTCGGCCGCCGGAGCAGGGGGCAGTCGGCCGCCGGAGCAGGGGGCCGACAGTGACTCCTCC
>NW_008825047.1:514971-515970 GCF_000699105.1 Pygoscelis adeliae | reverse complement strand
GGCCCTCGTCGCCGGGCCCCACGGGGCTGGCCAGCGCCAGTGCCCTCACGCTGGAGATGTGGTCGCTGAGCCGGGTGAGGGGCATGGCTGCCCGGGAGCGCTCGCTGAGCGCCAGGACGCAGGCTGTGGTGTCCTCGCTGCCAGTGACAAAGATGTTAAGGGTGGTGTGGCCGGGCACCTCCACCGCCCCTAGGCGCCGCACACAGGCGATCTCCCGCCCGTGCAGGGACTCCAGGAGCACCCGCTGCTCGCAGGGCTCGGCCTCGCGGTGGTACAGCATCACGTCCCCGCACTTGACAAAGGCGAAGGCCTCAGCCGAGGCGTTGCTGCAGTAGCTCCAGGAGCGGTGCCCCCCACCGCAGGGGATGCAGTGGAGGTTCTCACCGGTCCTGCTGCTCCACACCACAAAGTTGTCAGCGTGAAAGCCCAGCACGAGCAGGTCCCCATCCGGGGTGAAGCGCAGCTCCTCGATCCACTGCAGCCCTTTGCAGGGCCTGTGCTTCCGCAGGACCTCCAGCTGCTGGCCCTGCAGGCGGAGCTGGTGGAAGGAGCCGTCCCGACCGGTGCTGTAAATGTAGCCCTCATGGCAGGTCACCGAGGTAACCCCCATCTTCCCGTGGAGCCCAAAGAGCACGGACAGCGGGGCCTCAAGGGGAAGAGCTCCTTTGTGCGACAAGCAAGAGGGCTCTGACCCGCTGCCGGTGTCCTCACTGACCGGGCTGGTGCCGCCGTCGGCAATGCCGGCGCTTTCCACAGCCCACCCCGGGGAGCTGCTGCAAGGGAAGAGGAGGAGGGAGCCCCGGCGGTCCCCGCAGACCAGGAGCCCTCCCTGAGGCAGGAAGGCTGCGCAGGTGTGCCAGCGCTGCTTGCAGGGGGGCAGCAGGTAGCGTCCCATGAGCCGCACCCAGGGTGCCTGCCCGGGGCGGTGGGTGACGTCCAGCCAGAGCATCTCCCCGTCGGGCCCGGAGGCCAGCAGGGCGGTGGTGGCACCGGGGGGCT
>NW_008825047.1:496510-513417 GCF_000699105.1 Pygoscelis adeliae | reverse complement strand
TACGTCTTACGGGAGTTGGCTGCTCCTGGCAGCCCTCCGTCTTAGTGCTACCCCACCCTAGCACCTGCCAGGGCAAGTCTCCCCAAGTGCAACATGCTCGTTGCCTCCGTGTCTCCACTCAGCACAAGGGGCTCTCGCATTCTGCATCATGGCTGCTGTTTTTCTCAGCTCTTCCCAAAAAGGGAGGCTGGCATGGAAGAGATGGGTGCTGCCGCTAGAAGGCCCGTGGAAGTTGGAGGCTCACGGCCCTCTTAGAGATTGCACTTCAGCAGTTCTAAATGAACCTCTCTTTACAGAGGTCCCGTGTTTTTTCTGTGGCAGACTTGCATCAGCAGCCGCCTTCCATTTAGGAACAATTTGCTCATAAAAACACAACAGGGCTCTCCTTACAGGAGAGCGATGGTCTTGATGTTATCATCCAACAGCCCAAACGCTGGTCCTGTGACCTCCTATGTGGATTTTCTAGAGATGGAAACACGGGCTGCTCTCGGGGGAGCTGGGATGTTCCAGTCTTCCCACCACTGTTCAAAATCTGTCTTCAAAACACTCTGCAGTCACACTCACCAGCAGCCTGGAAGATCCATGTCCATTCCCCAGCCTGGCTGTCAGGGAAAACCGCGCTGCGCTTCGTGAGAAAAACAGCCCCAAGGACACATATCATCAGGCTGCGGCTGAGCTATAAAGCAGGGTCGGGCCATGCCTCCCTGTGCTGCAGAGCTGATGGCCGTGCCTTTGTCCACCTCCCCCCCCCATCCCTTTGGGCAACACCACATCAGTGAAACATTTTGAATTGCAGACCAAGTTCCAGCAGGAGTTTCAGCTCGCACAGCAGGACGGAAGGCAGCTGGCGATGGCTAGTGCAGCCAAGGTCTTTGTTTGCTAGCTAGTCCTGTTCCCCAAAGACATCAGGAGCCACTGACCTACTGCCTGTAAACAAAGGCCTTTCCGGGTCAGGAAGCTCCTACCCAGCTGGTGAGAAGTAGACTCTACAGTTCCCACTAGCAGGCAACTACCACCCTTTGGCTTTCTTCTGAGCTCCCAGCCGCTGCAAGAGGACAATGGCTGTCACCTCCTGCAGTCCTACCCCTCCCAAGAGCCGAGTCCTGAAACGGGACCGTACCTTCTCCATCTGACAGGTAGTTGTACCAGAAGACGGCAGTGCCTTGCTGAGGTTTCACTCGCAAATTGCCCTTGTCACAGTTTTTCCGAGTATCTCGCAGGTCAACATCGTTCTGGATCAAAGACTGGCAAGAAACCACAGAGAAGGTGTTGCAAACGGGGCTGGAATGAAGCGCACGCACTGGGCCGCCTCTGCTGCCAGCCGTCATCCCGCCCTTTGCCTGAACGCCCCACAGGGACAGCTCAAGGCTGACGCTGGGCAGGACAGGGCTTTCACAACCCGCCCGGAGCAGACAGTTTCAGCCGCCTGGAGGTCCGTGACCTGTTCCTGAGCAGCTGCCCATTCCTTAACACGTTGCCTGACAGGAGCACAACATACCTGCCAAGACTTAGTCTGAGGAAACCTGCCCAGACAGAAGCGAGCAGGACGTGCGTTACTGGCAGCAAGGCCATCAGACTGCCCCTCGTGCCTCTGAGCGGGGAGAGCTGCAGCTGTCAAAGCCCTGCGCCTCTTCCCTTGGCCTCAGAGGGACACAGCTTCCCCATGCTCTAGCTACGAAGGCTAACGTCCACCAACCTCACACACTGGACCCCTTCTGCAGCCACAGCGAATAAAGGCATTCAAAGAGGGACTCAAAATCCCCAGGGGTAACATGTAGGTGAGATTCATTTACCATCTCTTCATATGTCCTGTTATCAGCTATAGGAAAGACAGTTTCGCCTCCCCCAGTCACATTGTTCAGGTAGAACAGCACTGTCACATACCTGCAAGACAGAGTGGCTGTCAGGGGACACAACTGGAACAGGAGGAGATGCACAGGGGCTGTCCGTACCCTGCCCCTCCACCATACATACAGCGGTTCCTCCAAGACATCACAAGATACGTGATTTACATCATCAGCTTTTCTCCAAGGACAAGACAAGGACAAGAAAATCCCCTCCCGCAACGGTGACAGTGTGTTTCTAGCCTCTGGTGGGGATGGCCCAGCAGCTCTGCAGAACCACTCTGCCCTCCTCGCGTGGACCCGCAGGCTTCACCCACCTCCCCCTTCAAACCCCTTCATGCCAGCGATCTCCAGAGCTGGTTTGCTAGCCCGCTACCTGAGCGCCGAGCCCCACGCGAGGTGAGGTGAAACGGCTCTCCACACCTCTTCTCTAGTGCGTTCCAGATTGTGCCAAGGCAGACCTTACCGGCAGGAGGTCTCAAAGGGAGCGCTTTCATTGGCAACCAGCTTCGTGTGGCTGCAGGCAGTCTCGGGGAAGACAGGGCCGCTGTCCATGTGGGCATGGTAGTGCCCTCCTTGGTCGTACCGCACAACCTGGAGGGGCTCGCTGTGCTCTACGATCTCGGGGGGCAAGCGAGTCAGGCGCATCACCCTGGGGAAGAGGAGAGCAGAGCAGGTGAGGGGAAAGCACCGTCACCCTGGTTGGCCGCTACTCCCAAGCACCAAATAAATCCAGAGAAAGATAACCCCCTTCCCCAACAGACCGGAGAGACGGATGGGCTGCAGCAAGCATGCCAAAAGATAACTAGGTCCTTACAGATCTGTTGGACCATCAGCATCAGCTCAGAAAGTTCTCGTCAAGGTTAATAAAAAACCCCAAAACCGAAGGGTGCATCTCCAGCAGGACTGCTCTCAGGAAGACTTTGCTTGCTCAGAACCATCCCTTCTGTGTGTGTCCCTGGAGCCTTCACGTGCCATCTCATCGCTTCTCTGGACTCCTGCACACCACCTACAGACCTCAGGGACAGTTAGCAAAGCACAGGGCCCCTGCTGAGAGTGAATGAGAGACTAGCTCTAGGAATATTCTTGTCACCTAACTCACCTTTTCCCGTTGCCTTTTCAGCAGCCTCCCCCCAGGGCAGAGGGGCACAGGAAGTGATCAAGGAGACCGGAGCCCCCCTGCTCTGGGATTTTTCCGCTGCTACATCTGAGATCATCCCCAAGGCAAGCAGGTACCTCTTGAGACCTGCCAAAGAACACTCAGAGCTCTGAGAATTTCAGACTGGTGAAGGCTGGCTGCGGGGCAGGCGCAAGGGGAACGCGGCACCCGGGCAGGACGGCAAAGCCCCTCCAGGCACCGCACGGTCCCAGGGAGGACTGTAACAGCCTCCTTCAGCACTATGTCTTCACGTCCTTGTAACAGTGGGGCCAGCTGAAGAGTGTAAAAGCAGTATGCAGATGCCTGTGTGTGCTGGCTAGCTGGCACAGAGAAGGTGGCAGCCACAGTCTCCTCTAATCAAGGCAATATGCGACCCCATTCTCCCGCTGGAATGCACTGAAGAAAAGGAGTGGCCAACAGCCGTTTTCAAGCCTCGGGACAGATTTTACCCACCCATGTTCTGGGCAAGGACCAGCACCACGAGAACAAGAGAGTCTCCAGCCAATTATCTGAAACTCACCACAGCTAAATGATTTGGCCTGTGCGCTGGATTTCAACGCTTGCCAGTACCAAATCTGAGATGAAGGGAAGGGTAAGAGGTTCTCCCGTCTGCTGTGAGCTGCCCTGCGATACGTGTGCTCGGAGGATTAAACTGACTTGGCTTACTTGAGGTGAAGTCGTGCTTGTTAAGAAGTCAGCTCTGAACAGCTAAGACAGATTTCAGTGAAATGCATGAGTGACTAAAGCAAATGACAGTAACTACTGGCACCCAGACAGCATTGGAAACGGGCAGTTTCTCCCAGTAAACTCATTTACTAATTAGAATTAATTATTTCATATAATGCCAAGTCTTCTTGGTTTTATAGGGCTGTTCCCAAAAGTGAATGGAGATGCTGAAAGGTTTGATTTTTCTTTTTCCTTTTCCAAGGGACAATACAAATTCTTGTTCTAATGAAAACCTCCTCTCCCCATTTTGTGTCTGTGTTCGTTGCTCTTTATACTCCAAAGATTTTCACGCAATTAGGAAGTGTGAATATTAGCAAGTCTGCCACTGCCTCTCCCAGCGCAGGTGGTCCTCGTGCCTACACAAACCCAACCGCCCCTCGGCTGCCTGGCCCTTACCTTTGCCGTATGGCTCTCATGACCTGGTGTGCCCCCTCGCCCTGATACAGCCAGGTGTGCTGGCTGTTGCGCACCAAGTCACTCATCTTCACTTTCTGGCTTCCCATGTACTTGTGGAAATCACGGATATTCAGTTGTTTGAACTCCTCCAAACTCAGCACACCTACGGGAAAGAGAGGAAAAGCTGGCTGACTCTGGTGCAGGTAATAGCTCTTGGCGTCCTGTACTCGGAGGAGCCACCAGCTGAGGGCAAGGCAGACTGCCTTCCTCAAACAAACCCCATTCAGGGTCCACCGCTGTGCCCGCTACGGGCTGCACCCTGTACGTGCAGCATTACAGACCCCAGCAACGCTCTCACCTTCAGCTGAGCGGAGGGCATACAGCAACCTGCAAAAGTGAACCGTTAGCTGCCACGCAGGGTCAGAACTGGGACGGGAAAAATACCATTTTGAACTTTAAAAAGCTCCTAAAACACACAAAACAATCCATCAAAAGAGAGAAATAGCCACTGCAGTTCTAACATATGCAATGCCACAGCTAGAAAGCCTGCGCCAACTGATGCCTTGGGGCTTGTTACTTATTTAAATAGACACATTTAAGAGCAGAGTGGGACACCTCAGACCACATTTTCTACAAGACCTTGCATGGTAATTTAAAAAAGCCAAACCCAAAACAAGCGGTACATTCTTCCGCATTTGTGTAATCGCAAAACATGAACGAGAAATACAACAAAGTATGATGTTGCGTAAGTAGAAAAAACAGGAAAGTGAGAGGTAAAAAGTGGTTTCTACTAAAACAGGTATTTCTTGTTTGCACTCAACTGGACTCAGCAAGGGATGGACTTTTGCCTTTGTTGGCTTCAGAAAAATCCTCACGTTTGTTGTTTCTCCTTTCTGAAGAAGAAGGAAGCCCTGCACTGGGGACCAGGTCCCTGGGACCAGAGTGTGCAGAGTGCTGCAGTGGGCTGCCCGGCAGCCAGCACGCGTCGTGGGCTGTGAGCGGAGCTCGCTCAGGCAGCAAACCCAGTGCTGCTGTGGTGCCAGCTCTGCTCCCCGGGCACACAGCACCCTCTGGCAGGAGGAAGGACTGGCTACAAGGGTCAGCCTGGGACAGTTCCTCAGGTGCCAGTGGTCGTGACCAAATTATCCAGACCATTGTTATTTCTAGGGTCTCCCTGTCCCCACTTCCCTTTACTCCACGCGGTCTTTGATGACGCAGTGCCACGTCCAGGTTGTGACTCTTGGTGTCACGTACCAATCTAACAACGGAGGGAAGCAGCTCTCTGGAAGCAAGGTCCTGCCAAGAGCACTTTAGCAGGACTTTTCATTCGTTAATGTCCGGAACAGTGGAAAAGCCACTGAGGACTCAGTCATATGCTCCTACCCCTGCCAAGAATGCCACCGGCCCGGAGGAGCCGGGCATGGGGTGCTCTCCGGATATTTAGGCATTCACACGGGTACTGCTTCAACTTCAAAGCAGCTCCTCCTGGGCAGCTCTCAACACCAGGTCACTGGAAGGGAGTGTGCAGAGCCTGTGCGTTCACTTAATTTGGTTAGGAAATGGCCTCTGCTTAATTGAGGCCACTCTAATTAGAGCAGCAGAGGTTAGAGTGTATGTCCGGAGCAGCGGGAGCCCTTGGGAGACCGGGGGCGGGAGGGGCAGAAGTGGCCTCATGGAATACAGAGAGTCTGCAGCGGCAGAGAGGGGGGTCAGCAACAAAGGCTGACCACCCCCCAGGACCACCCCCACCTCCACTTATTCCACCCTCCCCTGCCAGTGACGCGGCGCACCCAGCCTGGTGCAGAAGTCTCCCTGAAAACAGGGAGGGAGTGGAGGGTGCATCTTAAAACCTGCAGCCCAGGTAACAAGAGCTACGTAGGCAGAGCCAGAGTGGTCTCTCGGACCACGGGAGCAGAAGCGCACCCTGAAGGTCCTGTTACAGCTGGGCACAAACCAAGGCAGGTCTGACAGGGGAGAGGGAGCGCAGAGTTGTGTTCTGGTCCTGCTTCTGCAAGATCCAAGACCAGGCGGTGGAACCAGGCTGCTGCTAGACTGGCGATGAAGGGGCAGGAGTGCTGCCATGAGAGGTTTACACTGATTTTACTTTTCTGCGAAGGTCTCTAAAGCAGTGGTATTTTCCTTTGAAGAACACAGCTAGAGAAACAGGCCTGGGCAGGGACACAGCTCTTGCTCTGCCCCGCATGGCTGTGCGAGGCATCCAGCGTGCTGAAGGCGAAGGGATTCCCGTGGAGCTGCTCTTACCATTCCCATCAGGATCGGCCTTGACTGCAGTGTACATCTCCCGGATGTTTTCAGGGGTCATCCACCTGCCGTTCCCAAGCCGGGTGTGGGTCAACACCTGAAATTCATAAATGGATCAACACTGGGCACTGGTTTCTTGTACTAATGAAACCCTACAGATTCCCTGCTTGAGGCCTGGCGGGCTCTCCTCTGCAGAGCATCGGCCAGCCAGGCGTCAGCACGTCTCTGCAGAAAGAAGACTGCAGAGAGAATCATCTGGCAGCCATACACAGTACGTGGCTGATGAATGCTGTTATTTCCAGTTTAGGTCAAGGCAAATGACTGCTGGGACTCGATTAACCAGTCATGAGATGGAGGGGGCACAGCTCTTCCTCTTGAAGGGAAAGTAAAGCTACTGATGATGAAAGTGAATGCTTTTACTTGTCCAAGATAAGGGCTTGGAACAAAATGCTTCCCTTCCACGTGGACAGAGAGATGCAGTATCCTGGAGAGCTCTCAGCAGGCTCTGACCTCCAGAGAAAGGAGCCTTGCCCTGGGTTGTCACCAGCACAGTTCCCTTACTCCACAACGTGTGCTGCCCACAGGACAGTACACACCCCCAGCCCCACCTGAAACGGGAGCCTGGGGAGGGACATCCTTGAACTGCCAGCACCTGCCCTGACGCACCCTGCCATACAGGGCAAGGGTGCTGAAGAGCTGTGGACAAGGTGCTCATTATCCCCCTCCAGGGTCATTAATAGGGGTGGCTTTGCTGATGTCCGGTCAGTTGAGCGCAGCCAGTCCCCCAGGGCTGCACAAAGCGGTGCCTACGCTACAAACTCACTTCCCTGGGACACCCAGCAAGAGGAACCCCACAGCACAAGGAACATTTTATCCAGCATCTTCAAAACACACATCTCCCGCCAAGGACCGTTAATACCTCCCAATAGCATCACAACTGCCGCACATTTCCCCAGACACTTCCCCACTGAAGGCCAGCACAAGTCTTGAGACATAAAATTAAGCAAATACTGATAGGTATATACTGGGGTCTGCCCTACCCAAGCACGTGAGTAATCAAGAGACCATCTGAGGAGGAGCCCTGACAGAGGGTCCCCCAGCAAACCTCCCCCAGTCTGTCCCGCAACTCTACCTCTTTGAGCTGCAGCTGCCCATCCTGATTGTGGTCCAGCAGATTGAAAATGTCCATCTGGCTGATTTCTATCATTTCCATGGCTTCCTCGTAGTCATCCGTTGGTAGGATCTGGCTCTTCTGCAGCCCCTTCAGCTGTGCCAGATGGACAATGAGCTTGCACTCTTCCTCTGTCAGGAAGTCAGGAATTTCTGCAGCAAAAGTGTGAGCAGCGACAGAGACTGAGAAACTGTTACAGTGGGACCCCATATCGACGGCAGGCCAGTCAGAAGAAAATAAAAAGAGGGGGGGGGCAATTTAGAAACTGCCTAAGTTTGGGACATTCAAACACATCCAGCCTTTGACCAGAAGAGCTCTCAAAGAGCACACACCACACACCTGAGCTGCTGGAGGCAGGTATTTTTACAGCAGCAGTTCCTAAATGTTTGGACCCAGGGGTCAAGCCCTTAAACCCTCTCGTAGATACCACAATGGACAAAGGAGTGAACAAACACGTGCATATCACCGCATATTATCACTTCAAAGGTGACATGTGGATCACAGTCTGGGAACTGCTGCTCTGCAGGAAGGCAGGACAAAACCTCTGCGGTAGGCAGTGGTGATGGCCAGGGAGTCAGGCTTCCTTGCTCTCACGTGGAGAGGACAGCACTTTGCACAAAACCAAACACCTTTCGGGGGAGCCTGGCACAGTGCTCTACTATGAAAGTCAAACAGCAAGGAAACAACTTCCAAACTTATTCCCACTCATTCCCTTGATCCCCCACTAAAAATGGCCTTCAAATGTATTATTACAGGGGAAGACACTGCACGTGGCGGATGCCACGCTCCGTACCCAGGTAGCGTCCCGGTATCACCAGCTTTCCTTTGCAGCGCGACACCAGCAGCAATCACGCAATACCAGGATCCCAAGCAAACTTAAATGCAGAGAAATCCACCGATGACTATGAGGCTAAGAGATTTCTAGCTGCAGGGTGCACTGGGCACACACTTGCAAAGTGCAGGCAAGGTCCCGTTCCACAGCACAGTTACACTGTGGCCCAGCAGGTTGAGAAGATCCTTCTGGCTGATGTCTGTCACTGCTACGGGGATCTTGTTACCAGCTGCTGACACTTTTGAAGAGGGAAAGAAAAACCACCAAAGCAGGACAGGTTTAAGCGCTCCTAGGCCCAAGGTCCTGCTCTCCAAATCGCAGCCCCCTAGAGCTCCCGCAGGTATGTGCCAAGGACACGTTATATCTCCACTATAGCAGCAATCCTCAAAGGGAGGGGGCAGAAGTTAATTACTTCCATGACCTTAAATCAACCCTATCAGCTCAAACTGTCAATAAGCAGTTGGCTTCTTGCTAAGTACAGACCAGAACTAGCCCTGGAGAAAACGAGATGTTCCTGGGAAGCCCCTGAAACACAATGCAGCCGGCTGTATCCGTAACGCCCTCCAAGGAAACAATTTCCGCCACAGGCAGCGCAGGGTCCTTGTGCCAGAGGATGCTTCAGAGCCGGAGCTTCCGCTGGCCGCTTTGAACCTCATGGCAAGGCACCAGGCCCGAATGAACCGTGTGTGCTGGCAAGCAATGCCCCCAGTATTTCCAGTTCCCCAAACTGGGCTACGATAATGACGGCTTCTGGAATCTTAATTACGTGCTGGAGGAAGGACAATCCCGCTCTTCAGCGGGAGTAACGGGATTTTGTAATGAAGTAAAGATTCTGTTAACCGGAAAGCACGCCCTGTCACGCAGGTTGCAAGGTGAGGGGCTTTCCAGCTAAGCGCTGCCAATCCCGTCTGCAAACAACCTGGCCCCACAGCTGCAAATTAGTTCCTCTCTAGCCTCAGCTCTCTGAAACAGTTAACTTCTGGCTGTGAGACCATCCTATCTCCCTGCCTGCTCAACAATAGATCCAGCTAAACAAATGCCTCCTAATTGACTTTGAGCAACACTTGATTGCTTTTACAAAAAACAAAAGGGAGGAAAACATTGGAGTTTATGAAATAATGACTAATCCTGGAGCAAGAGAAAGGGGATGGGTTGGAGCACTGGTGTCAAACAGAGATTCAATCTTGGCTGAAAGAGCCCCAAGACACATGGGCCAAGTCATTCATCCCTCCCCAACTGCCCTCATTTCCACACCTGCTGATCTAAGCCAAACCCCTGCTAGAATCCAAACAATCGGGGCCGCTGGCAAATGAAAATTGGAGCATTGTCTTCCCCATGAGGGCTCTGAAAGGGCCGCACTTAATGAGGATGGATTGACAGAGAGGTGGCTTGTAGGCTATAAAAGACGTCCCACAGTCGGGAGCAGCTCAGTCCGGGGTGCGCTGCCCGTTCGCCCGCTCCCAGCTCGCTCTGAGCATGGTCACGGCCCACCGCAGGCACCCCTCGAGGTTGGGTGGCCCATGGCTGCTGGGTGTCCTGGCATGCCTGCTGCTCTGGGACTCTCCAGGAGCCTGGGCGAGCTACTTGAGGAGATCCTCCAGCTGCATGCCCATTCCACACCATATGGCCTTGTGCTACGATATCGGCTACTCCGAGATGAGGATTCCTAACCTGCTGGAGCACGAGACCATGCCAGAAGTGATCCAGCAGTCTTCCAGCTGGCTGCCCTTGCTGGCCAGGGAGTGCCACCCAGATGCTAGGATCTTCCTCTGCTCCCTCTTTGCACCAATCTGCTTGGACAGGTAAGATGTTTTTACAAGTTGTTTCAGCTGTAGCAAGTAACACTCCCCAAGAGCGCAACTGCATTTGCCTCCCGAGAGAAAACGCGTGCAATGTGCTCAGCGCCATCCCTGAGAAGCCGTGCTGCCCCTCTCGGTGAGGGGCAATTGGATTACCCACCAGGGATCTTCCCTCTGAAAGTGAAACACGAGCATTTCATCTTACAGGAGCAGAAACATTATGTTCCCTCCTCTGGATTTTCCTGCTCTCCCACCCCAGGCACCGCTGCCGTCTCCCCTGGCTGCCCCCCTCGCACACTGCAGTAGCTGCTGGCACCCACCAGCTTCACCTCCCACCTTCCCCTGCAGCACCCTTCCCAGCTCCTGCCTGGACCATGCAGGGGCTTCCTCAGCCCGACAGTGCCAGCATCAGAGAGAAATCCTCAGTTTTGAGGTGCAGCCATCAAAGGACAGAGCTGCTAAGGAAATCAGGTATCCAGTTAGGCACCTGTAAAGGTAAGCAGCCTTTGCACAAATAGAGAAGATCCCTCGGAGCTGGGGGGAGGGTTTCTGGCAGCAGCCTGTATTGAACGGCCTCATCCCTCATCCCTCCTGTCCTCAGAAATTCATTGTTTGCTTCCTGGGCATGAATGTTCAAAACACATCAAAGGCCCCAAGATAGCTCTGCTAGCGCTACAGTGTGCAACACAGCCGTGTGGCAGCAGCGTGGTGCCCGGGCTCGACCCTCAGCCAGCTGCCAGAAGGAGCCCAGAGGTGCTGCAATCCCCACCCCCTCCCCAGGTCCATCTACCCCTGCCGCAGCCTGTGTGAAGCCGTCAAGAGAAGCTGCGCACCCGTCATGGCTTGTTATGGCTACCCCTGGCCCGAAATCCTGAACTGCAACAAGTTTCCTGCAGATCATGAACTGTGCATCGCAGCAGTCTCCATGGATGAAAACTCCTCGAGCAGGAGAAGTAAGTTGGTTTTCTTTTTTCTCATATGTTTTCCCATATGTAACACTGAAAACTCAAAAGGATGGGCCTATGCCTTGTTTCTATTCCTAATATTTCTGGGTTTAAGCTATATTTTTTAAAAAAAATTATAAATTCTAGTTTTGTTCTCTCTGGGAACTCCACCGTGTCTAGAAAATTAGCGTAAAGTCAACTGCAGCTTGTTCCCCTCCCTACTGTATTCATTAGCTCCCCGGGTGCCATCAGACCACGCAGGGTTTGAGGCAGGGGGAAGAAATTCCTGTAAAAGCCTAATGCTCAGGCACAGCTTGTGTGCAGGCTCCAGGCAGGGAGATGTGCTTCCAGCGGAGCTAAGGAACTGCAGCTCTGATCTTTCAGTGGTGTCCAGGGCACTGACACAAAACATTTATCCAAAAAATAAATGTTTTGCAAGCCTTCTCTTTCGACATTAGGAAACACCACATGCCTCTGCCTCTGCAGACATGAGTTACACAAGAAAAAAATCTTTAAGACTGAAAGGCTAAATTAAACACCCAGATACTGATGAACACTGGGGGGGATTCAAGAGCAGTTAAGGGGAGAACAGACGTCTCATTTCAGCATCACTGGATGGAGTCTGGCCATACCAACAGCTTTACTGTTTCATCCGAACTAGGAGATCTTCATTAAGCATTTTCACTGCTGCTTTAATGTGCAGCAACACACACGAGCCTAAACAAAGCACGACAAGCAGCGTCTGCCCCAGCCGCAGAAAGGAGAGCTTAACATTTCCCACCCTGGCAGCCTAAGCTCTCTCTCCAGGGACTGGGTAGCTCGGGAGGAAGCATCACTCGGAAACAGCAAGCCACCACTCGCAGATCTCAAAATTGCATTATGCCTTTTCCAGTGAAGCTTGACAAGGGTGTTATAACCAAATTTCTGTCGCAGCAGTGCCCCGAGCCAGCTGCAAGGACTGCGAGCTTGAGGAGGCCAGCACTGCCAGGGAGATCCTGGAAAACCTCTGTGCCAATGATTTTGGTGAGTAACCCCCCTCCTCCTCTCAGTTGCTGCTGCTCCCTCCAGCAGGCAAGTAGTGGCACGGACAGAAAATGGCTTTGCCGTAACAAACTGACTTGGAGGAACTGCAGCTTTCACAGCAGACCCCAGGGATTTTCAGGTCTCAACTTACCTGTTTGGTAGCAGGAGGGCCCAGCTCCAGGCAGCACCGAAGGTGAAGAACCTGCTTTATTTCTGTGGGCTCCGATTTGGTTTTGGTCTGCGGCTGCTAAATACAAGCACTACTCTGGTTTTCCCTTGGAGACCAACGTTTCAATTGATGCCCATAAAAACCTTTAGCAAACTCCACGTTAGTTATTTCAAACTTCAGTACTGTTGTTCGAGTAACGCGACTCTCCCTCTCCTAGCCCAAGCCGGTGGCAGCACTGGCTCTGCTCAATCAGCTGGCAGGAAGTTTTCAAGATACTGTCCTGAATTCAGGCACACAACCTTCATGAAAAAAAAAAAAAGTTAAAAATCCTGGGCAGCTGGCAGTCACGTCACCTCCTGAAATCCCAGCTCGGAGAAAAGCCAAGTAATTTGCACGAGACCAGGACTTTGACGCATCCACTTGCCTGTGTCCCTGCTTCCTACAGGGTTTCTGCCCATGCAGTGGTGCTGATAACGCCTTCGCCACTCTCATGAGAAAAGCGAGTGAGAAGAACGGTGTTCAGTACTGGAAACTAACTTCAAATGAGAACTTTTACAAGTTCACTGCAATTACAAGAGCTCGGATGGATGCGTCACCACATTACAGAAACAGCAAGAAAGCCTTGCGTTGGCTGTGCGTTTAAGTAGGTAAGAGCTATGAAAAGTAAACAGAACTAACAGCTCTTTTTCCAACCCCCGCAGCAGTGAAAATTCGAATCCTGAGGAAGAATATGACCACCACCATCTCGGACTTCGACCTGGACCCCTCCAGGGTGGAGGTCCTGAAGCACGGCCCGCTCCTCAGAACCGAAATCCCTGGCAGGCTCCAGCAGTGGCTGGACATAGATGCTACCTGCGTCCACAACATCATGAGAGGCACTCACGCAGGGGTCTTCATTGTAAGTGGCGAAGTACAGAGTGACAAAGTGGTGGTGAACAAGGCCTACGCCTGGCAGAAGAAGAACAGGAACCTGCACCAGGCGGTGCGGAGGTGGAAACATCACCGCTGCCCTGAACAGGTTGGCTGGAAGGTCTGAAAAATCTCAATTCCAACAATAAGAAACTGCTCCTTTCCCTATGGCTAGAAAACTCCTTTCCCTGGCAGTTGGTGTTTTGGAGATGTACAGACAATATTTTTAGGTGATTCAAAGCAGTCATAGTCCACAGATAGGGCCTCACTACAGATCCCTGTTTTACCGAGACAGAGCTTAAGGATGCAGATTTAACATATTCCTCTTGCAAGGCTCTGCAGATGCAGGACTGGCGATGGACGGCTTTGCGTGGGATCCAACGTCACAACAAAACTGAACTGAACTCTGCGGGCGAGCACAAACTGCAAGAGACCTGTAATAACAGTTTCTTCTAGTTCTCATCATTGAAGCTGATAGCCATTTCAGCTTCATTATTTGACCCTGAGACATTGATGCTGTCCAAGTGCCTGCTTGCTTTCTGTCCAGAGGGATTACATGAAAGTCTCCCTGACTGCTAAGAGATGCTTTTTTATGTAATGGAGCAAATACTTTACTTTTGAGCAGTCCAAGGTAAATTAAGGGGGAGAGGAAGCCATCCAGGCGATGCCTGGTCCCTTAAAAAATTAATGCTGAACTCCGCTCTTGAGCTGAGTCAGGCTGTCCCTTCAGCTTGCTGCGCTGAGAGCTGATGAGCATCCGCACAGGTAAAAGGAAACAGGCGTTCTCGAGCAGGAAAGGCACAGGCAGCTGAGGATTTCTGCATAACAGGGAAAACCATTTTTTAACATCAGAAATTAAGTTTGGATCAGAAGATTCTGGTAACTGGGGAACGACTGAAGATATCACAAGAGCCTTGAGAAAGCAGAGCGGGAGTGGGACATCAGCCGTTTAAACCTCCGCTTTGGTGTGCAACAGCAGCTTTGCTTGGGACTCGGAGGTGAGCCCCGACCACAGCACAGCAGGAGATACGTGCAGTTCTGATACCCGGGGGAAGAAACGTTACACATCTGTCTGGCCTTCCCCCTGCACGCCGGGAAGACAGAAAAGGTGGCAAAACTCAGTCTCCCCAAGTCCTCTGCAGCTCACTCTCTCACCCGTAGGGACCGTAATTCCCCGCAGGGGTAAACACAGCTATAGCTCCACACTCCAGACCACTGAGCAGAAAACAGCAAATCCCCAAATGAGAAAACAAGGCGGATTTCTACTGCCTAACAAAGCACCCTCCGTGGAAAGTCTTCTACGCTGGATTCAACTTGGGACTGAAATAAGGGGAAAACCAGCTTTTGTGAGAAACGCGTTCTGCCTCGCTCAGGACGCCTGCAGTCTCGGCTGTGGAGAGAGCCACCCGGTTTGCTGGAGACACATTGCCTCCCTGTGCTCATAAAGCACACCAACAACCCGCGATGCGACCTCCTCTTCAGATTTAGTGTGGGCCGAGACGAGCACTCACGACACTCACACTGAAATTCAGCTGCGCCCTGGCATTTGTGCAGTGATCACTTCTATTCCCTGAGGCTCCGAAGAAAACCACAGCGCGATTTCCTATTTTTATTCCTCCCTGCTACCTTGTCTTGCAAACCGCCGCCCAATCCACAGAACCCGCTGCCAGGTGGTCCCTGCAATGGCAGCATCTTCTGAACAGACTGCATTTGGAAAACACAACAGAACACATAAAAGCTCTGAAGGTTGAAAAGGCTTTGTCTGATATTTGTTTTCCATTAATAGAATTATTTGATTACTAGCGTTTCCTAACTAAAAAGCGCACAGATGGTCTGACTTACAAGCTTTAGAAATGACATTTCGTAGCCAGAGGGGGGAAAAAATAGGGCAGGGACTTTTTCATAGCTCCATGAAATACACTTGGGTTCAATGCAGATGAAAAAAACATTTAAAAACAAACCGCAGGTTCCCCTATGGTGCCCTGCGCCATGCTCCAAAGCACAGAGCTCACATTAAATCCTTAACGAGCCATCCGCTGCTGTAGTCTCACTACAGCCTGCTCTGCTGAAAGCAAAGATCACAGACCAACCACTTATTTCCTTAAATTGGCTCTCGCATGCCGCATCACTTTGCGTTAAGTAAAATCCCCAGAAATTCAAGAGTCCTTCTCTGCTAGCGACTTCTGGTTTTGTCTAACACAACCCAGTTAAACACACACTTCCACTCATTTAAAAAACCGAGATGCAATAAATTAGTTTTTTTTTTTAAACCAGTTGATTTAGATCGGTACTGTTTGCATGGATAGAGAAGCCTGGAAGTCTTTCAAAGTCAGAGGTGGCTCCTGGCAGGTTCATCCGGGAGATAAGAGCAGTCTTGCGAGCTGCAGTTTCTAAATAAGGGACTCCCTATCAGAGGACAAAGGAGAACAGACTAGCGTGGCATCTCAAACATCGAATGTCCGTCGCTGCCTGTGATACCATCCTCAGGGAGCAAAGCTTCCCCCAGAACCGATGGAGGTGCCGGAGTGACAAGTGACAAGTTGTGGGATTACTGCTGCCAGGACCAACCTGCCTTTTCTCAACCTCAGCACCTTCCTTGCAGGCCAGGACCAACTCCCTTAAGCAGTTCCGGTAGGGCAGAGGAGGTGGAAACAGGAGTTTTCCTGAGCGAAAACCAGAGCGACTGCCCCAGACCGTGGCTCTGGTAATGACGTCAGTTTTGGGATCGCGGGGGGGTATCAGTTCCAGGCTGGTGTGTCTGTTTACTGAATGTCAGACAGAAATCCACTTAGAAACTTGCATACCACGAGTACCATGTATGTAGAAATGACAAAAGAACTTTGTATATTTCTTCCAGATACTTATTGCATTAAAGGAGTTTAATAAGAAACGTTTCTGATCTATGGCCAGGCTTTCAGTGTGTTTCATCTATTTGGAATCAGAAAAAAACCCCTCTTCTTATGTTATTGAGAACGCATCTAAAAGACTCTCCATGCTATCTTTTCAGAGACAACAGGTTTTCCCCAACTTTGCAGTAGTAGGAATTTTGTAATCATCTGTCCTGAAAAATTAATTTGTATATTCTCAGTGGATTTCCAGAACACAGAGTTCAATGAAAGGGACTTTACCAGTCACAGCAAAAATCACAGAAAGGTAAAGAAGGTTTTAAAATATCTGAAAGAAGGACGTGGTGTGGTTGTGTATCAGAGCAGCCAGAAATAAAGATAAATCTAGAACAGGACGCAAAATGGTGGAAGATGTTAAATCTACCGATTCTCCTGCTACTCATTTCCTCGGCACTGAAGCACCAACGCTAAATCGCTTTATTATCGTTTATTACCAAAAGTTTGGGGATCTCTTGTCCCTTCCTAATATTTAGCAGCTTCTTCGAGGTCCTCTTCGGTGATCTTCTGCCTACTCATGGTATTTTAAAGGGAATCTGAAAAACCTGGAAAGGTTAATCTTCCAAATTCTTCTAAGTGGGCCATCCAGAACGAGTGACCCCTGCGAACACTGCATCCAAATACCTTAAACAGAACCGCGCTAACGCCGCCCCGGGGAGAGCGACGCGGGGAGGCGAAGCGGACGCGGCGAGGAGGCATCTTCCCCCGAGTGGGCGTAAGACAGCGGCGGGGGCGAGACAGGCCCCCCCGGCCGCGGTCGGCCAGCGCCC
>NW_008825047.1:490625-495503 GCF_000699105.1 Pygoscelis adeliae | reverse complement strand
ACCCAATCGCCACCGCCCCCCGGGGGGTTTCCGCCGCCCCTGCCCCTCTCCAGTGCCTGCGAAGAAAAGCGAGGGGTGGCAGCAGCTTTGTGGACCTCCCCAGCCCGTCAGGGGTACACCGCAGACCCCCCCCGCCCCCGCTGACCCACAACCTGAACCAGACCGGGGAGAGGAAAGGAATTCCCAGAACGAGTGCCTCATTTAAAAATAAAGTTATATTTTTTTCACCCACTTAAAAAGTCTAAAATTTAGAGTGCAAGACTATAGTACAGAAACCTCCTGCTGCCCCCGTCCCCGCGCGGGCACAGCGCATTTGCCAGTGCGCAGAGCAGCAGTCATGCAGTTTACGTCATCAGTAGAAAATTTTTTTGTTACAGTCTGGGAAGCCTGAGGACTATTAGAGATGAGGCAGCCAATGCACTAACACAAGCGAAGCTGAAATAAAAGAGTAGTGGATGCAAGGATGGAGA
The DNA here is from genome assembly GCF_000699105.1 of Pygoscelis adeliae. Lineage (NCBI taxonomy): Eukaryota > Metazoa > Chordata > Aves > Sphenisciformes > Spheniscidae > Pygoscelis > Pygoscelis adeliae. The sequence continues at coordinate 495,033 of NW_008825047.1, read as the reverse complement.
GGTGTCAGGCTGGCGCAGGAACTGGAAACGAGTGCAAAAAGAAAGAAAGAAAAAAAAAAAAGGCAAACATTCCACATCCGTAGCAGTAATGCACCAAGGGGAAACTTGTACCTCAGAATTAACGGCTCCTGAGCCACTTTCTATTCACCTACATTCATGTAACCTTGCTGACTCGAACAGGGCCACGTACCTATTAGAAGGGAAAAAACTGGCCTTGTCTTTTGGTGTTGAGCACTCCCGTCTCCTTCCTGTCGCCTGCCTCTCAAGCAGCGTCAGTCACTTTACACAAAGAGCCAATAGTCCCTGTGCTCTGCAGGTTTCGGCTGGGATTCTACAACTTTCTGTATGACACCAACGCAGAACTCGCCCTGCCTGGGCTGCAAAAGCAAGTAAGTCCTGTTGTTTTCCCAAAGAGTATAGAAATAGCATCTGTGCTCGCAAACCAGGACTTTCACCACCTTCAGAAAGGGTGTTTTGTTTTCTTTTAAAATAAACAGAACTGCTGACAAAGCTCTAGTTTCACAAAATTTGAAAGAATTAGGGGGCGCACTGTGCAATATTTATTACTGTTCCTCAGCCAAGCATCTCAGCAGTCTGTTCAGTGAGTCTGGCCACAGCTGTATGGTCTAGCTTGTCTACAAACAAGGATTCATAGCAAAGCATTTTGTGGGGGCATGGGAGAGGGAGGGAGGGAAGGAGGCAGGGGAAAGAGACAAAACCCCGTTCTCATCTAGCTCAAAGCTGGACAATTACTTAACAGAAGTGAGAGTTGTTTGGGATTAGGAAACTCCACATACCTGTTCTGCAAAGAGATTAGGTGTTACAATAGTTACATTTAGACAACAAGAACACCAGCTTTTATCCTAATTAGTACTTTGCACATTACATTTTTAAAGAACAGTTTAAACATCGGTTCTATGCACTGCAAACTGCTGGGTCTCAGCAAGCCTTCCCCCGGGTCCAGTGTGCCCAGGCTTTGACAATCATTTGGGAAGGGGAGAGGAAGGAAGAGCCTGACCCTAGAATGTATCGTGAGGAGGGCACAAAGAGGCTGCTGCTGGCAGCGGAGGAGGGAATGAAGTCAGGAGACCGCGGCTGGAGCAAGGACATATCTACCTCTGTGGCTCCAGCCTAGAGGGGAGCCAGAACAGGACAGAGCAGGAACACAAGGAGCCACAGTTACGGAGATCTCTTGCGCAGCAGGCAGCATTGCTCCCAGAAACCATGGACTCCCTCCCTGCCCCTGCCCTGCTCGCTGGCTCCAGCCACCTCCCTGCAGCCCTGCTCTACCCTCAGCCGCTTCTGTTGTAACCCCCACTCCACTGCCAGCAGCTCCTCGGCAGTATGTTCCCCCATTCCCTGAGGATACATCCCACACCAGGGAAGGGAGGGAGGAAGGGAAAGGCCTCTCAGTTTGAAAATTTCCTCTGTGTACAACAAGTATGGCCACAGGATTAGCTCCTATGGCAGTGGCTACTCCTTTAAACTGATTCATCTCTCTTGTCAAAATCCATCTGCCCAATTATACGTGCTGCAAATACTTGGCTCACACGTCTCAGGTACATGAAAAAGGCTCCAACAGCAGAGTTAGCTTATTCTGACATGCAGGAATTTAGCACTTTTCCCCCTCCAGTTTAATCTTTGACAAGTGACATCATATAAGAGCAATAGAGTATACAGGGATGCATCAAAGGCAACACTTCCACATACAGCATGGAAGAGAATCCCATGAGTTCCCCGCAGAGGTGAAGATTTCCTCAAATCAGAGACTCCAGCTCCACCTTACTGGCTGCAAACAACATGCTCCTGGTGCAGGTGACATACATGCCTGTGAAATCTTAACACGTGGCCTGCTTCCTGTAGCAAACAGGCAAGCATCAGCATTTAAGTAACCTTTTTCATGTTAACCCCTACTAAGATGAACTAGGTTTTCATATTTTTATTTTAGTGTATATTTTACATTAGAAAAAAGAATGTTAATAAAAAAGCTCCACATGCTCCTAACAATCAATTTTCTGATAAGTCCCCGCCAGTATCAATACTAATATACAAATAAATTAATTTTGCTAGTTAATTTTCTGCCTGGCTTGGTGCAGGCTCTGCACAAACAGCGCACCTGAATTCAAGTGCCTGTCCACATTGCCAACACGTGCCAGGGAGTGTGTTGTACGTAACCTTTCCTCCTCATAACGTAGCGGTGTTTAGTCTCACCTTGACAAGTGGGATCAAATTTTCTCAGCCATGTTACCCAGCAGGCACAAATAATCTTTACCAGGCTGCATGGCACTGTTATAACATGGATTGTTTCACTCTGCAAAAGCCCCAAGCCTTGATTAACAACTGTATGCTACTATTCCCTCATCACTCACTTTGGCAATACAACACCCTCCCCACAAAAACAAGTAAAGCAAAAATCTACATGGAAGACCTAAAATTCATCAAATGCAGAATCTGACCTGACTCAAGGCATATCCCCCCCCCAGTATTAACCCGGTCTCTCACCTACAATTCCTCTGTTCGCTTTTGTTTGTGTAGCAGGATTTTGCACAGCTGATTTACAAGAAGAGAGATGTCACATGTAATCATACTAGATCACAGCCACTGCTGGTACTGTTGGGTCAGACACAGCAGCAGCCACTCTTAACACCAGCCACTCTCCTCGTGCAATGCCAATGCTACAATGCCCAGGTTAAAGGAGCATTGGGAAATCTAGCTGAGATATTTTGTAACCTCCTTCAGTGCCTAGGAGGATTTTTGGGTCAGAGGAAGGTAGAAGAAGAGGGGGGGAAAAGCCCATTAAATTTACAAGCAGATTAAGGAAAAACACTCCACTGCCAATTTATTTTTAAAAAGGGTTGTGTGTTATTCTAAGGTTTGTCTGTATAATTGTACAACCGTTGAAAATTACATAAATTGTAATGATCTAATACTATTAACAGCCATTCAGAGAAAAACTCCCTCCCCTTCTGAAACCATCAAGGGCAGGAGGGAAATGTCCCAGGAAATACGCCAATCTGAACTCTGGCCTCTAGCCTGGCAGAAACAGAAACAGAAAGATAAGAGAACAAACTGGACTAAGATGTGGTGTTTGCATGTGTCTGACTTGCAAGGGGAGGGGTGGCTTTGTCCTTGGCCGTGTTCTCCCAGAGGCAGTGCCTGCGTATCCCGGTGAAGCTGCCATCACTTCACTCGCTGCTCTCACCCCTGCACTTTGTCCCTTCTTCCGGTCTTATGTGTCATGGAAGTCTTTCAGCAGGGTCCGCCGTCTCTGCTCTGCTATGTGCATCTGATTCTCTAAGTCCTGGTAAAACAAAAGGTAGAAACCGTTAGCACGAACTACTCAAAGAGCTCATTTTCCTTCGGCAGGGACTCAGCCCCAGCCTGAGAAGCTCCGACCTTCATGTGCACTCTGGATCACAAGACTGCAGATCCTTTTCCTTTTGATGTGGGCTCCCTCTGCAGTTACCCGCCTCCTGCTCTGTCTAAAAAGCTACGCACTTAAGGAATCTGCTCTTCACCAGCGGGCTACATGCAGCTTCCTCCAGAGATCTGTTGTTCCCGTTTCAGTTTGCAGGACTCACTGCAGCCCTCCCTCCTCTCCTGTAAGGCAGTGAGCACTCCACTTCTACAACATCCTCTGGCTAAAGGTGAGCTTCTGGATCTAGTTTCTCAGAACCCTCACTTGACCGCCTTAGCGCTCCTGCAGAAGTATTAAGCCCAACAAACAAAATCCGGCCAGCGGGCTCAAGCAAGCAGAACACTCACCCCTCTGTCATAGCTGTCTGCTCGCTCCACCTTCCATGAGAGATTTTCAATTTCAGCTTCCAGCTGGGCCTGCTGGTACTCGAACTGCAGAGCAAAATTAGAGACAGTGACAAGAAACTAGTTTAGTAGAGCAGTTTCATATCACACACTACACTTGAGGAGCAGACAAATGTGTTCTGCTGACAGCTGCGCTGGCAGAGCAGGTTTGTGCCTCCTCCTTATCCACCTTCAGCTACACAGCATCACCCCTTCCAGGAGTTTCTTCTGTAAGCACTCCCCAATCTGCATCACTCAAAATTAAACCAGTCAGCCTAAAAACACTGCAAGTGACAAGTATCTCCTAACTCAGCTCATTTTGCCATAAACGGGTCACGAAATGCTCTCGTGAGCAGCTCTGCAAGCAGAGCAGAGGGACTGTCAACCACTGCTGGGAGCAGTAACTGGTTCCACTGGCACAGTCGGACCCAGAAGAGAACATCTGTCCACAGCCTCAGAGAATACATTTGATGCTATAGGGAGAGATTGGATAACAGGTTTTACTGGACAACTGAGTTAGAGAAACAACCTCTTCAGTGAATTCAGGGCTAATTTTGGACATGTCCATCCCATGGGATGCTCCAAGCCAGCAAGGAACTTACAGCAG
>NW_008825047.1:485798-490600 GCF_000699105.1 Pygoscelis adeliae | reverse complement strand
CAAAGTTACACCCTGATTCAAGGCTGGAAAAGCTATCCTCCAGCAGCTCTTCACATGAAATATGGCCCACAGCACTATGATAAGTCTTACCAAGGAACAAATGCACACTTCCAGCCTCAAAACATTCTGGATAAAGTGTTTGTTAGTGAAAGTGCAGTGCTGCCCTGGGAAAATAACGTAACGTAACAGAGGACTGAGCTGCTGGTCAACTCAAAGTGAAGAGGAAAGGTGCAAAACCACATATTATTCGATCTGCCCTTACCTCAAACTCAGGACTAATATTTCAGACACTGCCAAGCTCTGGAATTCAGCCCAGCATACACCCCAAAAAGCTATCAGCAAAAAAAGAGCAAAACATCTTACCAGTTTCTTTCTGGGACCAGACTCCATGTAGTAGGCATATGGATATGTGTACTGCAGGGTGTAACGACACTGTTGGGGAGTGGGAGGAAGAGAGAGAAAAAAAGGACAAAAGTCTCAGACTTGGAAGTCAGCACAGTCACATTTGTGTGACCACTACAGGCTAAGAAGCTTCCTTCTGACAAGAGCGACTGGACACTTCATGGTGGAATTTCCTACACCTTCCTTGGAAGAACTTTTGCAGTTAAAGTATAACTTCACAGAGGTCACTTCCAGATGATTTTTGGCTAGTTCACGTCCTAGACCAGAGGTACTGTCCCACATACCCACAACCCCTGAATTCCCTTCTTCACTCGGTGTTGTGAATTTAGCATTCTGGTGTGTATTCTCTTCTCTGTGCCAAACAAGCCACAACTACGCACCTTTGCAAGTAGTTTTGCAGCATTTTGTAGGTATTGCCAGTCTATCCATGTTCCCAGGTTGTTCATAACTCTTTCTTGGATTTTCTCCTGGATCCGTTGGTACGTCTGTGCCTCCAGCTGTAGGCTTTTATTGTGATTCTCCCACTGCAAGGGGTGGGGAGATGGGGAAAGAAAAAATGGCATGAGACCAGAATACAGCTGCTGTAAAAGCACAAGCTCTAGCAAGCAGAAATTGAAGTGGGGCAGGAGTCCAGCAAGGCAAGACATGCTGTGGGAAAGAACAGCAAGGCAGCACCTCCAGTAGCAAGTAGCGGAGGCTGTATACAACAGACTGACAGCAGCAAAGAGCAGGGAGCAAACCCAGCTCATCAGAGTGGGAATGCCCTCTGGTTGCACAATGACCTTGTGTCTAACAAGATGGGAAGTAATGGTGATTCCCCTACTTAAAGGATTTCTAAGAAAGGTCAAGATTTTAAATTAACATTTAACACAGGCTCAGTGAACTCCAACATCCATGTGCATATTGTAAGCACGGCCATTTCCCACAGCCTGTTGGTCTGGAGAGCCAGGAATGAACACATTTATTTTACCAAAGGACTTGGCTCATGGTGTGAAGAATAAACTCATTTTAATGGGGAAGCTGAAATGCAGCAGTGTTGAACCTCTACCACGTCCTCTTCTAGAGATGCTGCTCTAGAATTGCACTGTATGGCCAGGTGCATCGAGCCTGCTGTGTGGACAGAGATGCTCTGACTGCAACTTTTAAAAATGTGATTACATGAAATTTTACAAAAGCTTTGCTACGGCCAACGGAGCTTTGAACATGGCAGAGTTTATTTAGTCTTTGTCTCTATAAAGACATACTGCAAGGAACTGAAGTTCCCCGATCCTGGAAGGAAATGATTGGAGCAGTATTTATCTACTGCAGCAGCATTCGGCCTGCAGGAAAATGGTAAAGTGGCACACAGGTAATACTGATTTTCTCTAGCACAAGGAAATATAGCAGCGAATATGATTTGCTTTGGGTACAACATTACTGGTTTGGCTGGGACTTGCAGGGCAGGATTTTGAGTGAAAAACAACAGGGCCTGAAAATTCTGCACAGATTCTCTTTGGGCAGTTTCTTGCACGGAGATTGCTGGCAATGACCTTTGCACCAGGCAGGGAGCATTAAAAGGCTACAGCAGCTCTGGCCAAGGAGATGTCTCCTACCCTCTCAAAATAGAACAAGTACTTCTTAAGGGCCTCCCTGGCCTGTGCTTGCTGACTCTGGTTTACAATATCAGGATTCTCTTTGTACCGACTGCATTCGTAGTACTCGCTGCCGTGAGTCTTCCAGTCTCCCAGACACATCCAGCAGAAGTCTGCAGAAAACAGCAAAAAATGCACTGTGATGCACAGAAAAAAAAAAAAACTCTGAGAAAGAAAAGCTTCAGGAGACGCAGCCCATCTGTTTTCAGATATTTCTGCTAAGCCAAGAAACATATACATTTTGTATCAGCTTGCATAACAGAACACAATAGTGAGCCAAAAATACCAGCCTGTCTTGAAGATTTTCATTGTACAGCCTCCCGTGCAACTACGGAAAGTAAATCCTGAAGTGCTGCATCCTGTACACCAAGACCAATGGGCAGAACTGTACTTGCACTCTGCACAGGCTGTCACTCTAGATTAAAGAAGAGGCAGGCTGCAGTCTTATTTGTGCATTGTATCCTTCCCACCACTGGCATACTGCCCCGTGCAGACCTCTGGCTGAATAAAATATGAATAACCAATTCCAAAAGTGAACTAACTAATGAAGAAGAAAGTCTACCCTCAGTTCTCTCGAGGAGGGAACTACCCAGGTAACTTCAGATATCAGTGGTTTATGACACTTCAAGTTAGGAGCCACTGAATTGGGAAGAAAGTGGAGGAAAGAGAGCAATAGCAAAACCCGCGTGACAGTTTCCTGATTTCAGAGCGAGGCTGTGAGTGTTCTGCTGGGAAGGAAAAAAGATGGGCATTAAGCTGCTACAATAGGAATCACTTCTGTGTTACTCATAATAAGAGACCAAAATTTGTATTTCCAGAGTTCACCAGCCTTCTCGAGTGCTAGTCACCACGGTACCTTGGCACTTGCCTGCTCACCCTTGTCACAGAGCTCCGTCAAAGCACGTCCAGTGCTGCTGAGGACCCCAAAGCAAAGGAAATGAGAGAGGACAGTAATCTTTAATCATCTTCCAAGTAAGGTTCTGATATTATAATATCTCCTAGTGGCACACTTAACTTAGAGTGCTGAATACAAACTACCTCGCTCCAAGGCAACAGAAATTAATTCTGCCATGAAAAGATAAGTGCAAGAACAGGCTGTCATTTTGTAGGACCACACAATGGGCCAAAGACACTCAGACTGCTAATTGCACAGGGATGGACTGAGAAGTCCAACAGATAATGTTATGCAGAACAACTCACAGCTCCTGCAGCTTCACTGGGTTGAAGCTCATTATTTCCATCGCTAAGCAGAAGGACTTAAGCTGATCTGAGTAAATGGCTCAGTTCTGCCAGTATTTTCAGCTGATGACAAATAGAATTACATGGAAAGCATTTAATACTCTCCTCTGAGATGGATTCCACTGTTAATGTTATGGCAGAGATAGAGACTTCTCTATACAATGGACATGTCAGGGAAGAGGAGCCAAACCAGCACTGAATCAGAACCCAGCTGAGATCACAGCCAGTGGGAAAAAAAAAAGCAAGCTATCACACGCAAGTCTGTAATATCCTGTTCACCTTTTACTAGGGGGAACAAATATTTCATTCAATGTTCACAATTTCTCTTTTTTCTGTGATATGAAGACAAGAGAACATCACCGCTAACAAACACTGCAGAGAAAATTGTTTCCAAATCCTACTTACCATGCTTGCATTTGGAGCATTGCTGAAAAAGAAGAGACAGGAGGCACTGGTTAGTGGAAGGTGGGTAAAAAAAAATTCTGCTTAGAACAAGGAAGGTCTGATGTGTTCAGGGAATTGCTCACCATGTGGTTGCAGCCTCCATTCTTTTCAATACAGATATTGCACTTGGGACACTGGGGAAACAGAAGCATTTGTTAGATCCAACTCTGTCTCTAGCAGCCTTCTGGAGAATGACAACACTTGTGTGATTGTTCCCTTCCTGCCTTTTCTTTTTTTTAAATACGCATACATGTATATGAGAATATTAACATATATACACACTGCGTCCCACCAATTCCTGACAGCTCCATTTAGAAAGGAGGCAGAAAGGCAAAGCCAGGGAAGTTACACTGCAGCACTGGACTGCTTGCTCAAGAAAACAAGTTTGCTGTTGTTACTCCTTGTAAAACTGAAGGTCTCGCTGAGTTACCATTTAGCAGTTGCTCAGGCATACGGACATAATTAGTTCACATATGACAGTATCTTCCTCAGCTACTTAGACTACGAGATAATCAGCTCTATATCCTGCCTTCAGCAGCCATTAACAGATGACAGCCTAGCTAGCTGCAGAGAATCTGGCTGACCACAGTGAGCGCTGCACACTTTGCTCCATCAGCAGTTCACTGATGCCCTGGAGTGTCAAGTTCAGTTGCATTTTTTGGGTTGCATAGGTACAAAGGAGGAAGTGAGTTTTGCTGCTTTTTATAAAGTTTAGTGGCAGGCAAAACGTATGCCAGGACAATGCACAGTATAACAGAACCTTATTTCTACAAAAGAGCATAGCAGAAACAACGCCATCACATGTTGACACCTTCTCCAGAGAAAGGAGAGAATTTAAGATCTCTAGTCTATTGCTGCTCGGGGACTGGCTGGGCATCGGTCGGCGCGTGGTGAGCAATTGCACTGTGCATCACTTGCTTTGTGTATTATTATTATTATCATTATCATATTATTATCATTTTATTTCAATTATTAAACTGTTTTTATCTCAACCCACGAGTTTTTCTCACTTGTGCTCTTCCAATTCTCTCCCCCATCCCACCCGGGGGGGGGGGGGGGGGGGGCCGGGGGGGGGGGGGGGGGCGG
>NW_008825047.1:460289-485700 GCF_000699105.1 Pygoscelis adeliae | reverse complement strand
GGGGCAGGGAGCGAGCGAGCGGCTGCGTGGTGCTCCGTTGCCGACTGAGGTTAAACCATGACATCTATCTAGGTACCCGCTTTCCTAACACAACTGAATCTTGCGGCTTATTAGCACTGTCACAACTGTCATTGGCTATGGTAGAACAAATGCCAGCTACAAACTGTTTTGAAGACAGGCCACAAAATCCCCAAAAGACATTAAAACCTCCAATCTGCAGACAGCTAATCTAGAGGATAAAGGTATCTGTAACTTTTAAACTTTGAAATACAATTCTAGAGGTAGACTAGAGTGCACAATATGTAATACTATTTCTTTTTCTTGGGTCTAAATCTACTGGAAGTACTTCAATGTCTAATTTACAGACTCCATCTACTCCATTTTGCTGTCCTCGCGAAATCAAGACTTTATCTCCCTCACCTTCCAGTTCACGGTACTCCACACAGTTGTTCAGATTTAAACACCACTAGTGCCTTATTTGATACTGACTCTGCACTTACTACGCTCTCTCCTTCCATTTTAAATATGTCTCCGCTAATCATTTCAGAGTAGCCACAGTTCTTTTGCCTGTGGGAGGGCAGCACACCTGGCTGCCAAAGACATTCACACCAGGTCTGGAACAAGGACCACCAGGTCCTTATCGCAGGAGGGCAGCTGGACTTCCTGCACAAAGCGTTCCCAAGGCATTCAGTTGTGTTCTATCACAGTCCAGAGGGAGCTGTGAGAAATTGCAGGCTCTGAAAAAGCAGCACACAATGCTACTTATGTATAGAATTGTATCTTGCTTCCCAGGCAGGACTAGAGGGCAAGAAAAAACATGCAGGTGCTTGTCCTTACATCTTTAGTGTGAGCACTGATGTAGTTGGCTGTTTCGGAGTCATCTGCACACTTGGTGAGCCATTTCCGAATGGTAGCACAGTCTGTGGGTGCGTGGTACATCTGCCGACACTTAAAGCTTAATAGGGAGGGGAAAAAAAAAAAAAAAAAGACATGTCGATTTCCAAGGAACTGACTCAAGAATTGAGGTTTTCCTGATGACCAAAATCTGGGAGACGAAGCGAGGGTAAGGGATGCTAATCCACTTGTGTATTACTAGAGTGCAAGGACCAAGGCTGAACTCCAATAAACCCCCACCCTCTTGTGCAGAAGCCAGTCAGGATGAGAGTGAACTGAGGCCTTCTCTGACAAATCATGTGTCTGAGGGCTGACAGATCCCTCCCTAGAGTCTACCTGTATCTGCTCTAACATAACTACAGAGGCCTGGGGCATACTAGTGGCTTAACAAGTAGCCTGACCCCAGTGGTAGATATCAGGCACCTGCATTAGCATGACCTTAACCAGCCCCAGGTGAGTAAGGGCCATCTGCATGGAGATACCCAGCTGGGTCTCTAAACCAGTTGTATTGTGCTCCGCAGACATTCTCAACAGCAGTGATTCTGGAGACCCAGGAGCAGAAGACACTTCAGCATCCCTGCAAGCCATCTTTTTCCTCTGCTCCCATATACATTTGAAGTCAGGCAAGGAACATTAGTGCTCCTGTTCAGCAGAAATGTATTCTCGCAGGAGCCTCAAAACACACCAGACACTCTGGGAGTCAAATACTTGTAATAAACTTTAAGACTCAATATCAGCAGAGAGCAGTGAGGCCTCCACATCCATTACCAGAATCTCTACCAGTCACTGTGTCTGCACCAAAATTTGTAACCTAGCCAAAATATGGGAACGGTAGATTTGTAACCCCTTCATTACTCAAGTCCTGCATTCCCTGGTTGTCAGAACACCCAACTCCCAAGGAGTTTAGGGAGCAAGGGGACAGCTGACCACCTGCAGAAGTCAGACCCCAAGTGTCCAATTACTCAAGCTAACTCAAGTTACAAACAACTCTAGCAAAGCATTTGAGATGCTTCTACACACTGAACCTGTTGGCAAGCAAACGGAGTAGCTCTGAGGACAGCATACACTTTCCCCGTGATCTTTAACCTTCTCTGTTTCTTACCAGAAGACCTCACTGCAACGATTGCACTGCACTCGCCGAGCTTTTGGCTCTTGTACCTGTATGACCATAGGGCAATCTGCACCAGGACACAGCTGCAGCTGATAATGGCTCTGTGAACAAACCAAGGTGGTAAGATCAGCAGCGGGTGCAGAAGAGCATTATCTATTCAAGTTTAACCACTCCTATCCTCAAAAACATAAAAGTCAGTTACTTCTTGTTGAAAAAGAGTGAAAATTGTCACCAGGTCTTGGCTAACAGAGCAGATGAACCTCTTCCACATTAGGAAAGGGAGTATTAGTTACTTACAGCTTCTCTAGAACAGGGAATTCAAATGGAGGGTTACAGACCAAGTAAGCACAGCAACATAACCGTAAAACCCCAACAAGACACTTAAACCGTTTTACTCTATTTGAGCTATTTCCCCATCTTCTCCTTATGCCCCAGAATGTATTCAGCTGCTCTTCTGTGGTGGCTGTTCCCTCCCAAAGGGTCTCTTATTGAAGAGAGGTGACACCACTCATTCATACTGCTTCGCTGCTTCTTGAGTGTTCCCAGTCTGTTCTCAGTTACCAGAATACTTTCTGCACATTTAACCTTAACAATTGCTGCTTTAATTTAAAAAAACCTCATATAAAATGTTATTAAGTAAGCCAATTCAGATGGGCTACACTAAGATGAGGGACTTATCTTGCAAGAGCAAGAAGGACTTTAAAACTCAGACTGAAGTTTGAAGTTCTCAGCTGCAACATTCTGAGAATTCTGCTTCAGGAAAAGAGCCAAGCACCAGCCAAGGAGTTACTGGGTGACCTTACAGCAGAATTTACTTTGGCAACCTGCTAGAGCATTTTGTCAGTGAGGCTGTCCTACAGGAACAGCCACATCATGTTTATCAGGGACAGTTTTGCTGCAGTTACTGCATTCCTAATCAAAGATGCAAGACACTTAAAACAAAATTTCTGCAAGTCATTGGTGAATTTACCCAGGGTATTTTAGAACTGAGACAATATTTTAGAAAGAGACAATACCTCCACATAGTCCCTGAAGAGGTAGCGCCTGTATTTGTCTTTCAGCTCTTCACTAGGCAGCAATGGAAACACAAAGTCTTCTGGTGTCCGAAGTAGGCAGTCCTGAGCCATGCAGGAGACCCCTGAGAAGAAAAAGCAACATTTTAGCACAGTGCAACTTAGTATTACTAAGGAGTGAATGCACAGAGAGCATTCAACACAGTTTCCTAGGTGCCATCTGTTGTTGTGGCAAGAGGGACACAACTGTGAAACAAATCTATCAGGGCTGCTGAAAAGCTGAAGCCCAACTGTCTTCACCGAAAGATGACAGGGCACATGTGCATCCAGGACCAGTAAGTGCTTCAACCAGTGTTCACAAGGTCAGATACTTAAAGTAGAAAATTGCATGTTACCGCCATGCCAGCATGAAGGACAGGCTAGGAAAAGCCCAAAGCAACTCTGGCAACCACTGGCTTCTACCCAACACAACGGGAGCAGATGTTTGCATCCACAAGCACTCCAGGGGCAGTGCAACAATACATCATGAGAGACTGAAACTCAAAATGCAGCAGATTTGCAGCTTCTAACTTGTTACAGTCATGCTCTTGAGATCACAAAGGGAGAAAAGCAGCAAATGGATCTATGGACTTGCATGTTTTGTTAGGCAGGAGTAGCGCTCTCCTGGTGGTATGCCAACACTAACCAGGGATTCAGGTAAGACCACTAGTTCAAGCTAAGTTTGTCACAAATACTCATTCCATGCTCCATTTTCTTGTTACTGAGATATTTTAGAAAAATTCAGCCAGCCATCACCAGAACGGCCAACATGGCAAATACAGACCCAGTACCATATCCGCCTTGAACTCACCGACCCCAACACCATCCTTGACGAGCACTGTACAATGCTGCTCCCAACAGTTGCGACAGAACTGGTGCTGACAAGCCAGAGAGAGCAAGTTCTCCTTCCGGACAAACTGCATGCACACTGCGCAGTGATGGGAGGAATGTACCATTGCCTGGGAGAGAGACAAATCAGCATTACGGTGAAAGCATCCCAGCTCTCCCAGAGTATTCTCACCTCATCCACAGGCACCTGCATCACCTTCACTGTGACAATGGTCTCAGGTGAGCTCCAGGCCAGAACAGGTTCATAAGCAGCTGGTACGTTCGGGTGCTGCACTGCCCCGACAGGCAGTCCTTCTCACGAACCTTTTTAATCTCACAGAGCACAACAGATTGACAGTCACTGAACAGCTCCTGCCTCTAATCTAGTGCTACCCAGAACTCACCTTTACTTTTCTGGTTCTTACTCTCGCTTGTTTGAAAAATGAGGAAATACATCATTGTTAGTCCTTCCCTGAATTTACTGATATTCTTTGTCAGCTGGGTCAGACTGTCACTGTTCCACAGGCCCTGGAGAGCAGCTATAGCTGGAAACAGGCTTAGCAGTGCCCTTTTACTGGGCAATGATTTTGGGTAAGAGGAGAGGCAACTGAAGGTGCAGCATGCAGAGTGTTTATACAGAGAAGAAAGGGAGTTCACAGACCATCTCACATCTCTTATCTTCTGCCTATGCTACATTTGGCAAAGCAGGCATCATCCCTTCAGCTGAAAAGGATTAGACTGTTTCAAGTCAGGCGTAATTCTGTTATTGCTTCACCAAACCACTGGGAAGCAGTCTGGAGTCCAGAGCTAATCCCTAGACAATAGATCTAGCCTCCAATACACCTCAGCTCACCATTGGGACCTGAAGAACTAGGTCTAGCACAGCATCATCAAAAGCAAGGCTCTACAAAGCTGTTAGCAGGAGTTTATGTTCCTATTTCTCCTTTCACAGAGAAGTCATACAATCACTTTTCATCTACTTAAACCTTTGCTACTCTTTGAGAAGCTTGTGCGAGACAGCCATCAGCTTCCATGCCTAGCTCTGCATGCCAGAGACGCAGAGGAGCAGCAGCATGACACGCAGCCACATGACGAGCAGAGCTTGTTTTATAGCACGACCACATGAAAAAGGAAATAATGCGACTTTGTTCTAAGCGGCCTCACTTATGCACCGGAACAAGATTCACCGAGCCCACAACTGCGTTGATTGCCTACATCAACTGCTCAACTTGCAGCAAGCGCACTACCTCAAAGCTTCGCAAGCTGCCCCTCTGAGCTCACCACTATAGCTTCTCCCTTTAGGGTCAGTTGCTCTACAGACACTCAGTATGAGCATCTGCCCCCAAAATATCATCATTCTGCATTAGGAGCTGAAGGACAGAGCAACTTGCCCTAGCACATACAAAAAGACTGTAATGAATTGCCTACCAAATCAAGTTTGTCAAGTCTTAAACTAACCTTTTAACTGTAATATCTTTCTTCCCAAAATGAAATCACCATTGCAGTGGAGAGTACTTAAGTGAGAGCTGGGAGTAGATTCAGACAAATCTCAAAATACATGGACTAATTTGCAGGTATGTCAAATAACAAAGATTTTTTTCTGGATTCTAGGCAGATAATTTATTTTGCATCCATGAAGCTTACTCCTGTCAGCTGTTTTAGCATTTTCACTCTCTGCTAGTTACAAGTCAGCTCAGATGCCAAATCAGGCTTTCAAAAATGTCCCCTCCCCCCAACCCAAAGAGTGTTTCTCAGATGTAATATTTTATCACTCAAAATCTGACACATGCCAATGTGTTCCTGCAGTACCTGTGGATTGTACCAAGACACCCGCTGTGAATCAAACCTGTAAACATGCAACAGGAAGATTCTATTTAAAGGGGGTGGGGGAAGTATCTAAAGACCTGTGTAGCCCTGGCTGCAAAACACAAGCTGTTGGTTCAAATAGCACTACTGACTGGCTCAGCAGCAACACCACTGGGAGATTTGGCTTAAGCATCCCTGAGCAGAGCAGTGCAGCAAATAGTCATCTTGGGGCGGGGCGGGGAGGAAATCTCTGTTCCAGCCACAGACAAGCTCTGTTCACTCTGTGCAGCCAGAGCTTCCCTTGAGTGTCTTTTACAGAGAGAGCAGAATTGGATGAGGTAGCCAAGCCCATGCACTCTGCTCCTTCCATTGTATACCATCACTCATGCCAAAAAAATGAGCTTAATTTTCTTGAGGCAAGTAATTCTTGAACACTACCTGCAAGACATTAGTAAAGCTGCTATTTAAATGTTAGACACCTCTTGAATGCATTCTCATTTAAAAAGTAAACCTAGCATTGAATTAGGGTGTTGGACCTGAGTTTGCAAAGGGTTAATATGGGACAGACTATGCCATTAGTAATGCAATCCTCCGACGAGGTGGGTCAGAGGTGTCTGCCAAGGGAACAGACCAAAACAGTTAGCATACTTACATGTTTGGATGAGGTGGGCTGAACTCGTGCTTCTACTAGCAACTGGGCAGCATTAGACTTGTGCCTGAAAAGGCAAGTGAAGAATGATCAAATCAATTTCTGAATACATTTTGCATTGTTAAATTGATCCTTCTCATCTGAATAAATGATAAGCTTTGTGCAAACAGCAGGGTAGGCTTCAACAAGGAAAAGTGGAAATGTGTCCTGTGTGAGGCTCCTTCACATAGTGAGCTGAACTCTCATCAATAAAACTTTATGAGAGTTTCTTCAAAAATCAGAAACAGGAACAATACTTCTCCCAGTAATGGATTAACATTTCCCTCATACTCCTTGATAAATATTTTTCTACAACTCTCTCCCTCCCCCTGAAAAATTATTTTTGAAGCCAAGCTTTTTCTATCCACTCCTAGAGCAGTCCTAAGCCACTGCCTATAATAACACACTCTAGTGAGGCTCCTGTCTGTCTCCTATTCCTTTGTAAAATCAAGCTATCCTGGTTAGGTCTCACTTTGACTCCAGTCTACTATCTAGTTAAGTATTTACTCTGTGACAGATTATCACCCCTTAAGCATATGAAGCTGTCTATCAGCAGCCTTAGAATCAAACATGTTTTGCTGCTCATGATTTCCATTGCAGAGGAACATTTATATCTCAATGAATTCAGAAACAGCAGCATCACTGTTGTGACTGTGCTGTAAATCCTCCCTCCCCACTAGCACTGTTTAGTTATACTAGGGAGCTTTCATTTGACAATGTCACTTCATAGCCAGGCAGAAGTTTGAGGACCAGATCAACTGGGGAACAACTTGCAAAGTCATAGCTTTAGAAGTAAACCCTTCCCCAAACTTCCTCTTGTTTAAATCTCATTAGTTAACCTGCAGAATCGCCCTGAGCTGCTATGCAGGAATCTCACCCTCCACGTTCCCCAGAGAAAAGCTTTCACAGGACACATGGTAACCAATGAGCCAGTTACCAAAGATGCTGCAACAACATCCATACACGAGATGCATTTCCCATATGTTCTCTGGATGAAGTTGCTGGCTACAGGGCCAAAAATGGCATGGCAGAATGAGTCAGACTGATGTGCTCTCTATTTTCAGACAATGTTCAGTTCTGAGCCAGTATTTTCTGGAGGGGCTGCCAGACAGCAGTGCCTCCTGACACACTTCCCGTATATGTTCGGGCAGAGTCCGAACCCTCCTTTTGAAATCAGCTGGAGGACCTCGTTACAGTGACATTGACCAAGCAACAAAGGGGTTGCACTTCTTGGTTCTTTCACACTATCTTCTCCTGCTCTCCAAATGCTAGCCAGCTTGGAAAAAAAACATCACTTATGTTCAGAAGGAGCAAAAAATTCAATGTGAATGTACTACTAAAGAATGCATCAATATAGGTTCAGTACTCCTTTATGATTTTCGGCTCATATGTTCAAAACAGAACATATGTTATCTTTATATTTGTTAAAATAAATAAATATAGATGCAGCACTCTCAATCTGTTACCTCAAAGTTTAAGCTAAATGCACCTACAAGGTTCCCAGTACGACAATAATTTCTGAGACTGAAAGACATTCGCCATCACTACCCACTCCCTGTTTACAAATTCCTTACAGGCAATGCAGCCTCAACAAAACAGTGTTTCTCCTCTGCTCCCTGGAATGGACTGTGTGACCTGCTTTCAGGTTCAAAGATGCTTGTCAAAAAGACACCTATGGACCACTCTGAGCATTCTTGCAAAGCAAGGGGGAAAAGCACTGAGCACAGAAAAGACAAGACTATTTACACTTACCTTTCCAAAATCTCTGAGATTTGCCAGTGGAAACTAACTAATACTAGCTTTGCAACAGCATGTGATACCTAGGTGGAAAATAAAAGGAAAAAAAAAAAGGTCAAGTTAGGCATATTTTGAGGCCACACCTCTGCTTAGGACTATGATCTTCTTATAAGACTAATAAATTGTACAAACTCAGTACAATAGCCCAGTGAACCTCAATTCCCATTAAACTACTAGACATAAATGCATCTGCAATATACAGGTTGGAACGAAGCATGGATGCACCCAAACTAGCTCACAACAGCACAGAGAGTAAGGAATCAAGAATTCACTGGATTAATTTAACCGCTCAAGGAAGCTCCACATCCAGTCCTGACTGAGGTCACCACCTGGGAGGCCCAGACCAGACTGGGATCAGGGTCCATGCTAAGTGTGCAAAGTAGGAACCGCAGGGTAGGCAGATACCACTTCCTGAGCTGGAGAAGCAGTAACAAGCTGCAAACACAGACATGCTGTGACAGCAAAAGGTAGGGGGGGAAAAACAAAACATTTTCCCAAGCCTTCACTGTAGAGAAGAAAGTTATACATACACTGGACTGGAATAGGAAGATGGAAAGCTCCTGTGACAGGGACTATTTCCATGCAGAGTTGCTTGCATTACATGGACTCCTGGCAAGCACTAGTACAGTCCGTGCTAGCCTGAGCACCCTCTAGAATACCACGACAGGACATTTAAAGTCATGTTACAAGGGTACAAACAAATAAGTTCTCCTTTGCTTCTATGTATCAGTTTATTGCAGAAGAAAACAGTCTAGGCTGGTACCCACCAAGACCACAGGCATCTGCTGAACTGCTGGACCTTCAACCTGCCTCTCCACCCCTTCATGCCTTTATCAGGCCCATGGAGTTCAAACAAAGCAAGTCTCCTGCAAACAAGACACCTCTCCCAGGGGAATTCAGAAGACTCATGACCCTTGCCTCCTCGCTCCTCTCTGTGCTGGGAAGCACCTGGGCAAGCCCAATGCATTCAAACACCCTCTGACATTAAAGGCCTCTATCTCCCCCACTCCAAGACAAGCTATTACCGTAGCACCTGTGTCTCTCTACTATACATAAAGAAAACACAACTCCTTCCATCCCCAGTTGCAGGAGGAGCTCCTTTTTTTCCCCCTAGAGAAGCTGTCAGTCACAATCATCAGCCATAAGCCTTCTTGAATCCTGCTACAGGTGAATCACAGGATCCTATGGACTGGGAATACAGATACACAGCAACCCCAACACAACACTGGAAGGAAAAACAAGCAATGGTGGCTCCTTCTACAAGAGAGACAGGCTCTGCACACCTAGGGGCAGCATATTCATTACTCTTCTAAATCTACCCCGCTGAAGAGGTGCAGTTTCACAACACAACACAACTGATCTATTCCTGCCACATGGTACTGCCCTGGTCCTGCACTGGCATTTGTCAGCGCTGGACAGTTGGTTCAGCGAGCTAAACCAGTGTAGCACCAACACCTGATGCAGCCAGGGTTTTTAAATGGCTCTTACCCACCTCTACTTTCTGATTTATCCACTTTGCTGGCCACTAAGAAATCCCAGTAATAAAAAAGTAATTTTCAATGTTCAAATAACCTTTATTCTAGAAGAACTGAAGCATTAGCTCACACTGTGCCATATCTGGTACATCACCTTCCTTGACTTTACCAGCGATGTGACCCTCAGAAAACAAAGGCTGCCCTCCCTCCCAGTGCAGAAGCCTGTGATTAGATGGAACGTGGCACACAGGGCTGCTGCTGACAACACATACAGTCTGCTCCAGTTTGTATGGATGAAGTACCACTGCCAGCCTTGGATGGGTTGTTATCTTAAGCCCCCAGCCTGGCAGACCCAGACAGACACCTTTGACTTGCTTGTACAAGGAAGACATCTGCATTTTGTGTTTGTAAAACAAGCATCAGGAATGTGGTCTCTACAAGACTGGCTTCCTGCAAATGCAAACCACATGCTAATGAATCATTCTCTAACAGGAATGAATTTATTACTCAGTAGCAGTAAGGAAGAACTACCATCCTGACAAAAAAAACAAACCACCAGACTTAAATGGGAAGTTCATCTGTAACATATGAAAATGAATATTTTTCAGTTGGGTTTTCAGAGCCTGAGCTGTAGCATCTGTTGCAGCATCATGACGCCATGAACTCCATGAAGTTACTTGTTCCCAGAGAAGGAACCAAGTACATTCAATAATAAAGATGTATAGAAAGAGAAATACAAATACTAGCATGCACACTTCTGAAATCTAATGAACTACCCTAACAGAATCAAATGCTTTTGAGTCAAATTATTTGTCAGGCAAAATGTAGAATTAATGCTCCAGAAAGATGCCAGATTAACAGATCTAAAAGAATAATAAAGCTTGTGTGACCGTTCCTATTTTGCTCGAACTGCAAGCACTGATGGGATCAGCTGTAGTGCTAATTTTATTACTTTCATCATAAAAGCACCCAAGAATAAAACATTTTCAATTCATAAAGCCAGGTTCATGACATGAGTCCGCTTTCATAAAAGCCCTGAAGCAGAAAAGTTTTTGATACCACCTGATTGGAGTGCATGCGATCTCACAAAAAAGAAGTTCTAGAGTCAGCCAGTTGCAGCAAAGTACCCACAGTCTGCTTGGCATGGAAGTACTAGATCTTACACTTTAAAGATAGGTAACATTCAAACTGTAAGAAAGAAGGATTGGAGAGGAGCAGATAACTGATGAGGCTGGGACCATGCCTACTGCGTGGAGTCTCACCGCATTAAAATCTACGTCCTGCTCACCAACAGCAAAGCTGGTAATTGGGAAGGCAAATGCAAATACCATCAGGGATCAACAGTACTGGAGAGGTTCAAGAAAAGAAGCATGAGAAGAAAAACAAGTGTTTAACAAAAGCCTGCTTCTATTGATTAGCAGCACTCCCCAGCCTCTTCAATGATTGTACACTCACAACGAGACAATGATTGTATCAAGTCAGCCAGTTCTTCCACAATAACACCCCAGAATAATTGAAGTATTTCTTTGTAAGCAGGAGCCAAAAGATGCTAAGCACAGAAAAATACCACTGCTATCAGAAGTTTGGTCCGTACGTACATAATTCATTACCTTACAGTACTGGAGAAGCAATATACAGAAGCTGATACTGCTGGCTGAACTGTTGAGTTAGAAGACATCGATGCCCCCTCCGTACGCAGCTGTAGCCTCGCAGCTTAGGAAATAAGCCTTGGTTGCTGTTCAGGCACACTGTCCAATACAGCATTTCCTGGACAGTCAGACGTTTCACAAAATGAAAAATCTCAAACTTAAAAAACATTCCAGAAAGAGCTATGATTCAGTCCCCTATCAGTCACTGGGTACCACAAGAATCTCAGGTTATCCAGGAACAATAATGTTTTGTCTCAGACACAAAACAAATAAATAAAAAAAAGACGCCTTTGATAAATTTCCAGCTTTCTTTACACTTTCCTATTCTCCTTTCAGAATACTAAGACCCAAGAAAGACAGTGAGATAGCCCACTCAGCGTCTTGCTGGCAGCAGGTCATTTCAGTAAAATACTTCTACAGACCACACTGCAGAAGGGAATGCATATTCTACACGCTGCACTTCTATTTTAGTTTTTGTCTGCAACTGATAAATTGTGCCAATGCTTCTACATAATTTGACTTCTCCAGAACTCTTCTAGCTGTGATTAAATTTATTAAAGTTTAGAAGATGAAAGCTGAAAGCAGTAGTCATGCTAAAAGATGTCTTTCCCTCATTCTCATCTCCCCGTTTTCTCACCATCTTTAAGATGGTGAGAAAAAACTTTAAGATCGAAGATCACCTCAGTCCAAATCTGAACCTGGAAAATTTCCAACTGAAGACCATGCTTCTTTCTTCATGATGGGGCGGCAAAGCTGAAGACAGAGGATCTCATCCAATCTGCAATTTCCAGCTTCACCTTAAAACAGTAATTTGGTCACCTCAGAAGCCTCTTCCAAACCTCCATCAGCTTAACTCTGACTTCTCAGTGACAGAAGGCTGCTGATTGCCAGAAATGGGCACGAAATGCTAGTGTTTATCACTGCACTGGAAAAGAGGCACAGTGTCTATGCACACAGGAAGGGTGCCAAGAGGAAGCTGCTCTGCATAATGGAAAGACTCCACAGAAGTTGTAAAAAAAGTCTAAAAAATTTACAAAGTGCTGGACAAAATTAGATTCTGAAAGTAGAAGAAAGAAGTAATGCCACCGCATTAAACACATACCTATTCATTTTCTAGAAGAGAGCACAGTAGGGTTTTTTCTTATTATTTCTATCTCCATTTATCTCCTGGGTTCTTTTCTCTCCAAGATAAGCAAAATTCTCACACTTCTGAAGTGTGAGAGAGAGTCTGGCACTCTCCAGGACAAAAAAATATCAAAAGAATTTGCAAAGACACCTTGCTGGGTTTGGAGAGCTCTAAGACAACTATGTCTCAACTTGCTTCCCTAGATAAGCTGTGTTGTTTGAAGAGCTGAAGTTTCACCTCTCTACAGCAGAAAATCTTTTCAACCATGCCACTTTGACAGTTGCTAATTCAGACAGAAACGTTTCCTAAACACTAAAAAAACACCGTCTTTTGTAGAGCTTATAGAGCACAGAAATTGCTCATGCATATTTATGTCGCATGCATATCTCATGCGTTCGTTTCACTTTTCTCCAAGGGATGGCCTATTTTTTGGAGGTGTGTTTCAATCCTCACTTTTGCAGAGATACGGTATCAGGAATTAAAATCAAGAATCATCACATGATTCTCAAAGAGATTCAATTCAGAATGAGTTGGAGATATTATGATCTGATTGGAGCTGACATCCTGTGGCTTTGCACCAAGCTGACAATTCATGTTAGATCAGGGTTGCACCGAAATGTCTGGCCAAGATGAACACGAGCCTGGCATAAAGAAATGCAGCTTCCATTTCTTGTGTTTCCCTTAATCAAAGGTTTTTATACAAATAGATTTAAGCAAATAGGATTAATCTTGAGAAACATTTCTTTTAATCCACGATAGTTTTTGTTAGTTCTACAAGGAAAGGATGAACTTGGGAAGATATTAGTTTGTGTGCATCAAAACTTCTAAAAACTCTCTTAAATTCTTTACAACAGTAAAAACACATAGAGCAAGAACCTCTGAAATTGTTGCTGTTGGTGAGCAACAATGGGCAAAATAGAGGAGACTGAATTGAGTTCGCAGTAGAGAACAATAATACCTCAGAAAGAAACCATACTTTGTATCAAATAATTTTGCTGAAGAAAAAAAAATACCTTCAGACACACTTTACTTAAGGATACTGAGGTAAAGAAAGTGACCCACAAGTGGAAAAAATACTATTTTACACTCATTTCTCATGTGGAAAGTAGATCTGACTCCCTCCATGCCCCGTTGGAAAAACTATCCAACTGCCCTGTTTTTACTGGAGGATTTCTCAGAAAACTGCAGAAACATTAGGAATTAAGAAGAAATAAAAGGACAACCAAAAGGGTTTTTTTGGACCACATTTTCTTCTTTGCTTTGATCTACCCCTCTTTTAAGCAGACTTCCAATATGCAGTCCCAGTAGATAACTCATGAGGTTGCAGGGGCTTGAGCTGTAATTAACATCACCTGCCATAAACAGCCCAAGTGTTCAAAGTCTTGTGGCAAAGTCCTCTGTATCTGTTACAGGTTTCTGAGCATTAGAAGGCTGTTTTCAAAACTGAACTCAAATTAATTTCACTTATCAGAAAAAAAAAAAGACAACATTACAACAAAATCAGATACTCTGCTTTTCTTTCTGGGTTCAGTCAAACAAAAAAAAAAAGTGAGAAAAAGCCCTCCATCTTTAGGTTTCACTCACAGTATTGCTTACAATTTGTCTGACATTTCAGCCCCTCTCCCGATTACAGAGTGCAGGCTGCACCAGGGAAAGAAATGCAATTTGGAGTCTAGCTGCAGTCTCGGTATCATGGAAAGGTCTTGACAAACAGCACTACACGAGCTCTGCTTCATCACGGGGTTTTAATCTGTACCCCACCACTCACTCTCTGGCATGCAGAGACCTGGTGTCAGTCTGCAAGATTAGAAGAATATTTAGAAGGCAGAGTGCAGTTTGGGAATGACAAATACTGACAGTGAATACACGCGGTTCGTGAAGCTGTCGGTGCACAACCTAGTCAGCCACATGCTGAAGAAAGGGGATCTCGGGTTAAATTCTAACTCCTTCTCCACACATAACACATTGCTTTAATCCATCCACTCTCCTACACAGGACAGCAACAATTTCAGCTGCAGCTGCCAACAAACAGGATCAGGACTCAGCTAGGAAATCTCAACATACGTATTTCTCAAGCTGTTAGGCTAGTCTTCCTGAGGAGATTCAGAAATAAATTAAGGAAAAAAAAAAAAAAAAAAGACTTAAGCAAGATGGTATGCCAGAAGGCATTATTACAAAATAGCTACGAGATTTCTTCTTTGAAAGATTTAGAGCGAAAGAAATGCAGCAAGAAAGCTGTAAAACAGCACACGGATAGAAGATTGACGTGAGACTCCCCAGCTGTACTCACTGGAGTTATTCTTTCCAACGTAACGCAGTGTCTGAGTACATCAGCACCCAGTGCATGCTGCACTGCATTCGCCGCACGCTGCCAAACCCCCCCAGCAACACACCCCATTGCTGCACTCGGCTCAGCCCCTGCCCAGGTGCTTTCCTAGCAAAACACAGGAGAAGTGGACAACTCTTTCTGGTTGACATAAAGGAGGATGCACAGCAAGGAGGCGAAGGGCAGGTAATAACCTGAATTCACACAATTGTGACTGGTGGCTCAGGACACAGGGCAGCCAACTTGAACTGGAAAGCACTGGTGCGTGCACGCAGCCACAGCAGCACACGCCTGCAGAGCGCAGGGCTTAGGTAACTTCACAGTGAGTAATCCCTGTTCAGTCCCAAATAACATAGTCCTTTCCTCGACAATCCCAGCTTCTAAGGGCATTTTTCTTTTGTTATAAAAAGATAAAGAGGAGGAACATCTGCTTTGTGAAGCAGCGTTTCATAGTACACAACCTAGCTCATTTCTGCTGTACCATCCTTAATAGGCAAGGCACACAAATTTGGCAATGCACTTCAGCTGTTTCATGCCACTCCTGTGATCATGTTGTCCAGCTGTAAGCTTGCAACATGAAACAGTTACTGAAGGATTGTTTCAGCATGTTTAATGACTTGTGTCTTGCCTCTACCTCCCACCAAGATCATACTCATCAACAGCTGTGAACAGATTTTTTTTTTTTTGCTCACTGCAGAGTCATACTGGCTGTAAGATACACTTCAGACATGAATCACAAAGAAATGTGTGGGCTATAATCACCCTCCACATTTGTGGCTCATTTTTCCAATCAAGTTGAGAATTTCAGCAGTCCTGGACAATAAGGAACAAAACTAATTTCTCTCCTCAAATGACTTCATGATGTTGTCACAAGGTTGCAAGGTCTGGGCTCCCCAGCCAGCTCTCTTATCTCACTGACCAGAAGTCTACAAAATCTTCCTCCGCTTTTTTTTTTTTTTTTAAAAAAAAAAGGACCTTTAGAAGCCAAAATAAAACACACACTGAAGACAGTTACGGGCATTTTCATGTCCTCTTGATGTTTAACATTCTATTAAGATACAGGCATTGTGAATCTGGTAGGCAACAACACAGCTTTTGTACAGCAGAACTTCCAGGATCTTTCTGTCTGGGAACAAAAGAAGGTAAAGGACAAAGGTACGTCTCAGACGTGTGTGCTCCTAAGGGTTACAGCTTCAAACTGGATGCCCCACGTAATGTTGGCTTGATATTAAAATACAGAACACAGTACAGATAGAAACCTGCATGTCCTGACTAATCTAGGGTTTACAGGTACTTTGAAATATTGTGTTATCATTGCCAAACAGCACCATAGGGCTTCTGTGCAGAAGTCAAATTTGCCTATCAGGGTCTACCATGTATAATAGATGACATTTAAATATGTACTAACTGTTTACTAATACATACTAATATTTACCAATGTTGGTTCTTAAGGACACTAACTTTCAACACAAGTTTTTCAAACTCTCTTCTAACGTACATGCATTTTAATATTTCAAGGGGCTTTAATACCTCTCCTGTACGCAAGGTACTTAGGTACTAGTCTTTTATGACTGCCAAATTATGTTGCATGTAAGTTTCATGAAGCCATTGTGGCATGCAAAAGGATGACTATGCAACACTGCAGGTTTGTTCAGATAAGCACCCCATACCACATACTCGGTGGCGGTTTGCACAGCGATACAGGGAGGCACACACGCCAGTGTCTTGACATCTGGCTCTTCACAGACTTTTTGCGATCGCATTGAACAGGCATTCCGCAAGCGCCAACTCCTTCGGGCAGAGCTGCTCGTACAGGCTGCCAATCTCCACACACATGACTGTGGATCTGCTGAAGATGGTATTTGAGAAGGACCACTGCCAGCATTCACCAAGCAGCTCTACAAGCTAACTG
Organism: Pygoscelis adeliae; assembly: GCF_000699105.1. Taxonomy (NCBI): domain Eukaryota; kingdom Metazoa; phylum Chordata; class Aves; order Sphenisciformes; family Spheniscidae; genus Pygoscelis; species Pygoscelis adeliae. Next base: position 469,036 of record NW_008825047.1, on the reverse strand, counting down.
TTCTGTGTCAGCGCAATTTGAGTGTGCGGAACAGTTTCAGAAGGCTGTGTTTTTATGAGCAAATACTGATTTGGTTGCATTAAAAGATGTGACATCAATGAGGTGAGCAAGAATATCTGAAAAATGGGTTTATCTCCGAAAGGTCAGTAGTGATAACATGGATTGATAGATTCAGTACTATGTCATGACATCAAATACTTTTTGCTTCTACCACATTTTATTCTTCAAGGGACAGGGCTAAAAAAACCACATCACAAGCTGTTATTTCAAGGAGCAAGGGAAGTAAGCTTTTTGCCATCTGGTAAATATTAGCAGATTACTCACATTAGCAAACTGAAAATTTTAAGTTCCTAAGTTTTACAATTCCTTTGGTTTTAGTGGCAAGACTACATCAGTATCAATTGCTTGTAAACAACACGACTATCTTTCCTTGTTACCTTGTATGTGCAGAAGTATCTTAGCTTCCTCATGACTGACAATCAGCTTCTAAAAAGACCTAAAGTCAAGGTAACATTTTTTCATAAATTGTAATTGCAATTGTTTTATCTGGTGGTTTAGATCACCAGTTTAAAAAAAAAAAATTGGTAAAAACTAGAAAGATCCCTCTCATCACTGAAACAGAGAAACTACTGCCAGTTATTTGGAACATCACAGATATTCCAGACTTGTACAGAGACCCTCAGCAGAGCCAGGAAGTGTCATTCACCAACAAAAACAATATGACATCATCACACACTTAATTGCTCGCCAGTGACAGGGTCAACTTTGTTTGTACAACTGTTGAGTATCATGCTGTTTGTGTGCATGTACTGATACTGCCACTCCAGGACCCACAATCACTCAATGATGAGTTGACAGTTACCTTGAGAACAAACCTACTACTAAACAATTTTAATTCATTATTTTTAAAAAAATACTGGACTCTATATCTACTCTTTAAAAAGAACTGTTGTAAATTGCTTTGCTGGTCTGCAGGCAATAGATGCCATTTTGCTTTCAAGAGTATTGTCCTTAAGAAGTGTTGACTGTTGGTCAGGTGACCTTTTGAGGAATTAAAAGTGATCTGCTTCAATTCACAGACCTTTTGGTCAGAGAATCACAGTTTTGGATAATGTCAGTTTGAGAGTTTCTTCTGGCATGTTTCAAAAGAGAGAGCCTGTCCTAATTTTAGTCAGGGTATTAACTCAACCCTCCACAAACAGACCTCCAGATTAACAGCACTAACCAAGGAGGAAACATTTCCTCTTCTTTTTCTTGGAAAGGAAGGATCTACTCACAGTTCTTACTAAAACCAAAACAAGGAGAAACTTTCAGAGTACCACTTAGGAAATCACTCTAGCTTCAGTATAGTTCTGGGATAACCGCTACTGTAGTTGCAGGCCTGGCACACAGCACAACTGGTTGTACCTACTGCTACGTTGTTTGTACTAATTTTTCTATTCAGAATTCCCCACTTGATAAAAAGCAAGTCAGAAAAATTCAAGGTAGAAGTTTCCTATGACAGTAAGATGCAAGGGCATACATCTGCCTACATACTGGGTTCCATGCTTTTATCAGACTTAAGATTTTAACTGATTTTTGTCTATACTGGGGGTAGATAAAGAAGCGTTTTGTCAAAGAGGCTGTCTCTTTTGATGCTGCATTCAAACTTTTAAATATATGCAGGGTGCTCACACCTGACCTGAAGTTAGTCAGCCAATGCAAGGTTTGTTCAGTTGTCTGGTTAGCTTCAGTAGGAGTCAGAACAAGGTCAGCTGTAACTCATGAGGAATGAAAAAAGGTAGCCAAGAGGGTTTCCAAGGAAGATCACCCTTTACGTCGACATTTTTAAGAAAATAGGAATTCAACAATCAGCCTGAAATAGCTGAACAAAACAGTTTAAACACCAACTGTTGAGGGTTAATGAGCAGAGCAAATGAAATACTATTTATTTATATTGTTATTAGCTAATAACAGTACAGATTGCAAGTATGAAGACCTAAAGCTCTGAATACCTGCTTCTGGTCTTAAAACTGTGTAGACAATATGTCACAGAGAAAAAACATGCTCAATACACACCCCTCCCAATTTAACCTTCAGAAAGTGAATCACCTAATGACAATATAGAGTGGCAGAACATTCAAACATAGCTTTGACCCCATTTATTACATTCATTTTTTCTTTGCTTTAGGGAATTGTATTAGTGTATTCATATCTTGTGATAGCAAATTGCTCAGATATCACATCAGACATTGCCTTCATTGTACCTCCTGAAGACAGTCTTTAATTTACCTTCATCTTTCCCTGTCAGGGGCAACCACTCTGCCTTAAATATGAGCTAATGCTGAAAAGCACTACATAACCACTAGCTATCACAAGGGGAAGGAGATGAAATCAACGAAATGAACTACCATGCTCCAGAAAAACAATCATCACTATCCAAAAAACCCAAGACATTATGAAAGGTAGTCTTCAAAAGAAAAAAAAAGTTTTTAGAGCTCAAGCAAATTAGAGGAACGAAGTTAACACAGTTCTTACAAAAGTCTGTCCCTGTTTATTAATATCTATTAAGTCAATGAGAAATAACGACAACAAATAGTTCAACATGTTCTATTCAATTTCCTTCTTCTCTATGCTTTTTAATTCAACACAAATTCTTTCCACTCCAGTTTGTCTCAGAAAACTAAGAAAATTACAAGTTTCCTTGGGGGAAGAGAGGGGAAGGAAAAAACATGGTTGCTGAAGTACTGTAAGAAAGGATGCCAGAAAACAGAAAGCACACGCTGCAGAAACACAACCGATTTCCAAGAGAAGTGCAATTCTTGCACCACCGTTGCTAGCGAACAGAGAGTTAATGTGGCACTTCAAGAGCTAAAGACTTAGTGTGTGGCTTACAAGATCACAGTTTTTCAGGTTTCTACCCAGATTTATTTTTATCTTCTCATGCATAAACCGAAATGTGTAGCACTTCGGTTTTAAGCAAATATGCAGGCATATTCTTGATATAAAAGGAATCTAAAATGTTCTCTCCTTGGGTCATATTTGGGGTTGGATTCAAGCTAGCAGGTTGGTATTATTTAGTCAACTATAGTATTTGCTCAGTGAGACCTTCAGAATTCTTGGAAAATTTATTTTAACTTTGGAAGCCTGATTTTAAAGACTAAAGTATTGCTTTTATTAATTTAATTCAAGAGAACAATATGGCAGGGGTCACCTTTTTGAAGGGTGCTCCATTTGAAGGCAAACAGTAAGGAGCGGAAAAGCCGTTCTAAATCTTTACTTAATCGCTAAGAACCAAGAACAACTGGCAGCTGGATCAAAAGTGCTGACCAACTATTCTCACTTGTTCTTTTCTTTTGTCTCCCTCTTCTTACAATCTGTAGGGAACAGCAGGCATTCAGAGCTCAAACGGCACATTTTGAAGAAATCACAGACACAAGTTTGACAGTCAAGAAAATAAAACTTCATTTTCTGAGGTGGTGAATGCTGGGAACAAGCACAATAGATGGCAAAATCAGCTAGAGATGCAGCAAAAAGCATGGGTGCACTTTACAGCCTATTGTTTATAGGCTTTATAGTCCTCAGGCTTTATGGTTACGCTATTTCTATAGAACACTCTGATGTACAAATAAGGATCAAGAGATCCCTCTCTTTTTTTTTTAAATTAGGTTCGATTCAGACCAAATGAATAGGAATCAAAACCTATCCAACATGGGTTTTATATGCTGTTGTCACCTGTCCTGCTTTCAGGGGTTGTTCCAGAGAAGAACAAGCACTAGGAGACCTCTTACAAAGTAGATGCATCAGTAATTTCAACCCAGTGTCAACATCTAGAGCTTAGAAAACTCTGCTTTCCTCTGACCTGCACTGGGACCGAAGCACACTGACAAGGCAGAGAGGGAACCTCCTCTTATTACTAGTCTGCACTGCAGTAATCAGTCGCACAAAGAGAAAGAAAAAACTTCGCAGAAGTCTTATTGAGCATAATACCATGGAGCTGACTCAGAGTGCGACTCTTCTGTGATGAATTAGTCACTACAAGAGCTGGCAAGTTCATTGTACTTTAATTGCTATCACTGCAACAGTAGGGTTAATACCTGCCATGACAGCTGTGATCTGTCTTTCAAAGTCTATGATTATTCTCTCAGAACCAACAAAGAAAAGTGTTTTTGTTAGAATTACAGTTTTAGCATGTCTTCCTATCTGTCAGTTGTCTTCTCAAACACAGGTGTACCAATCTGCACCATTTATGATTTGGTTTGTTTCTTTTCTATATATCCTCTTTGCATTGTGTTAATGCAAAGAGTTATAACTCAGGAATTTTGGTCATGAAGCTCAGCTCTGTAAAAAAAAAATTTGTAAGAATCAACATTCAGTAGGGAAGATTTTTCAGGCCCCAGAACCAGCATGCAACAACTGTAAACCTTTGAGTCAGTTTTGAACCAGGGACCTTCAATAATGTTCCTCCAACCCCCCATAACGGTAATATCGCCACAGCTTTTATTCAAACTGTATGCTCATCATTTGCCTTTTCAATCACAGACTTATTTTATACCTGCGTTAAGGCAGAAACCTTTCCTCACCTTTAACGTGGCAGCCAAGCTGGCCATGTGTTCATTCAGAGTGCTCTCCGACTCCTTGTAAGTCAGGCAGGTGAACTGGTATTCCTCTGGATCAAAGGCATCTGCTCCCTGCTGCTCCACGTCGTTAGCTACCCCATCATAATAATCCTCAATATCCCCAGGATCCTCATCCTCTTCCTCCTCCTCGCAATTAGGGTCATAATCCTCTTCATTGCTGTCAGAGCCCTGGCTGTTCATGTCCACGGACATCTTAATGCCCTGTCAAACTGCAGACCAGGGAAGCAATTGCAGCTTCTTTTTCTTCTCCAAACTTTATCGTTCTTTTGATTTCATCTGAGCTCTGTCTCCTGAGGGGGGAAAAACAATTTTGTCTGTTGCCTAAGAAGTTGTAAGAGAGGCCACATCAACATCATACAGGTGATCAAACAGCCAGGAACGGACCGACCCAATGGCCCAGCTAAAGAAGATTCTGCTGTGCAGGTGCCTGGTTTGGATCCACTGTGACTCTTGCACCTGCAAAGCCAAGGCTGCTCTTCCAGGCGAGGTCTAAAACCTCGGAGATTGGCTTAATACATTGCATCCTAGCCCCCAGCGTGGGCCCTGAGACTTTTGACATTTGGGAAGTGGCTGCATAACCTTCACTACAGATCTTTTCAGAGAAACAACTAAATTTATGACATTAAGTTTTTACCACCAGCCTGATGTGCTGCAGAAAAGCACCATATCCATTTCATCAACAAGAAAAAACACAAGCCCCTTAACTATGACCACAGTAGCTAGAAAGGCAACCTGTGATACCCTGTACAAGTCCGTATTGCTTCAGAACCACAGCCATTAAGTAGGACTTTGGAAAATAAGACAAGCAAACAGATCTCTCACATACACACAATTTAACAGTCTTCAATACCATCTCAAAAGAGATGGTGAAATTAGTTAATCCCTTTTAAGTAGATTCTACTGGATGTGATGTGGCTTGGGCCTTACATCTGAGCGGGGAAATAAAATTAATTCTCTCCTTTTATTACCTTCTCAATATACCATTCTTACCTTCTGAATGTAGAAATTTATGCTCAAGTGTTGACAGCTGCTAATCAAGAAAAATCAGAACAGCCAACTTTTTTTTTTTAGATTCTCACTGGTATTGGAAACTTCGCCTATTTGACTTTACTTATCTGAACTACAAATCTTCTGTTTGTGTAACTAGACAGCGTGAATTCGAGTTCAAAGAGGTTCGGCAGTAGAGCACGATCAACCTTGAATTATGGTCATCTCATATTTAGTCACAAATTTCCATTTAACCAAATAATTTTGTTTCAAAAGAGAATGTATTAAAGACTTAAAACAATGCTGCAACCAAATTTTTCATATAAAAATATGTACATAAAATGAAAGCTATGTCTTCCATGAGCAGTATGTATTGGGTTTCTTACACATTTGCATTTTGCATTACTATGTCGTTAGCTCTGTTACTCAAATATATTCCCACAGTATCACAATTTGTAACTGCTGGGGAAACCATAATCAAGCTTTGAGAATCCTGACTTTAGAGCACAGGAAATCTCAACCATAAATTTTCATTATTCTTCCTCAACCCGTTTGTTTTCTGTTTCCAGTAACCTGACCAGGCAGCACAGAATAACCAGGAAGCGATGTGATGCACAATTAATTTGAGGGGTTGCAGTGATTTCAGCAGATACAAACCTCCAGTGAGAGAGGATGAAGGCTAGCAGCTAATTATATTATCCCCTGAATTCTGGTCTCCATTCCTTTCATTTGCCTCTTGATTCCTTAGCTATCCACTACATAAGCAGCACACAAATATTTTCTAGTACTGCTTCCCGTAGAACTTCAGAGGAGCAGAGGCACCGTCTCTCCATATTGGAAGTAGACAGATGCGAAGTCTCATTTGACAGACACAAGCCAAACCTATATTGTCCCTCCCTCCCCCCTGCTTAGAGTTAATGATTCGGTTCTGGGCTTAACCTGCATCAACACTGACCTCTTGCATAAAAGAAGCAATGGATCTTTACCTGTTAAACCTTACGTTAAAGGAGTAACTTACTTGAGAGTCTAAAACCACTGTGAGCATTCCTACAGAGATATCGATAGCCCAGTGTGCAACAGCTTCGTTCAGCCAAGCTCAGAGCACCACAAAGCCCGAGCAAGTTTCACCAGTCAGGAAACTTCTCAAACTCACTCGGATCATCCCACACTCCAGAGACAGACACACCCCACCCTACCCCCAAAACACTGGGTCCATTTGCTATGTCAAGACATAGCGAGTTCCATCCAAGCAGCGAGATGTTTTTAGATATCTAAGTAGAATAATGGGCCTACCCGGTGTACCTCAGCAGTTACATACCAGTCGCCGGGGAGGAGGCTCAGAAGAACGCAGAGACGTTTCTCTGTGCCACTAACACACTTATTTGAACAAACAGAGGAACTGTTTGCATGGGCAAATGGGATATATCAAGCAGAAAACAGTCTGCAGACTGGACAACTTTTGTGACTGCTGTCACAACATTCGAGGAAAGAGCTCACTTCCAGCATAACTGAACGTCACACTGGCATGCGTGAAGAGAGGAAGGCTAAGGCACAAGCCCTGTGGGCAAAGCAAAGCAGGGTACTAGGAAAACGAGGAACAGAACTCACCTCACCTAACGCTCAGCCTAATGCCCTCATTCATGACCAAATCACAAGCTCTCCGAATACAAACTAAGACAAGACGCAGCTAATACTTGATAGCACTAGTTTTTAAGACAATAAAGACGTTAAGATCAAATAAGAGGGTCAAAGAAGCAGACTGTTTAGATTAAATAATTACCATAATCCCAAAAATCAGATTATAAAATTTTAAACCATATTTAGATCGCTTTCCTATCCAAGGGAGGACGAGGTCCTTCTCTACCACCTTCATCCAAGACTCTCTCATCTTCACTAACACCAATACAATTTAATCCCCTCTCTTCCTCCAGCCTCCTTGCAGGAGCTCGTCAATACACCCACCCCTACGCTCTGCCGCATACCGGCTCCAACAGAGATATCCTCTTGCTGACTCCTGCTTTGCAACACGATTCTTCTTAACAAGGTCTTTTGAAACAAAATGCCTTCAAATATGCCACCATCAGTCTCTCTCTGACCTCACTACCGTCAGACACAGTAAATTACGTGATCCCACCTCGTATCTTGTCCCACTACACAATTCTTTTCCGATTTCTTGCCCTCTGTGTCTACCTCTGTGGGATTTCTCTAATAAGTCTTTTGGAGGATGCTCCTCTTCTTTTTCTGTTGATATTTCACAACCATTTGAGATGGCTTTTTCTTCTTTCACCTCTTTATTGATAATTCCGAAACGGAGAAAGTGCAACTCAAGCCTGCCTCCTGAACTACTTATCCACGTAAACTTTAAATGGGCTGACACTCTCTCTTTTCTCTGAAACCATCCACAACCCCAACTCCACACTGGCTATCAACGTTATTCGCATCTTTGTCTGTGTCACTCAAACCTGTAATCCGTGGATCATCCTCAACTGCTTCTTCACACAGGCAGCACGCATACCTTGCCGTTTCCTTCTCCAGTGAGTTTTTAGATAGGATTTTTTCTTCCCAAGAGTGAGAAACTAGAACAACATCCCCCATCCTTTTCACCACAGATGACTCTGCAAAGACCTCCTTGCAGCCGTATCACACATCCCCCGTGAATCTGCACGCTCTCCTCCCACTTCCCAGTCTTTGTTCAGACTATCACGACTGCCTTGTCCTTCCCAACTCATCTAATCCATTTCATTCCTGTCCCTCCTAATCTACCATCGCTTTTAACAAGTTATTTTACGCACACCTAGACAAGCCTTCCTTCTCTGGTAACTCTGGGCTTGGGCAGAAAGGTACCCAGTTCATTTAAATTACCTCAGGTCCATTTCTTTTGTACCGCGTGCAAGACTAAATCCTGTACGTGTCCCACACGGCCAGAACACCGCATATTCGTAGGAGGAAAGCCCAGGAGAACTGCGGGAGAGAAGGCAGCTGTGGAGGAAGAGCCCGAACGGTGGCAGGGCGAGGAGGGAGCCCCGACACAGCCCACTCGCAGCCCGTGCCGAGTGCCGGCCTGAGACCTCACGGGCTGCGGCTTCTCTCCCGGGCGGCCCGGCCTGGGCACCGGCTCCGGGGCGGAGCGCTGCCGGGCGC
>NW_008825047.1:452008-458287 GCF_000699105.1 Pygoscelis adeliae | reverse complement strand
CACGCTAGGTACGGGAGGAGGCGGAGCGGTGGCGGGGCGTTAGTTCTCGGGCCTTGAGGTGGGGTTATTATCCTGACGTCATCCCGGCAATGAATGGGTTAAAGACATTAGCTATCAAATACGTTAAAACTTAATCTTTTCTGCAAAGGGCTACAATGATGTGAGTCTCTCAACCAACATCGTAAAGTCCGGTCACAAAACTTACTCCATAACAGTCTCATGGAGGTGTTTTCTGAATCAAAGTTTAGGTAGTAACGTTTAATAAAACAATGTTTTCCTATCCCATCTCACTAGGTCAGACTGCAAACCCAGCCTAAGCCGCAGCCTGGTCAACCTCCGCTCTATTCTGGGACCTTTGACTGCTTCAGAAAGACTCTCGTCGGAGAGGTACTGTGTTAGCGTGCCGCCTGCGTCGCCTGCCAAAAATGTCAGTTGCTCCTGTACGTCGCAGGGATGGAATCCTGTGGGAATGTTGCCCCCCAGAGACTATACAATTCTTGGGTTATCAGTTGAATTGATTCTAACTGAAATTTTTAAGCAGATTACAAAACTTGGGGAATACTTAGCGTCCACGTGCTCCAGGTGCATGTCTCTTTGTTTTGTTAAGAAACGCTTTTGGTTCAAAATAGCATGATATTAACATCTGAAGTTATAGACTGGAGTGAATGTTGGCAGTTGTTTGCTGGCTTTGTTGTTGTAGTCGGTGGAATCTTGCTGTATTTGGAATTGTCTCTGGAAATCCTAAAATAGGCAATGACTTTTGTTGGTACAAGCAGTACTTTTACTTTCTTCTGTAATGTGTTATGCCATCTCCGAGAAGGCGGAGGAGCATTCGTTAATAGATTTTTTTTAATTTTTTTTTTTTAGAACAGAGGGTCAATTATAGTAGTTTTGTTCAATCTTCTTCAGAAGGTGGACAGTGGTTTTCACTCCTGAATCAGCCATATCATGTGATTGAACTGTAGTCTGTTTTGTTTTTAGAAAGGCACGCAGCCTCGGTTTAAAGACTTTAAGTGACATAGAATCCAGTTTTCTGCTTCGTAAGTTTTCCCAGCAGCTATTTACTGTTTGGAAACAATGGCTATAAAGCCCAACTGTTTGTTTGCTAGTCTGAAATCTAATTTCTGGCCGCTGGATCTTGTTAGGTAACTCTCTGTTAAATGAAAGATCTGCCTCATATCTGAAATCTACTTTCGTTATGGTATTAACAGGTGGTTATATAACCAAAGTAAATCTGGCTTCCCTAGTCTCTCCCACAAAGCACTGAAACGCTTTGCTAGCTCCGAATCCCTTGCGGTTTTTAACACCCCTGCTGAAGCATGGACGTCAGAGCTGAACCATAATAATAGCCTTGTGATGTGAAGTTCAAAAGTAATGCTGCCTCTCTACTCCTACTCAATACTCATCAGTTTCTGAAAGGAAAACTATTAAACCTCTCTGCCAAGGCCTTTTGTTTCCCACTGCTCCCGGGAAGATTGAGCAGGAGTGTCTGATCTTTGTCAGCCAGATGCAATTTCATTAGAGTCGGTTGTGCCTGTAGGCGTACAGACACATACTGGGATACACTGACTTATTTGGGGGGGAAAGGAAGGGGCGGACGGACCAGCAAATATTTAATTTGTGCATCTAGCCTTTATCTGGAAAGATAACTCTCCTTTTTATTAGAAAAAGTTCAGTTCAAAGGCAAGATAAATGAAATAAATGCTACTGCTGGGTCTCCATTAGAGTTTTTCCATGTGTGTAGTCTGATGAAGGGAAACATCAGGAACGTAAAGTTGTATGGTGAAAAAGTTTTGACTTAGGGAAGGAAAGAAAAAATGATTTGCTCTTGAACTCTTTCCAAATTGCGTTCATGTGGGGAGTGAAGTAGTTCAGGTTAGTCTCCCCGGCTCTTCCGTTATCTGAAGAGTGAATTCCATTCAGCGTTCTCAGACTCAGTGTCAGGATTTTACACTACTGCATTTGATGACGTTAGTGAAGCCCATGTGCGTTTTTGTATGTATCTGAGAGAGATGACTTTTGACATAATCTATTAGAACTATTATTCAGGTAGCTTTTAACTTAACTTCCTCATACTTGAGATGTAAGTATGGGATGAACAGTATTGGAACAGAAGGGTATAAGGAGTGCCAGTGTTTTCTAGGAAGGATAGCTTTCCTCTGCAACAGGCCCTGAGCCTCAGCCACACACGTGTCATTGCAAATGAACAGCAGGCCCCGTTATTTCTATGATTAGTTTGACTGGCTGACTGATACTGCCCTGCATTGTAGCCTTTTGCTTCTCGATAAGTTGAAATGTGTGCGAAGTCTATGCAAAACCAAGTAATTCTGTGATAACGTTTCTTGCAGGGAGTCCGAGGCTTATATAGAGGAATGGCAGCTCCTATTATCGGAGTGACACCCATGTTTGCTGTGTGCTTCTTTGGATTTGGCTTGGGAAAAAGACTCCAACAGAGAAAACCTGATGACATTTTGACGTGAGTTCCTGAGTTAATCAGACAGTTGGGAAAGGCACCCTAAGGCTCTTGCAGCCTGCTGTATTGTCGCACATTGAGTTGTGGTGTAAATTTGTCTCTTCTGCTAGGTTATAAATATAGTTCTAAAAAATAAAACACCTGCATGTTTTAATGCTTCTGGAAGCGTGGGACCAATAGCACAGGCTAAAAACAGACAGCATGTGGGCAGGTGCTATGCAATTCCCTTTCTACGCAAGGAAGAGCCATTAAGGAACAATTCTGTTTATATAACTCGCACTGCACTCGTCTAAATGATTGCCTGCCAACGGTCGTGCTATTAACAGAAGCTATGGGAGAAATAAATTCACGGTCAAGCAGTCTTGACAACATTCACAGTCCTGATTCTCTTTTCCCTGGTAGTTGCGACTCTTGCTGTGTCCTTACGTTAGGATGTAGTAATAGCCATAGAAACGTTTTATTATTAATTTCCGAAAAGCGGTGTTTATGAGCAGCCCTCCTCTCAGGCATGTCTGACCTTCTGGAAAAGAGATGGAAAGCTAAAAAAACTTTGTGTGGCTTTCTACAAGCTAACTTATGCATGAAGAAAGCCCCCTACCCATAAAGTACTCCCTTAGCTTCTTCGCTGAGTTGTGATTCATAGCTCTGCAGGAACAGAACTGCAGCTTAGCAATATTTTATGCTATTATTCGTGCAATATGTAGGAGCCCTGTCAGAAAGCAGGAATCCATTGTGTTGAGCCAAGCGGGGTGGGGTGGGGAGGGGAGGTGTGGTTTCTGTTGGAGCCTTGCCTGCGCAGGGGCCTCCTGGGTGGTGTGAGGGCACCTGGCTCTACAGCACTAACCACTGCCGTGACACGGAGCGAGCTCCCTCTGCTCAGGTTGCTCAGAGGGAGGCAGTGCCGACATGTTGGGGCACTGCTAGCTTACCCTCCGGTTTACCACAGTAGTGTCCTCGTGCAGACAAGGCTGAAGGGTGAGACCGGGGGAACAGTAAGGAGTGGACAATACAAGGAAACAAATAGGCTGTGGGCTTATTTCCAGCAGCCTAATCGCCTCAGTGCCTTGTGTTTTATACACATTGTACCAAAGGGAGGTTTTAAGGAGCAAGCTGGAGAAGGGCAACGTAGTTTTTTGAGTCTTTATGTAGAATTCCTCTCAAGCAGAGCAGCGGGAGAGAAGGAACAAATAGATGGTGGAACTGTCACTGTGCCCAGCTGTGCTGTACTATGGGTGCAGACTTGACACAGTGAGATACAGTGTGCTTGGGACATGAGGTCCAAAAATAAAGGTCAGACTCTTAGCACCATAGTTATGGGTCTAGAGGCAGGCAGGATGGCAGTGGTTCCCCATGCTGATTTTGAAGGGAAGTTTTGGTAGGAAGGAGATGGAGAGAAACCTGAGGAGCCTGTTCTGTCTTTTCTGGGGCTGAGGTGCCCTTGCAGAACCACTTCACCACTCTGCAGGCCGAAGGAGAAAGACCCGTCACACCAGGAGAAGCGCTGGAGCTGAGTAATGCAGCCCAATCTGCCCCCCATATAACAACCAGCATAACTAAGAAGAGGGCCATGAAAATGATCAGGGGGATGGAACACCTCTCCTATGAAGAAAGGCTGAGAGAGTTGGGGTTGTTCAGCCTGGAGAAGAGAAGGGTCCGGGGAGACCTTCTTGCAGCCTTTCAGTACTTAAAGGGGGCTTATAAAAAAGATGGCGGCAGACTTTTTAGCAGGGCCTGTTGTGACGGGACAAGGGGGAATGAAGGGGGTAGATTTAGACTAGATCTAAGGAAGAAATTTTTTACGCTGAGGGTGGTAAAGCACTGGCCCAGGTTGCCCAGAGAGGTGGTGGATGCCCCATCCCTGGAAACATTCCAGGTCAGGTTGGACGGGGCTCTGAGCAACCTGATGTAGTTGAAGATGTCCCTGCCCATGGCAGGGGGGTTGGACTAGATGACCTTTAGAGGTCCTTTTCCACCCACACTATTCTGTGATTCTATGAAAGGATGCCGGTGATGGTCATGTTTGAATTTTCTGCCAGCCTCTTCCATGTCCTCTTTCCAGATACTTGCTACACACGTCTGAAAGTGTATGGCAGTGCTCTGACAGTGATTGAAATCTCTCACATCAGCAGGTCAGGTGACTGTTAGAAAGTGTGTGCAGAGACCTATACGTTGGGACTGCAGGACAGGGCTGGGCATAACCCTCTGGCATCAGGTTTTAAAGGATATGCTCGAAGTAGTTATTTTAGGTGGAGATACATTGACAAGGCTAATTTAGATTTTAGAATCTCATTTAGACCATCAAAATCTCTCTCTTCAAGGACCGAAGTCTCCTGTGAAAAAGTTATTTAGTTCAGTTGTTAAGCATAAACTGAGAAACAGAATCCTTGCCAGCGTGGGTGCCTCACCAGAGATGGATGTTGAGCTGAACTGTCACTCGGACCTGCCTCAGAAGAGCTATAGTCTCTATTCTGCTGGAAGTAGAAAAATAATCACTTGTGTGAAAGGCAGTTTTGTACATGAATGGCCATCCTGTGGAAGTTGTGCAGCATAAATGCCAGAAAAGCATAGCAGCTGTGAAAGGGAAGACCACATCTGGAAGTTGTATGGGCCAGGAGGGGAAGTGCACGGTTCAGCCAGGGGAATCGAGACACTTCTGGTTGCTCAACAGATCAACTACTGAGGAATTGGTCACTGAACAGTGAAACAAATTGGGAATGTCCTTGTATGAAATTATCTGATAAGTGTCCTTCTGGTGAGAAGAAACCAGATATGTAAAATGGCTCCTAATCTTAAAAAAAGATAAGTGATTTCAGTTTCACTCTGTGCTAAAAAGACTGGACAAGAAGTGCAGAGGATGTGAAGACCAGAGGATCACTTGCTGTCTTTCTAGCATGAGAATAGGGCTGTAATCCTAACTGATGATAAAAAAAGTCTGAAATCATTATTGGTGCCTACACATGAGCCAGTATCAGATTCATCAATAAATATTATAAAAGAATTAACAAATTGTGGACAGATACTTAGGAATATGCAAAATTCAGGTGATCTTTTTGACAATCTCACTTGTCATAGTGGGTGAAAAATAACAGCAAAAGTTTCTAGCTTTATGAGTTTCTGTGAAGTGGAGGTTTTCTGGTTTTGTGGTTTTATGCTGGAGAGAGATGACCTGATGGCACCATTTGATAGTGATGAATTGTTTTATATGGTCTTATTACTTAATGAAAATGTAAACAACCATTGCTGGTGCGAGTAGTTTTTTAATCCAGTTAATTAACATTCAAGTACTTAATCTAGTCTATCAATTAAGACTGCATATGTGTTTACTAATTTTTAATTACCTTAGAATAGACGGAAATTGTAATAATTAATGTTGGAAGGCAGAATGCTGCTGCTGTATCGATACTAAAGTAAATCATTGTTCTTGCTTTTTATTTATTTAAGTAAGTATAACCTGGTTAGTATGATATGTGAAGTCCCAGACAGAGCAACAGAGAACCTCGTTCTGGTATGTCTTTCAGAAAGAACTAAAGGTTGGAGTGTAATTCCGTACAACATGGTGGTGTGGGAAGTCAGTCAGACGTGCTGTAGAGGGCTGAATGCAGTGATCTGCTGGAATGCCTTCCTCCTAGCCCAAAGCCAAAGGTGTCTCAGTAAAACTTTGTTTCAACATCTCAGGCTGTAGAATCATTTCTTCGTAAGCCATTTGGTTGATGAAGCTAGTATATTTAGCAAAAAGAATTAAATTATGTTGCTCCCCCTTCTTTTTCTGTTTGCTGTAGAAAGAGTATCAGTCAAAAGAGAAGAGC
>NW_008825047.1:447681-451383 GCF_000699105.1 Pygoscelis adeliae | reverse complement strand
GGACCTCTGTAAGGCCTTTGACACGGTCCCCCACAACATCCTTCTCTCTAAACTGGAGAGGTATGGATTTGATGGGTGGATTGTCCGGTGGGTGAGGAATTGGTTAGGTGGTCGCATGCAGAGGGTAGTGGTCAACAGCTCAATGTCCAGATGGAGATTGCTGACGAGTGGTGTCCCGCAGGGGTCCGTATTGGGACCAGTACTGTTTAATATCTTCATCAATGACATAGACAGTGGGATCGAGTGCACCCTCAGCAAGTTTGCAGATGATACCAAGCTGAGTGGTGCGGTTGACAAGCCAGAGGGACGGGATGCCGTCAGAGGGACCTGGACAAGCTGGAGAAGTGGGCCTGTGTGAACCTCATGAGGTTTAACAAGGCCAAGTGCAAGGTCCTGCACCTGGGGGGTTGGACTAGATGACCTTTAGAGGTCCCTTCCAACCCAAACTATTCTATGATTCTATGGATAACCCCAAGGTGAGCTAGAAAACTCAAAGCTTGGTTTGAGCAGGAGGTGCATGTGGAGTAGTAAGGGAGGTCTGAATGGTCTGGAAGATTTAATGGGAATTTAAGAGTAAAGAAAGGTGTAAGAATTGGAAAACCTGAATAGAGTGCCATCTCTTGGGCAAGTGGAGAGAAGCGGGAGGTTGTGGAATTTAGTTAAATTGGTCATCTTACTAGGGAAGGTAGCAGGAGGTTGGATGTAAAGGTAAGTCTCTGATGGAGAAACTCAGCCTGTTAAAGGCATTTCTGTCATGGAGGCTCTGGCACATGAAAGCAGATGCAGAATGCGTGGGATGATGGCAGGTTGGTAGGACAGGCTCGATGATGGGAGAGGCTGAAGGAGTGAGGGACCGAGCGGTTATGGAAAGGAGGCTCCTGGCTGCACAAGAAGGAATATGTGTGGAAGCTGGGGGTCACTGAGAAGAGCCTGGGAGACTGGAGGAGGAAGAGACTGTTGGAATAAAAATGAATGGGGAATACTGTAGCAAAAAATACAAGTACAAGGAATATTAGCAAATACAATGGATGTGAAGAGCTGAGTTATGGTTGCTGTGGGAACCAGTGCTTTGAATCCTAGAGATCTTAAATGTTTAGCTCTAATTATGCATTGATGAGGCACTTCTGCACTGATCAAAAGCAGTGGGTGCACTTCTAGTTCCAGCACTGCCAGCCTTGTGTGGAACAGCATAATCTGGTGATACAGGGGTCTTTCTGCCCTTCATTTCCTACGTACTGTGTTGTGTTAGGGTCTCTTCTGTTTCCTCGGGGCAGATATCCTCAGCTGTTTGCTGCTGGCATGTTGTCGGGAGTGTTCACCACAGTGATCATGGCTCCAGGAGAGAGAATCAAGTGCCTTTTACAGGTAAGGCATTGGATGGTGGTGATGGGAATTTAATTTTAGGGGATCTTGTCTTTCCATACCAGGAACTTCTTTGGTTAGTGTATTTACTCTGTTCTGTTTTTTGACAGGACTGAGACAACTGTCATTTAATGCAACTGTGTCACGAAGAAGCATTACACAAACTCACCATGACAGTATAAGTACATACAGCATTCATTGCTCTATTCATTTTACAGAGCACAAGCCTTACACTATGTGGCATTATATAAGGCATCAATGATGCCTCAGACCACTTCAAAGTAGGGAAAAGTCCAGTTTTTCAGAATGAAACATTTTCTAAAAAAAATGCAAAACTACTAAATCATAAGACTCTAGTGTAAAGATTTTCTGTTACCTTGACAGGTTCCCAAAACATAATTGAGGAATGCATTTCAAAATACATGAAATAGTTTTCTCATGTTTGGGGGACTGTTAGCTCTACACCTCCTCCAGGGTTTTTAAAGTATTGTTGGAAAACATAAACCTGAACAAATGAAAAAACTGTCTTTAGCAGAGATGAGGAGGTTTGCTTATTTCAGACTATGTTGAACTCAGTTAGTATGGTGATGGGTGGTCACGTGTTAGTTCTGACAGACATGGTATTATCATGGGAGCATTTACACACATGCAAATTGTTTGAATTTCGCTAAACTATTTGAAGGCTACTTTTTGTCAGTGCAAGTGTAGAATTACCTAACTGACTTCAGTTGTTTCAAACTTACACTGGGAAAAAATAAGGGAGAATCTAGCCTCTGCATGGAACAGTAAACATATCCTCAGCTTGAATGTGAGAGAGCTGTTTGAGGAAGTGATGCAGAGGTTTCATATGCAGGAGTGCCTGTGGAACGAGTATGTGCTCCTTCCTCTCTGGAAACATGCACGTGGCTTTCTAACTATTAGCTGAACGATTGTTCACCAGCCAGAAACCTTCACTAGTCAGAAACTATCACTTTAATCCTTCAGATCCAGGCAGCTACAGGTGAAACTAAATACAGTGGCTCTTTGGACTGTGCAAAACAGCTGTACCGCGAGGCTGGGATTCGTGGCGTGTACAAGGGGACAGTGCTTACCCTCATGAGAGGTAACTGATGGAGACGTTCTGATGCTTCTTCTGCATGGGGTACTTTAAGATGAGAAGCCTGACATAGTATCATAGATCTCGCTGTCCCTTTAGCCAACTGGAGATGCTGTGTCACCCTTTTTTCTTTTTTTTGCAGTCTGCAGAGCTACTCCAATGGCTCAAAGGGACTGAGAAGTAAACATGAGATTCTCAGTGAGTGAGGAAGAGATTAGATGACAAGGATCAGAGGGATATAGGAAGTAATTAAGATCTGAGAAGCCAAGAGGAATGAGAGACTTCAGGAGAGGAGCAGAGAGAACAAAGAGGAAAGAAAAATACAGGAGTGGGCTTTTTCTTTTCTTTTTTTCTTTTATTTTCTTTTTTCTTTTCTTCCTTAGGAGAAGGATTGTGACTGTCTGTGACTGTTGCTGTATAATGCTGACTGCTTTAAAAGATGTGATTGCAGCAGCTATGCTTTCTACCCGCTTGAGTGTGGGTTATTTTGGACTGGGATGTCATGACCCCTCTCACAACAACAACAACAAAGTAACTGTGCCAGACACTGAATCCTTTACGTGTTTCAGTACTTTCTCCTTTGAAAAGCGTTAGATTGTTCCCTGTACTGGGGGCAATGTTTTCCAGGATAAGCTGAAATTTCTGTATTTTGATATCTCAGTTTAGGAATTTGTTCTATCTTCTGCTTCTCATAGTAGCGTAACAGCTAGCAGTGTAACTCTGGCAGTGTCCCTAACTAGAGGCTGGTTCTCCAGTTTAGGCATGAGCTGAGAATGGGCGGTGGGAGTACTTTAAAAAAAACCCAAAACAAAACCCATCAACTGCAAAAAAAACCCAAACCTAACCCCAAAACAGAAACATTAGAACAAATAGTGTGCAAAACTCCTGAAGTTCCTGAACTGCTCTGATCTGCTTTGCAGCAATTAAGAAAGCTTAGAGCTGTCTCATCATTAGCTTAACAGCCAGCAGGCAGGTTACAGTCTGATTTGAAAGGCTGCTGACAGAAGCGCTTGAGAACAGATATTTTTCCAGTTCTTGCGTTTAGCACCTGCTGTCCCTGGGAAAGTTCAGGCTCCTCTGTCTAGAGCAACAGAAGATTTTAGTTTGTTTGTAGAGGAGGTTGAGAAGAGGAATCTGGATGTACTTAGTGGTGTTGCTGAGCTGGTGTGGGGCTGCTGTGCCTCTAGGCTTCATTTTGTTTCCCACTACTCACAGTCTCTGTTGTTTACCCACCAGACGTCCCA
>NW_008825047.1:440051-447566 GCF_000699105.1 Pygoscelis adeliae | reverse complement strand
ATCTCCCCAATTACAAAGAGATTTACAGCAGTATCATCAAAACAAATGTAAAAAAAAAAAAAAAGGTTGCTCGTCTTGTGAGTTGATCTGTTTTGGTCTGGCGTTAACTGACAATTAAAACAGTGTTCTGAGTTCCTCTCAGATTCTAGCCTTGGATCTTATTAGCCAAGTAAGGAATACTTAAAGTAGGTCTCTTCACTTTTGCCCCCTGTGTGTGCACAAAGAGCTGGGGGGTTTTGTTGTTGGGGTTTTTTGTTGGTTGGTTGTGTGTACACAAACAGCATTTGTGTGTGCACTGCTGAATGAAAAGAATTGAACCTTTAGGGTGGAGTTAGTACATGTTGCCCACGGGGCTCTGATTCTTGGAAGTCTTGCTCAAATACTGCACTCTGTGTCTGCAGCATTGTGCTGCCTTCTGGCTGTCAGCCAGGCTGCCTCTTTGGTTGTCACCTTAAAAACAGATGAGTTTTAACTTTTTTTTTCTTTTTTTTTTTTTTTTCCTTTTCTTTTTCCTCCCACCCCACCCCAATCCTGCCACAGTGTGAGTGACCTCAGTGTGCCTAGGATCCTCTTCGCTGGGGGCCTGGCTGGGATCTTCAACTGGGCAGTTGCCATTCCACCAGACGTGCTGAAATCCCGTTTCCAGACTGGTGAGTTGCATGCCAGCTTGTCACGGCCACGCTCGGTGCGGTGCTTCTGGGAATGGGCTGGGCAGCGATGGAGGAGCCATCTGAGCGTGGCGTCTGGGAGGTAGCATGTCTTGAGCACTGCTTGAGACAAGTACATGAAAAACGCAAGTGTGTTCCTAGCTATTTAGTTGGTTTCCTCGCAAATTTTTGGCAAATCAGGCTGCACTTCTCTGTTTCTGCCTCCCCGCTAATGATCCTGATTTGAGATACCTGTTTTGAAACTGAAGCATCGAAGTCATAATAATATAACAGCTTGTCATGGCTGTTTTATTACAAATGTAATTCTTTGAGAGGTTTTGTTATTTCACTTCAGACATAGTTGTATAAATAGTAGCCTATGCTATCTGAAATTTATAGTAACTGGGCATGCCTTGCCGAGAGCGTTGCTTTTAGACTAGCAGATCTGCTCTTAAGTATCGGAGGCCCAGTTATAGTGAGGATGGCCCCAGGCCTTGAGCTGCAGCGAAGTTTGACAGGTTTTTCATTGGTTTCTCTGGGAGTCCAAGTCAATGAATATTTTTTATAAGGCTCCTCGTATTCTCTGTCTGTGGACTCAGCTCTCTGTGGTTGTTTGATACCGTACCAAGGGCTGAGTGTGAAATACGTTACAGCTTTGCATCCTTATTCCACTGAGCCAATCCCCAGTGCTGGTGTATAGATGATATGCTTTAATGGTGGTTCTGTTTAACCGGGTTGGTTTGTGGAGTACTCGTTCAGAGGGCTGGCAGAGGCAGTACTTTCCAGAGAAGTGTCAGGACAAGGAAGAACTTGGTCTTTGAATAAAATAACTTTTTAAAAACACCTCAGCAAATCTGTGTAACATCAGCATTAAAACAGCCTGTGCTTTTCACTTGAAGTTTGTTGCTATTCTTGGCTGGGGTATGTGATAGGATCATTTTCTGTTTCTTATAAACAAACTTCATCAATTTTTATATCTGACCTTCCTATTTCCTAATTGCAGCTCTTGGGAGAGCTGTGATCAGCGGTGCAAGTAACAGCTCAGACATCCAACGCTGACAAACGTTATTCTCCTTTCTTCCCTGCCCCCCAATGACTTGATTAGGTAAATTCTTTGTGGTGATGGTGAGCACTTACCTTCTGTTTACCGAGTCTTTAGTAAGGTGTCTTTTTTGTTTGCTTGTTTTTGACTGAAATAGATAATTTCCCCAAGCAGATGTTTTCACAACTTAGCTTCAGCAATGCTTGGATTCTGGTGTCACCTAGATGGTACAGCAATACAAACCTGTTGAAAATCCTGGGCTGTTACATACGCCACATTCTTCAGCGTTTGTGACTGCCACACATCTTAGCTGATGTGTTTTGTATCTCTTTCAGCTCCTCCAGGAAAATACCCAAATGGCTTTAGAGATGTGCTGAGAGAACTTATCAAAGAGGAAGGAGTTGCATCTCTGTATAAGGGCTTCACAGCTGTAATGATCAGGGCATTTCCCGCTAACGCGGTAAGTAAATTGAAATTCCAGATGGGTTTTGGGGACCTGGCCTCTCACAGTGAATATTTGCAGTCTGTAGAGGAGATGACTGGCTGCTTACTGTTGTACCATTTCAGTGAGATTCTTGTCACTGCAGGTACTTTTGGCTGTTGGCGTCCAGGTTCTAAAAATGTACCTTAATCTAGGGGGAACACCAATTAAACCTTCCTTTGAAGCTTTGCATGAAAGCCCTTTGTTGACTCATTCTGATAGTATTTCTTGGCTGATTGTACATCCACCAGTAGAAGGCAGAAATGTGTGGATAAGTTTGGACTGGCTTCCCCTTCAATAAATAATGAGCCTAAAAGAGTAGAAGTTCTGCCTTTGTGTGGAGGGATATAGTAGGATTTTTGCCTCTGGTCCAAGACCTTTTTTGTTCTCTTCCTCCTTCCACATCAGCCACGTCAGGTGTTTATAGTGCTGCATTTCAAAAACCTTGTTTGGAATAGGTTTTTAGAATCCTCACTTGTTCTGTGTATTCTGTCTTTTCCAGGCATGTTTTCTTGGTTTTGAAGTTGCTATGAAGTTTCTTAACTGGATTGCACCAGGCCTATGAAGACTAGGAAGTCTTTGGAAATCAGAGAGGAGAAGGAAGAGAGTGCAAGTCTGCCTCAAAGGAATAAACGAATGATCACTTGACGTTTCAGGAATGATTGCTTGCCTAATACCTTTCTGCCTTCCTCACATTCTTTAGGTGGTGCTATGTGCCGTTCAGAAATGTAAGCTGTAGCTCTGAAACAGAGTTGATGAGGAGTTAGAGGTGATACACCTGTCTTCTGAGCCAATGTACCACAGCAGTAACGCTGCTAACAGACCGCTGTCACTGTTACACACACTACCTTAAGTACTTCCTCATGGAAGAAGGGGACACTTCTTAAAATGTAATTCTTTATTTACTGAAGAAACATGTAGCTATTAATGCTGAAAACCTTCCTTAAAATAATTGTTTGGCAGTGTGTACTTAACTCTCAGGGCATGAGTTAGCAGCTGCACAGACTAGTATCTACAAACAATGTCAGATAGCATTCTCATCTCTTGCGGTTTTTTAGTTGTGGCTATTTCTATGTTGACAGAGGTTTTAATCTTACGTGCATGTAATGCAGCAAACACAGAACTAAGCAGGGGAGGCCACAGCTACGTATCAGTGGGTTGAGGGGTATTACAGATACCCTATCGGATCTCGCACACTGATCTTTTCTGTGGAACTAGGAGGAAAAATGAATTATGCTTAACATTTGTACTAAGCTTTACTGAGGCAGCCAGTGGGGAAATGCGTTTGATCCTGAACTTTTCTCTGAAATCCCTTTCTGTCCCACTGAAGATATCCCAAATGCGATTTCAAAAGTACAGCATGATTCATAGCAACCTGTGATATATTTGATTCATCGCATGCCGTGTCCTGGGATTCAGTGCCTGATCTGAGAAAATTTAACAGCACTTCCAAGAACTCAGTTTCTCTGACACGAGGAGGATACGTGAAGGGGACACCGGCTGTGCAGTCTTGTCTAACTTTATTCTTGCTCTTGTTCCTTGGTTTTCTCTTATTATCATTAAACATAACCATATTTTCATTTGAGAAATGACTAATGCTAAGAAGCAAAAAGCAACTTTAATTTCTTTTGGTTTTGATGCGGAGTTATTAGAACCCCAATAAGCTAGCTGCTGCTTGGCTGGAATGTGTGCTTCCGTTCATTTACTTTTTGCCTGGTCACATGCATGGTTAGTTTTGCAGAAGTTTTCCAATTCTTAATTCTGAGATGTGATTGGGAAATAAGTTGTGCCGTGCTGTCTTTAAGTGTTAACCCCTTGTCTTTTAGCTTTTGGATTTCTGACGTGAGCTGTGGAAATGAATGTTCTGCACTTCACATGCTTGTCAAACAAGTCCTGTTAGGTGCTGTGTTGTGGCCGCAGCTTTTTAACTATAAAGCCAGACACTAAATAACACATCTTGCTTGTGGAAGGTATTTTATATTTTACAGGGAGAGGCCTGGACGTAGATAGAGGGGAGCTTAGGGAAAGCATCTGTCCCGGTGCCCCACAGGAAAACAGGCCGGGAGTGTGTCCTTGGTCTGGCGTGGTCTGTTGGTCTGTACCATAAGGACACGGTCTTCACCTTGGCTTTCCACAGACAGGGTCAGCCCTGAACACCTTCCACCCAAAAGTGCTGCAGGAGCCTTGAATCCCACTTTCCTTCCAAATTCTTTGGAAGGACCAGAAGGGGAACCTGCCTTCCCCAGAGTCCACATCTTGTGTTTCACAGGGTGGGGGTGTGAAACCAATGAGGTAGCCCCCGGTGTGGGAAAATCCCAGTCGCTTGGAGCTGCCTCCACGTTCTCCCTGCTGCCTTACCCGCCGCCGACCTTCCCCATTCCTCGCTGCTTGGTAACCTGCTGCTGCTCCTGCTTCTCAAAGTCACTGCAGCTATGGATGAGTGAAATACTTAAAGCATGAACACGGAGTTACTTCTGGTTCAGAGAAGTGGTGATTAAAGGACATTAACCTCTCAAATGGTTTTAAACACAACTCTAGGTTTACTGAGGCTAAATCCAACCTAGTTTCAAGAGGTACCAGGCCTGCCTTTATGGCTCTGTGCTTCCTGACCACCAAATGCTATCCTGTACTGCTTTGGTTCCCTAGCTGCTCTGGCCACCTTTCTGACTTCTGTGCTTGGGCAGTGATGCTTAGAAGCAACTTTCAGGTTTAAGAAGTGTTAAAAAGCTGAATTTTTTTCCTTCCTTTTTACTTATGTGTTCCAGAAATACTGTGGCTTTTTGGGAGGCACAGACGTGCATCTTCTTAAAATTCCAGACGCTGATGCTTAACGATAGAATCATAGAATAGTTTGGGTTGGAAGGG
Source organism: Pygoscelis adeliae (assembly GCF_000699105.1). Classification (NCBI taxonomy): domain Eukaryota; kingdom Metazoa; phylum Chordata; class Aves; order Sphenisciformes; family Spheniscidae; genus Pygoscelis; species Pygoscelis adeliae. Next base: position 442,531 of record NW_008825047.1, on the reverse strand, counting down.
ACCTCTAAAGGCCATCTAGTCCAACCCCCCTGCCGTGGGCAGGGACATCTTCAACTAGATCAGGTTGCTCAGAGCCCCGTCCAACCTGACCTGGAATGTTTCCAGGGATGGGGCATCCACCACCTCTCTGGGCAACCTGTGCCAGTGTTTCACCACCCTCAGCGTAAAAAATTTCTTCCTTATATCTAGTCTAAATCTACCCCCTTCATTCCCCCTTGTCCTGTCACAACACGCCCTGCTAAGAAGTCTGCCTCCATCTTTTTTATAAGCCCCCTTTAAGTACTGATAGGCTGCAAGAAGGTCTCCCCGAAGCCTTCTCTTCTCTTCTCTAGGCCGAACAACCCCAACTCTCTCAGCCTTTCTTCATAGGAGAGGTGTTCCATCCCCCTGATCATTTTCATGGCCCTCTTCTGGACCCGCTCCCACAGGTCTGTGTCTTTCTTATGCTGAGGGCTCCTATTCTAGCTGCTCTGTCAAATCATGCATCCTGTTGAGCTCCTAAACTCGCAGGAAGCTAGGAAGAACTGAAGCATAACCATCCTGGTTGTAAATGCTGTTCTAGGTTGGTTTATGATGCACTTGCCCAGCAGATGGCTGTCTGGGGCTGCCAGCAGGATGGACAAACCTGCAGGTCCAAAGGCAAGGTCAGAGGCAGGGAAGCCAGCACAGCAGCTGCTGCTGGGAAGACAAGCTGCTGCTGGCAGGCCCCTGCGTCCACTTGTGGCAGCTGCAACTTTCTGAGTTGGGCTGCAAAAATTTTACGTCTCTGTTGGGACAGACAGGCAGCTGGAAGGCAGGAGCCTCTTCTCCACATCTGTCCTGCTGAGGAACACTGTGATCCTCCAGGCTGGGTGATGAGCTGCGCGTTGTAGTTAGTGCTCCCTCCCGTCCCAATCCTATTAGCCTGGAGTGCTGCAGTCTGCGAAAAACATTTAATTCTTGGAAACCAAATCAGGGACTAGTAACGCCCTGGATTCAGTTGCTGGGGTTGAGAGCACAGCTCCTCCATTAGGGCACCCGGGAGCCTTCTCTTTGCCTGTGTGCTGGCCTCCTGTTTGGTGCTCCAGCACTTACCTTGGCTGTGTTGTCACCAGCTCGGGCTCGCCTGTCTGTGGCCTTAAGCAGTATTGGCTCTGAAAGACTGAGAAATTCCCTACGCTCTAATACTTCAGTTGTTACTAGTAACTGTAAACTAGCTCCCTTCTGCCAAACTATCCTTTTTATTACTTTTTTTTTTAAGCATTTCAGATCCTTTTTCCAATTTCAATTATCCTAATTATATTCTCCCTAATCTGTATTTTTTGCAGAGCTTTGTATTTTGCATGATAAAATTCTGGCTGTTTAACATTCTTGATTTCATTTGGTGCTTTTAGATAAGTAAAATAGGGAAGAAGGAAATCAGGAATGAGGGGCTGCTTTCCAAAAACAGTGGTGGGAGGAGAGGAGCTTTGGGAAGGCCGATCAGACACATCTGCTTGTTTGTTCAAAAACTGAAACCCAGGCACCCTGGAAATGTTTAAAAAGCTGCTCATGTCTCTCAAGATTCTGCCATACAAAATTTGCCAAATTCTTGTCCCCTGGTGTGTGCAGCCTCGGAATAAGAGAGGGATTTTAACACAACAGTTTCCTGCACACTGAGGACTCTCTTGCTTTCAGAAGCCCAGATTTGTGTTCAAACGTTACTTTCTAATCGCCCGGCTTCTTGTGGGAGTCGAGGTAGCGTATATACAGGTTAATGGTACACAGCAGCAGTGGGTAAGCTGGGTCTCCGTACCAGCAAAGGATACCAACGACATTTGTCTTTACACTCCCTGCTCTTGATAGTAGATGGTTTTGCTATATCAAAATCAGCACAGAGTTCCACAAAATGCTGTACAGCTGCCTGGCCCATCCTGCTCCGACGCAAGTGATTTTTCCAGTGGTGATTCAAGGTGCCTGGAAGTATTCCAGAAGTAATCCATGATAGGTAAATCTTCCATGCTTGCATTTCAAACCTTCCATGCTTGCATTTCTCTGCCCATTGTGTGCAAGTGGCTTTTGTGTACATTCAGCGTTGCTATATTGACAGAAAGGTCCTTGGAATACCCCTGACAAGTCAGTCTTGATCGAATTTGACTAATTAAAGGAAGCTGCCTGGGGGAGGATTACTACAGACTCTCCAGTTTGGAAAGGACGTCGCATGGTAGGTCTTACAAATGGTGAGTAACGTGAAGAGGGTGCGTTTACTCATAATTCTCACAGTACAAGACGTACAGTGTGTCCGGTGGGGTTATCAAGCAATATTTAAAATAAAAATACTTTTTATATATTGTGTACAATTAAGCTATATAGATCATTGCCACAGAATGCAAAGTGCTTAAAAAAAAATCATGGAAGAACAGTTCATCAAGAACTACCGAAAACTGCTATGGCCACAAAGCCTTGCACAAGAAGTTCCTGAATTGCGGGTTGATAGGAACTGGGAGAGTGTGCTAGGGAAG
>NW_008825047.1:439109-440033 GCF_000699105.1 Pygoscelis adeliae | reverse complement strand
CTTTCCCTAAGCATCTGCTCCTGGCCACTGTCAGGCAGAAGAATAGACAGACCTCCGATCTGATCTTTGATAGTTTGGCTGGCGTTCTTCTTACGATATGATGGGCAAAATCCTGACTAGTTCTGTGGGGTTTGCACACAGGAGGATGGGCTGGCCATGTACCTTCTCAATAACAACGCACACTAGGGCACAGCACCGCTTATGGCTTTGCACGTGCCCAGTTGGCCTCTAACAGTTCAGTTTCCCATTTTTACATTGTTCTTACTATCTTCTGCCTCTTAGGTAAGAGGACTCCTCTGTCAATAGCCTGTGCAGGTGAGGGACCAGCCTTCTGCACAGCCTGAGGAAAGTGGCTTTCACCACTATACGGTTCACAGGATGACAGAGGAGTTGAGGCTGGAAGGCATCTCTGGAGACGGTCCAGTCCAGCCCCCCTGCTCAACGTAGGGTCCACTAGAGCAGGCTGCCCAGGACTGTGTCCAGTTGGGTTTTTAATATCTCCAAGGATAGAAACTCCACAGCCTCTCGGGGCAACTTGCTCCCGTGTGCAATCACCTTCAGAGCAAAACAAGTTCTCTCCCATGTTCAAGTGGAATTTCCTGTATTTCAATTTGTATCTTGTCACTGGACGCCACTGAGAAGAGTCTGGCTCCATCTCCTTCTAAAATTCCTCCCGTCAGGTATCCATACACATTGGTAAGATCCTCCTGGAGCCTCCTCTTCTCCAGGCTGAACAATTCCAGCTCTCTTGGCCTCTCCTTGTATTGCAGATGCTCCAATCCCTTCATCATCTTTGCGCTGCTTCGCTGGACTGCTCCGGTATGTCCATGTCCCTCTTGTACTGGTGAGCCCAGGACTGGACCCAGGACTCCAGACGTGGCCTCACCAGGACTGAGCGGAGGGAAGGATCAGCTCCCGTGACCT
>NW_008825047.1:438327-439075 GCF_000699105.1 Pygoscelis adeliae | reverse complement strand
GGTGGCCGCCTTTGCCAGAAGGGCATGTTGGTGGCCCATGCTCAACCTTTTCTTCACCGGTACCCTCATGGCCTTTGCTGCATGGCTTCCCAGCTGGTTGGCCCCTCCAGCGTTGACTTGTGCATTGGGTTATTCCTCCCCAGGAGCCGGATTTTTGTATTTCCCTTCGGCAAACTTCATGCGATTCCTGTTGGTCCAGCTCTCCAGCCTGTCGAGGGCTCTCTGAATGGTGGCACAACCCTCTGGGGTACCAACCGCTCCTCCTGGCTTGGCATCATCTGCAAACTTGCTGAGGGTGCACTCTGTCCCATCCTCCAGGTCATTAATGAAGACGTTACACAGTAGTGGCCCCAGTACTCACCCTGGGGCACACCTCTAGTGACTGGCCTCATCACGAGTCACCTGGACTTCATGCTGCTGATCCCAACCCTCAGAGCCTGGCAGCTCAGCCACTTTTCAGTCCACTGATCTAATCTGCACTTCATCAGTTAGTCCAGGGGGATGTCACGGGAGACAGCATCAAAAGCGTTGCCAAAGCAGAGATAAACAACCGCCACTGCTCTCCTCTCATCCACTGAGCCGGTCATCTCACTATCGATGACTTTCCCGCTGGTCTCAGGGGCCTGGGATTGCTGAGGCCACTCCTGCCAGCAGCTGTAGAATAAATACCACAATAAACCGGTGGCTGGCATTTTGGAGCTGTCCTACAGCAAGTGATCTTTGACCATGACCAGAATAGTCCCTGCCG
>NW_008825047.1:433236-438242 GCF_000699105.1 Pygoscelis adeliae | reverse complement strand
GTTCTCTGGAAGCAAGACATCTTGCTTCCAACCGTAACGCCTGACCGTGCTGCTGGCTTGTACAGGCCACAGACAAAAATGCCTGCTGAGTCAGCGGCATGAAGCCATGTACGCTGTGGCACTGTGCTGCTGCCATCGGGCGTGCTCTGCACTGAAGGGCTTTAATAACGCTGCTCAACTGTTCCCGTTTGAAAATAGGCCCAGCTGCCCTGGCAGCTGTTTGCTGGGGACTTTTGCTCCTGACCCAGAGGATGGCAGGGAGACGCCCGACTTGCAGCCGGGGGCTTCCCGGGGGGGAGGGCTGTAGGGATTGCTGGGATTCCTGCCCCTTCCCTGCTCTCTGGGATGCATTTTGGGTGATCCGACCGCGTGCGGCTGTGCTCATTCATAACGGCGGGCTGACCGCCTGCTCAGCGGCCGCGGACGTGGCTCTGTTTGACCCTGGTTTACACTGCGCTTTGTCTTTCTGCCCGGTAGACCCTGCCCTGAGAAAGCTGCCCAGAGAAGGAGAGGGAAGGGGCTGCCTGATGCTGGACGCTTGAAATGGAAAACCATTTCTAATTCAGGGAGATTTGTGTGTAAAACTGAGGACATTTTCCGTTACCTCAATGCGTTAGAATAGTTCTGCAAGCGTATCTCAAACCTGGTAAAAATGTAAACCTCAAGTAGAGACTGGACAGGATTTTTACTAACATGTCTGAATTCAGAGACTTTAGCTTAACCCCAGACAGTTCCGTTTAAGCTCAGACGGCTCAGTTTAAGCAGTTTACAATGCACAGGTTCTCCCTAGGCTTGCTGAAAGCCTGGCTATAAAGATCAGTATCAAAGTTACAGCTATAGATAAGCTTTACTTCCCTTTGCAGGTGACAATTTGAATGTAGATTTGCTGAAGTACACGAGGCTGTTGCTAACCCTCGGTATTGCCAAGTGGAAGCTTGTGATGTTTTCCCATGCAACGAGCTGACTTCCCTTCTTCATCGGAGACCCGAGCTCGGGCTTCAGCAGCGCCGCTGCTGCTCTGGGTCTGAGAGAAGTTGCACACGAGCTGTGGATACCAAAGTAAATTTTGTGCTGCCCGGTTATGGATTCCCCAATGCTGACAGCATATCCTAACAGCAACATTTCTTCTTGGTACTATTTCCTAATACTGTTTCCTAATAGTTATTTATTGCTGGCAGCTGCTTGCTCCTTCCTCTCTCCACTCACACCATCAAAAAATTCTAAACTGTGATTTAGCCTTGAATATTTGTCCCAGTAGACTGAAGGCAAGGAAATAAATTCTCTGTCCCTTCCCATCTTTAATCCCTATGCAGATTTCAGCAGAACCAGCTGAAATGCTGAAAAGGTGTAAAATTACAGCGAGTCCTCCTCGGGCTAAGCCCATGTGATTCAGAAAAACTCCTGACTGTCTGCCTAGGCAAATCCTAAAAAAATACTACCCTCTGAAACATAATCCTCCTGCTCATCCCCCCCCTCCCTCTCCGCTCACCCTTGACTCCCTATCAATCACTGCCAGGCAATTATCTGCTTCGTTTACTGCCTCCTGGCCGGAGCCAAAGTTCAGGAACTGGCAGTCGATGGCAGGAGATCACTCGGCGGAGGGAACTCGCAGTTCTCCCAGCCCGGCCACCCATTTCCCAGCAGTCGCAGGCGTGCTCAGCTGCAAAACGCAGCGAGCTTCTGCAGGGTGGTTGAACTGTGGCTCTAACAGCAGAGGCTTCTCTTGGAAAGGAGCCTGAAGCTGCGCCAGGCACAAGGTCGGAGCAGGGCGTCCGCCTGCTCCGCCAGCACCCCGGGAAACGGGCCGGCATCTGCCACCGCTGAGACGGGGAAGGTGCGTGGGTAGAGAGCCCTGGGCAGCCCTCCCCATCTCCGTCCTTGCCCACCGCCCCAGCAGCTCCAGGCAGGGGAAGCTGGGCTGTCCCACATCCCCCCCGCCTCCATTCAGCAAAAGCTGTGTTGGGACGGCAAAGTTCAATTTCTCCTGGGCTGGGGAGGTGCCTGGAGGCGGTTCTGCTTCTGCCAGGGGCGTCATGGATGGGGCACAGAGAAACGGCACCGCTGAGAAATGCCTGTCTCTCCCAAGATGAGCAATCGTGACATGGACAAGTTCTCTTGTGTGCTGATGAAAAATCGTTGGGGTTTTCCCCATTTTCCTCCCTATGTTTGCAGCTACGGGGACAAAGCAGCCCTCTGTCCCACATACTGTTTGTCCCAAAGGCACAGAGTCACTCCTGGCATTTGCAGATCAAAGTCTCTTCTTCCAAGATAACCTGTCTACCCACATTTTCCAACAGTACAGTCTGAAGACATTTCTTTAAGAAATCTGCAAATAAAAGGAAAATTTGTCTTTTTATTTTTGTTTCCTAATCAACTAGAATTCATCACAGCTAAGGTTACTCTTTCTGGAAAAGACAAAAGCACGCGGTGTCACTAAGAACTGCCTTAAACAGACCAAGGATCTCTCAGCCCAAAGCTCTGCCCCCAGCAAGGAGAACAGGAGGGACAGAGCACCCAGCCGTACCTCCCCAGGGTGCCACCCTCGGCTCTGCCGCCCACAGCCACACACTGGGATTTACTGGGCTGGAGACTGTATCTGCACCTTTGCATTTAAGAGCTCTAGACTGAGTTTTCTCTATAATCACCTTTTGGACACCTTCCTGGCTTTGGCCTCTACAATACTCGACAGCAGCGAGTGGCACTGTTTGATTACGTGCCGCTTTGTTATAGACCGGCTGAATGATGATTTCACTGGTGTTGCTTAAATCTTGTCTTGTGAGAAATAACAACAAATGGTTTCCCCTTCATCTGTTCTGAAATAATTCGTGACTTTATGGGCCCTCATCCTTCGGGTCCTTTTCCAAGCTGATCATTTATTTAACCTCTCCTTGTACAAAGCCACCATCCTCCTTTCCCCCTTTTTTTGTATTTCTTCTAGTTCTACATATCATTTTTGATGAAGTGTATTCTAGGTCATAGTTTCTATACAGCCATATTGATATTTTCTATTTTATTATCTATTATTTTCCCCTGGGCACTGGCACAGTTGGTTAATTAAAACTGGTATTGATTTCTAAATATGCTGAAAAGTTTATTGAGTAGTTGGCTAATATTCTGTCTTCTGTAGGTTCTTCTATAATTAAAACCCTCTGGCCCTTCACTTCTGGTAAATTTGAATTCTCTGGGGAAAAAAACCAAACAAACCTTTTACTAAATTCACAGAGCATTCTTTGCTGAAGGTGGTGTATACACTGGGAAAGGATGGGGTTTTTAATTTAATCCATGTAGCCTAGCAACATTTACACCATCAATAAACAAGTACTGTTTTTCTGAGCAAAAGGCTGCCTGGCCCTTTCTTTACCCTGACTCGGTTGATAGTAATGGGAACGTTGACGATGCCCAGCCCACTGCATTTAGAGCGTCTTCTTCTTACTTCGTGTCCCTTTTATTCACACTTCAGCTCACCTGCTAAAGCTTTGCTCAGAATAACAGTAAGATCTTGAAGTGAGGTGTCCGTGGAAGATGCTCATCTTGATTTTTGTGGTTAGTTTTAGTTGTTAAAGGAGCTGCTTATCATATTAGTCATATGGCTGTTCTAGAGTCTCTGCAACGCGATTGCTAGGAAACTTGAAATCTGTTAAATGTTTGCTCACAAGTATTTTCTGAAGGAAGATCTTTGGCAGCTGTGTGTCACTTCTGAAATTTGCCACAATTCAAAGGAGAGGATCTTCTCAAAACCACTGGTTTCCTGGATGTTTGTGTTCAGGAATGTCAGGGCTAACAGCAGTGCCAACCTCACCTGGGTGACCGTGGTGATGGCAATGGGAAATCCAGCTTCATTACGCACACAGATGCTTTCGATTGGACACCAAGAATAACTCCGAGACTCATGAAGTCGTAGATCTGCAGAACGTATGGCCGAAGAGGCGTCACCTAGTGACCCCCAGCCCCAAGGCAGCTTTGCCCGAGCTCTGCCTGCACCATTTAAGGATGGAGAGGACGAGGAGGAAGGTTCACCTGGAGGGGACTCTGCCCACAAGTTCCGCCCAGCCCTTCAGAGCCTTTTCTGTGTCAAATGACCACAGAAACCTCTCTCGGCGATGTGACGCGGCACCACGAACGGCTGCAGGTCCTTCATGGGTACTACCTGGCACCTGCCCAGCCCCTGCAAAGCCAGTCTGATCTCAGTTTCTTTAAACCCAGTTAATAGATTACAGCTTGTGCGGGCAGAGGTGTGAACACCTCGGGATTCAGCAGTGATGTCTGGCTCTGGCAGAACATGGCACTTTCTAAGACACCATAAAGGGCTACAAGAGAATGGGGGGGTCCATATTTTGGGGAAAAAAGACTCATTTTCACATGGAAGCTTGTTGCACACAGGTTGGAAACCCAAGTGCCTCTCAAAGAATTTTAAATACTTGGTAGAATCCAGCTGGGAAGGCATAATCTCTTGTGCTCTTGGTAGGTTTTACATTTGTTTTTTTCTTATTTTTCTCTGGGATGTCTTCTTTTGTTATTCTTTATACATTTAATTCATGTAACAGTTGATAAATTGTTACATGTACGGTTTTTTTTTGTTTGTTTTACTTCAGAGTATCTCAAGTATAAAGGCCTTTTTTAATAAGTAAACACACAAGTAATACACATCTTGCTACAATATGTAACTATCTTACTGAAAACACTGGTGCTCCTGAATTCCTATATATTAATACCAATGGTCCTTACCACTTGATTTTCATTTTCATAAGAGATCAGATTTTTCTGTCATATGCCATGAAATTCAACTTAAATTAACTCAAAATATACTTTTTTTTTAAATTTCTGATCTTAAGAATTTATTTACTATTTAATGTTTTACTTATTCTTGATGACTCCTCTTTTTTCCAAGACCACCTTTGTCCTAAATATTGCTTAAGCGACACCTTTTCATAAATAAATAAATATATAAAGAGGTTTCCATTTACTGAAAGCACGGAGCAGTCTTCTTTAATTTCTCTAACTTGTTC
>NW_008825047.1:430012-433175 GCF_000699105.1 Pygoscelis adeliae | reverse complement strand
GCGGTCAAATACAGCTTCTAAGTTTTGGTGATGATTTTCCTCGTTCCAGTAGCTCTTGCCTAATCGGTTTCAATATGAATTTAGAGGTGAATGAGAAATCTGTTATTTTATATATGTCATAAGTAAAATATAATCTCATTTCCCTGAGGGCAGTTCTTCTCAGCAGTCTGGGAGCCTGAATTGCTGATACAGTGAGTGCTTGCTGCCTTCTCTATTTTACCTTCTTTATTGGATCTTTTCCTGTAAAAATATATACTGGTCAAAGTTCCAACAAGAATTCAACCTTTCCCAAAGCACTGGCCTATTTTAAACCGCATTTTAAACTATTTGCTTTTGACTGTGAGCAGAAGCTGAACGCTGTGATAGGGATAACTGGGCAAGCAACTGTGTCCTTCAATACGAGATACCATCTCTTCTTGTTCTTATGTTCAGCTTCAGTCTGAAAAGACGCGTGTTTAATAAAGAGTGCACAGCTTCCCTTTGCTTGAGCTGAAGAAAACAGCTGCTGGAGCAGATCTTTCATGTCTAGCACTCAATCAATTACTTTCTTGAAGTACGATAACAGAAGCGGATTGTTTTTAGTTTTGTCATATTTGCCTTCATTGTTTTGTTCTTTGATCTTCAAATATCTCAATTTAAAGGCAACTGAAAATTATTTAGTTTTATTTTTCTAAGCTTTGGATGTGCTGCTTCTGATGGAGACAATCCCTGCGAGGCAAGGGGCTGCCCCCTCCCCGGGGCGGGGGTCCAAGGAGGACCGCAGAAGCCAAGGAGGACCATGGGAGCTGCGAGATGCTGAGCAGCAGAGCCCGGTCCAGCTCCCTCTGCAACCCTGCTGTGCCTGGCCGTGGGTCCCACTGACCCCTGGCCAGACCCTGACCACGTCCAGGCTCTCGGCTTGCGCTTGGCTGCTGTCCCCGGCAGCTCCCAGCTCCCCTTCCCCCGGGAAGCCGACAGCCCTCGCTGCTCCTGGACACGCTCCCACTGTGGACGCTCAGCACCGGCCCCTATTTCGCTCGTTACTGAAGCTCTTCAGGAAGATCCGTTCCATTCTGTTTAACCTCCTCTTTCCCGACCTCATCGTCTCTGTATTTTTCCACAATGGAAACACACTCTTCCCACCTAAACCAACCTTCCTGCAGCTTTCTTTCTAAGGACCAGCACTGTTGTCGTGCCACGGTTCGTACTCACTAACTCCCAAGAAATCCTCCCATGTAACCTTTTGGTTATTCCTCACATATTCAAATCCTCTCTTTTAGCTGCACTTTTGCTACTGCAAGAACATTTTCCATTCTTTTGTCCTTTTTTCCCCTTCACTTTCTACCCCTATTGAGTTTCTCATTTGCCATGGCTTTTTTTCAGCAGCTAATTATTGGCTTCTCTCTCTGGACTATTCTTCTGTGTGCCTGAGACTTGGATTTTGATCCCAAGCAACTGGCATACATTTTCCCCTTGTTTAAAGCCTCTCTGTAGGTAAAAACAATTTTGCAAACTGAAAGAAGATTTACATCAGCATTCTTTCTGTAACATTTCTCTCCTTTTAAGCACTGCTTGGATTTCCACAGCATTTCTTTTGAAGTTCGGCAGCAAGGTCTTGAGAAAATAGCAGTTTATTGCTTTTGAGATAAAGTCTTATCTTTTTTATAATTTAATATCCCTGCCACTAAGTGGAAAATTTCCCGATCAGTCTCTGTGCCTGTTACGTAGCCTAGGAAGCTGCAATAAGACTTACCCTGTCAGCTCTGGGACAGCTCAGGTTAAACAACTTTGCAATTAAAGTGTTTACATATTACAGCCTTTTTCCTCCTTCCTCATTTCGGGCAATTTCATCAATCAACTGTCTTCTCATTGACTGGTTTTTCTGTAGCTCTCCGGCAATGCCACACCGCTCAGGCTCGGGAGGTCTGGTCAAACACCATCCCTCACCCTCAGCACCCGGAACTGCCCCCCACGACGCCACCCGAGCCCTTGTCCTGGGAGTCGGGTGGGTTGGCTCATCCTTCTTTGCCTCTTCCAGTCCTTTTCTTGTCTTTGCTGTTACGGTTTCATTTCAGCCCGAGGCCAACTAAAATTGCAAGCTTGAAACACCCTTTTCAATAAGACGTTTTCAATTTTCAGAATTCTTTGGCAGCAAATCTTTCGTAACCCTGTGCTGAGCTTTAAAGGGGTTGATAGGTTTAGCGTGTCAATGAAGTGAGTTTACCTTGCGGTACAAAGCTAAACAGAAAATAAACAGCTAAAATAGCTAAATAAAAAAAAAAAGGTCCATTTCTGAGCCAAGCCCCATTTTGATGCTGCATCCTCAAACGTAGTAACTGCATAAGGGTGTTTTCAGATAGGGAGGAATCAGCCAGCTAGCGGGGGGAAAAGCAAAGCAAGCACCGTCTGACTGGGCTGTCAAACGTACAAAGAAAACCGAGAGGAAACACCGTGCTCCTGACTTTGATCAGGTTTTGGTACTTGCAATGCTGTTTGTAAGGGCCGTGTTCCTTCAGGCAGGAGGCGGCTCAGCGGGAAGCCGCTGTCAAATGGAAACTGCAGAATGACGGGGGCAGAATCGCTTCTGATCTGCTTCTGGGATGCACTCCGCTGTCAGAAAATGCTACGTTCCCACTTGCCTTTATCTCAAAGAGTTCAAATAGTCAGAGGCAGGGAGGAGATTGAGGGAGACAGGCCGTAATTACATTCTTCTTTCTCGTATCATTAAATATGAACAAAGGAACAACTGCAATGCATATCCCCTGCACCGAGATCCTCCTGCAAACACACAGACGGAGCTGAGCTTCACCAGCAATCTTCCCGTTTCATCGGCAAACCGATGTTCTGCACATTAAAGATTGCTCAGGATGACAAGAGAAATAAACTCCACAAAATCTGAAGAAGGACCTGACTGAGCTCAGCCAGACAGGGGGCTTGATTAATAATTCAAAACAATACTTTGAACACTAAATGGTCCTTTATGTTCCTCTAAGCCACGGTATAAATCTAGGCTGAATCTTTTTCAACAGCTTTGCGTTAGCTGTGGCTCAGAAAAACCAGTCACCTTTAAAGGGGTGTGAAGAAAGAGAGGAAACAGGGTTTTTTCTGTATGGTGCCTCTAGTTTCTTGCTGACTGCAAACTAAACCTCAAGGAACTGACATCACTGCTGTGCGTTTGAAAGGG
>NW_008825047.1:420097-429984 GCF_000699105.1 Pygoscelis adeliae | reverse complement strand
AACAACTGCAGATAACGTGGAGCATCAGTGTGGGGACTAAGCGGCTTTGAGGTGACATTAGAGTCATAAATGTGTGGGTTTGGGATGCATTCCTGGCTGTTGTTTTTCGGTTTCTCAGTGTGCTGAAGCAAACAAAAGACAAGCCCCTTCCCCGAGGCAGTCTGAATTTAAGAATAAGGTGAAACACGGCAGACGAATACCTCCAAAAGGAGGGAGCACGCAGTACCATGCTGGTCTCCATGCCCCAGCCCCCCTTGCAGACGTTTCTGGAGAGCACTGCCCAGCAGTGGTGGGGAGGTGTGGAAAACCACTGACACGCCTGTTTGAAACGGTGACAGGGGACAACGCTGGCAGAACGGCTGCTGACAGACTCAACTGAAGACGGCTTGTAAAGGGTGTTGATGGAGAAGATAAGAAATGCGTTTGATGCAGGGGAGGAGAAGGAAGACTGAGAAGTTCATAGAAAAGTAGAGTGGTGGAAATGATGAGCCAGGACAGTGGCAGAGTTTATTCTGGACAAGAGCGAAACAAGATTGTATCCACAGAAGCCAGAAAAAGAGCTGGTGTGGTTGAGCCACAGTATAAAGGAGGGACTGGATATGTGATTCAGCTGGGAGAGGGTAAGGAAAGGTTGGATCTCTCCTAGATGTGAAAGGAAAATGTGACTCCCAAGGCTACTGATGCAATTACCAGCGTCATTGAGAAAAGCCAGCAAGAGGTCAGGGAAAGCAGCATCCTTTCAAGGCTAACTGATGCAAACCCGCACATTCTGAGAAACATTTCTCACAGTTCAGGAATCCTTTCTAAACACAGTTAACCATAGCTTTGATTGTGAGAAGAAAGACAGCTAATGTCTTGCAGAAAATGCACAAAGAATGGCTCAGAGAGAGTAAGGCCAACAGCAGAAATACAAGGCTAAATCAAACAGTAGGGCTGTAGCTGTACGTACAGGCAATGTTTACCTAAAACCAGATATGTTAACATCATTGAGACATAGCACTGCAGCATATGGTAACGTCTCCAGAGGCAAAAAGTAACACTAGACCCCCTGAAGCAGGCTCTGCTCTTCTGCAAGAATCAGTGTAAGGCGTAAAAAAAAGCAAAGCACTGCTAGCACACAAAACCAGGACACACAGGCTTGTGTTCAAGAGATGTTATTTATTCAAGGGCTAATTACAGTAGGCAAGAGCCTTCTTAATCCAACAGTGTAAAGGGAGAAAAGATTCCTACAAGAACGGACAAATGGCAAGGAAATTACCTGTCGTCTTGTGTAAATTCTTCTGTCCTTTACCATCTTCCTGCTTCTCAAATTGCCTTTCAAGTGCTGTGGATAACTGATGTCCATGCATCAAACTTTGAACCTCCCCATCTTACTAGCAGTCACGCAGATGGCTCTAGTGAAGTCCACAGAACGCGTTTAGTGCTGATCTCCATGAACGCTGTTGTGACAAAGGGTCCACGGGCTCTTGAAAACTTGTCAGCATTTTCCCATGGGTTGGGTCTGGTTGCCGGACCGCCTGCAGGCACACAAGTGGAGGCTCCGTGCTTCACAGTATTAACACAGGTGTTTGCCTATGTAAATTGATCTTTAATCCTCTGCCTACGTGATGCTGTGCACTGTGTGTGACACAGCATCATGCAGCACTGGACTACCCTAAAATGGACCTACAAGATTACCTCCATTCATAGACGCGTTGTAGAACAAGAGACAATTATTTCTGATGTTGCAGTATGTTTCCAGGTCCTGATTATACAAACCAAAAACAGTGGCCTCAGCACTTGCTCCCTTCAGCTAATCCCCTCCTGCTGACATTGTCTCTCCTGCCGTCTTATTTTAACATACCAAATGGTAAGCTGCTTTTGGCAGTAACCTTGTCTCACTACCTGCGAAGAACCACGCATACCGGTCACCCTCTCCTCATCCAGACCCAGGCTGCGAGTGTGTGGTCCTACACTCATCAGGTCATCTACCTCCGCGCATTCATGTTGCCTGAAGGCCAGGGCTGCCCTGCTTTTTGGGGGGCTTCTGCTTTGAGACAATTTGATCTACCGGCGTCTGCCCGCCCGATGTCGCCGAGGCAACACGGTCCCCAGGGAAGTGGGATGTGTTGCCGCAGCAACACGATGCTCTCGGCTGCAGCCGCTGCCTCCTTCCATTGACACCAATGAAGGTGGTTGGGAGAAGCACCGAGAAGCACTGGAAGCACTGAGTCCTACCAGGGATGAAAAGTTGGGGTGGCTGAAGGATCATGGCAAGGACGGATACAAACGTGTATTTGTACCTCTCCCTGTAAAGCAGTTTCGTATGAAAAGCTTTGGCTGCTGCTGCAGCAGCTTTGCCAGTGCCCACACTAGCGCACTGCTCTGAATGAAATTAGTTATGCCACATTCCTTTATTGCTCATGATCACATGTTTTGCTTTATAGTTAAATTATGAATAATCTAAGCAGGAGACATTTTAATGATGCTTTCACTCCTATTCTGGATGTATTGATTCAGCAGGTTCTTTCAATACAGATTCTCTGACAGTTGGGCTAATGTAACGAGTATTTTCAAGTAACAGAACAGTGAAAGGAGAAAGACGGAAAATATTTGACCATCTGTAGAAACTGATGACAGCTCCTTTTCCAGAAATTGTGGGAAATATTGGATCACCCTCCTCTGACTTTCACAGAAAAAGCTCAAGGCTATTCTAGCTCTTTTTCAGCAGAAGTTTCCTATTGCTCCAAGGCAAAGATTTACTATTTGCACATTAGTAGTTTCCACTAGCCAGCAAGGACAGGACCCCGCTATGTCAGGTATCACCAAACCAAGAGGGAGCTCTTCTGGAGCTTATGAGATACTGAGGAAAGGCTGGAAAGGGATGGATTAGAAAAGCACTGTCAAGAAACGATGGAGTCCACGAGCCCCTTGGAGCCGCAGAGTCAGTCCTGGACAGGAGCCGTGCCCAGCGTGCACCCTTGGACCTGTCCTACTCTTCCCCTGAGGCTGCAACACACAAGTACTAGGGCAACAAATCTTGTTAAGCTTTCGTAACATAATTTATTTGCAATAATTGCCTTTGAAAACGGATTCTAACAATGGAAATGCTCAAAATATGAACCTACAGGGAGTTTTCAGAGTAGGGAAGGACTTTTCCACATCAGTCTAGGACCAAGCATGGCAGGGCCGTGATTCTAGCGTAGCTCTTGTGTGCACTGTCCCAACATAAGCACTTCAGGCTGACTGAAGGAGCAGGAGGAAGTACTGTGAAGGTGGAGCTGCTTACAGAGCAAAGTGTATAGTAACAACATGATTAATTGCTCACTGACACCGTTCAAGATTTTGCAAGTGCAAAATAGCAAATCCTTTTGTAAAAAATGGGAATTTCTACAATATAAATAAATATGAAAATAACTCCTGTCATCATTGTAAAAATAGATATAGTTCTTTATTAAATAGCTTTTAGTGATATAATGGAGTGTAATAAAGAGGCTTCTATCATTGAAAGAGATTCTTGCTTAATTAAAGAAAATTAGAATAATGCCCGACTACCGAGGTACAATACTTCATAAAATCTGTCTTGAATATTTATTGGTTCACAATTTCTTGTATGCTCTGAGGAAAGAGACAGAGATTGAAAGTATTTTGCAGGTATTTACAGGAAAACTTAAAAAAAGATAATATTTTTGAACCACGAGGCATTGAAAGGGTTTCTTGAACCATTCAGAACATAGACATCTATGGATGTCACTGATATGACAAAGTGTTATGTGTAGGGAGATTCCTGTGTTTTCACCATCAGTCTCACCTACTGGCTGACCTGGTATTATCAATAAGAGGTCTTAATAACTATGCATGGAAAAAATCTTTAAAGATTTAGAGATAAATATTGCCAGCACGGCTGTGAGGAATCTAAAGATCTTTCTGTATGGACACTAGATGTCAATGGAGAGGCACTTCAAACCAGCTGCAACAAAAGGCTGTGCCACTGCATTCTCTAAAACCAGATTCTTCTTTCTCTCTTTTTCTAATACTACTCTTTTGGGCTGATAGACTCAGGAGTTAAAGTCACAAAAAAACCTCAGGAAAGGCACTGTACACGGAACACCCATCCAATTAGTTTCTGATATGGACATGATTTAAGTCGCAGTTGAAGGCAGCAAGTGTTTTTCAGCCTTACAAACCAATCGTTTTTTTTGCCGAGACTGACAATGAGGGATCTAACCATGGTGAGGTGGCCTTATAATCCTCCGTCCTGGGGGACCCCTTGTTTCCTTTAATGCAGACATCCAAGCTGCAGTCAAACACCAAATACTTTTATAGACCTTGAGAACCTAAACTAAGTTGGAAAAAATAGCCTAGAAGTAAGAAGTTTCATGTCCCCATTATCCTGCCCTGAGATATATAATCCTCTATCAACGTTTTTATAATGTATGCTAAAGCACAGCATGTGAAGAATGACAGCAAAATACACTTGGAACTGCTTACTGATTTTCTCTGAAAACTGAAAACTGGTTAACTGAGCTGCATGCTGTGCTGTAAGTTTAATTAAAACAAGTGCGAACAGCTGTAATAGAGCTCATAAAAGGGTTTTCAGAGTAAAATATAAAATGTCGGGGATTTGGTGGTAAAGCTCATTTATTACTGTTGTAATTTACATTTAATACTGCAATTTTACTACTGGGAATTAGTCAACACACTGTGCTGAGCTGGGAGGACTGGTAAAACGTATCCCTCGCATAGCATCCATCGTAGTACTGCCCCGTGTTTGTGTACGGCAGTTCTGTGCCTGGGGTGGGTCTGCGGGCACCAAAGGGCAGGGGCAGGGACATAAACACCGGGAACAGTGAAATGTGTTAATGGCTTTCTTCTTGCAGCTACCATAAAATGAGGCCAAAGAGCAAAGACGCCGTGATGCCTGACTCGGTTAGGGATCAAGTGCTGCAGGAGGAAGGAGGGAGACAGGCTCAGTCTGGAAGGAGGCTCAGAGTGCCCCACCGGGGGAGATAAGGGAGATGGGGCAAGGGATAGATCATGCATTTGGGGTAAACCTCAGAGGTGAATTTTTGGGAACGGCAATGGTTATTTGACGAAAAGCTAGCGAAGTTATATGATGAATGGGAAAATGCCAAGGTGTGAGAAATGGCTAATAACATTGAACGGACAAAGGTGACCAGGGAAGATGTGAAAACGGGAGCTGTAGCAATAGTGATAGAGCAATACGTGTCTGAAGTGCTCCATGGGACGGGTAGTGGCAGGTCGGGACCGCACACGGAAATGCTGATAACCTGAACTACGTCAGGCCAAAATGTGAGAAGATAGAAAGGGAAGGGACAAGTACGTACAAACAGTAAAAGAAAATCGCAGATTTGCAAGCAAAGGCTCAAGGAAGAAACGAATTTCAGGGCTCTTTGTGGGACACCCCCCTTAACTCCAGCAAACTTTTGTTTGAACAGGGTCTGCTGGAAAACGCAGATAGAAATTGATACTTCGGATTCAGATTAGTCTTTGAACAACACACAGGCAGGTTAATTTGCTGTCTTCTCTTGAAGGAAAACAATCTAAAAACCTTCTACCTTTATTTAGTAGTACTGCCCGTGTAGTGTAACCCCGACACAGTCATTCCAGCAGGGTCAGGGCTATCCGGTGAGTGACTGGCTACCACGGGACATGCACAAAGGTCTATTCCCACCAGCTCCCTCTGCCCAGAATTCATACCAACCTCACCGGAGAAGTTCTTCATGTAATGTTTTCAGTGCTGGGGACAGAAACTAAAGTATAGACAAAGCGGGTATGGTTTTCACGTTGTAATGAAGAGAACTAAGTGATTAGCTAAGTTCTTATTTGAATAGCCACTGCTTACACATCAGAGTGCCATTGCTTAGGGCTTCTCTGATGTGGAAACCATAAACTTTACAACTGCTACGTAGGGTTGCTCAGGGCAGTTTAAACAACATGGTCATCCCACGTCTTATGTCGCAGTGACTACTTTTATCTAGAGTCATACATATGCCATTTTACGTCATAAGTATGACATGACTGATATTCAGAGATATCTTTACAGTTGAGAAGGTACAGAAAAGAGCATTTAACATGATCCTGGGGATGAAGCAGCTGCTTTTGGAGGAGAGACCGGTAAGACCGTGAGGCCTTAATTTGGAGAAAGCTGAAGCAAGGTAAGATCAAGGTTTACGAAATCACAAAGTAGCAAATAAAACACATGCAGAGCCATCTGCACCAAATCCTGCAATACCAGGAGTAGGGGGCATTTGGTAAATCTGGGAAGTGTGTTTCAAAACTGAGTGCTGCTTTATCTAAGGTATTTGACTTCTGGAACTTGCTGCCGTGAGACATCATGGAAGCACACTGCACTTGCAGGTTCAAAACAAGATGAGTGAGTCGTAAGCAGCGGTCCTCGAACTGGAAATGGAAGGAAATGGCCAGGGATGTACTCTCTGACATCCCTAATATAACAAGTGGAGATGCCAGAGGACTACACGGGGCCCAGGCTTCAGACAGTAGCCAGGCTTACGTGCCCCCCCAAGTAGAATCTCCTCCTGTCCTGCCTGAGACAGGAGACGGGGACAAACCCTGGTCACTGGCTTCAGCACACAGGGGGATGCGGGAAACGCGATGTCCTGAGGTTTACAACATTTTGCATAAGACTGTCAAACAGTTCTGTTTGTCCTCAACTCTAAGGCTCCATGATGTTAGATGGAGGGGCTTTAAAAATCTGCAGTGAACTGAAGTAGTTACCAGGCAGGAAACACAGGAAAACGGCTAGAACTGACAATTCAAAACTAAAGCAACCATTGAATTTCAAAGCCACCGCTGAATCTACCCCTCATCAGTCCATGCTTTTTGTGCCAGAAGCATCCCACCCCACTGAACTCCACAACTCAGCAGGGCAAGGGCGGGATTTGACTTTGTTGGCAGAAGGCCCTGAACCTGGCGTGCAGGGAGGACATGGCTTTGGGACATGCCCGACTTGAGAGGGCTTGCTAGTGTGTCACCCGCAGCAACATGCAAAAGCAATACTCGTGGTAGTTAACCTGACTTCCCTTAAACAGAGATCGTGTTTTCTAACACCAACCATCAGAATACTTAGAGTTTTCTTGCATTATCCTTGGACTGAATTACTTGCAGTGAATTTGAAGGCAAGTGTAATTAATGCAAGATGTACGTATGTTTATATAGTGTCTGAGCTCTGGCTGGTGCCAACAGGTTTATGAGAAGTAAATTATTACTTGTTATAAAAGGATTGATTTTACTTTTTAAAGAGCCAGTCTGGAGGTTTAATCTGATTCTTTTTCCCCAGTGCAAGACTACACAGACTATTTTACTTTTTTGCTTGCAACTTCACTGCTCCTGCTAGTAGGCCAAGTATTGACGCTCCATCATAGTTTCACTAAGGGTGTATCCAAGTCACATGGCACTGGGTAGGACAGGCAGAGTGAAGGGAAGAGATCTCAACATTTGGGAGCACAGACACAGGATAAATATGGGAATAACTTTTGGATACTAAGAAAGTATTAGGAGAAAATATGGTTCTGAAAAATATATATATTTTGATAGGAATACTGTGGGGACCAGCTTCATCAGTTACACAAGTCTAATTCCATACTGGGTGCTGAATAGGCCATGAAGGCAGAGGAAAGAAATGGCATCGATCATGCTCCATGAATTAAAAATGTTATTATAAAGGGGATCAAATTAAGGCTGCAAGTGCATTTCCTAATTTATTTTCTACCATTCTTTTAACGTGGATGCTTGTTATAGCAATAATTTAAAGTTATGCAAATTCAGGGTGAAAGTAAGTGCATGATGAGCTATACATATGCACAGCAGGCAGTATTACAATTAACTTGACCACAGACAAGTCTCTTGCATGTATGTGCCATCGGTTCTGATGCTCACAAAATAAAAAGGTATATGAAGAAATGGGATAAACTGTGGTGTAAACCAGCTTGAAAATGTGCTTCACGTGACCTTGGATGCTTTTTATTTTGTCCGTTGACCTTCAGAAAGAGGCTAGCCAGACCTCTGCTGTTTACTTTCCTCTGAAGCTGATTAGTTATGAGTGGACATATAAATATCAGAAGGCTAACACAATGTAGTTCTTCAGAGATTTAACAATATTTATGGGTAACACATTTTTTCATATAAATAACCAGATTTATATCCACAGGCACAAATGAGAGAAAATTATCAACAAATGTTAAAAGCTAATGCAAGAGCTGACTAATGCCAAAAGCAGGCAATTGTCAGGTGGCTGGCTGTTGTGCAAGAGAGTGGGAAAGAAAAATAAGTGTGTTCCCTTGGAATTAGACTTCCCCTTTCTTCCTCTGACCCTACTTGCCAATGCTTTTTATTCTTTACAGTATTTTGTTCATTTTTACAGTGTTTTTTAAATTTCATTTTTACCTCTTCACCACCAGTAGTATCTTCAGCACCCAAGTGGCAAAGGAAAGATCTCATCAGAAATCTTACTTAATTTTGTGGGGGACTAACCAAGTATGGTTTTCTCATTGATCAAAACCATTTCCTTGTAGCAGTTCTATCAGTAGTTAAAGTATATACACTGAGCAGTGAAATATGCTCTTGTATTGTTTGGACCATCAGAAACATACTAGGTAGGTAGGAGTGGTAAATGAAAAAGGACTATCAATTGTCTTGCGAGAAAAGGGATACTGCAATTGTTGTGCCTGCTGTAAAAAAGAATAAAAATTAAGAGAAACCGCTTTATACGAAATCTCCAGATAAACTGATGAGATGTGGCAAATCTACCTCCTGTGCTTGTTTTCAGTTTGTTCATTTCCTAAGGATAGAAGATGTAACCCTACCCCGCATAAAAATATGGGCGCCATATTACAAAGAATCTCTTTTCCCAGAGGGAGCGGGTGCTGTAGTAAATGCCACGAGATTTCCAACTGGCCTCCCTCACCGAGAATAAAGTCAGTAAAAGCACTGAGTGGGGTGTGCTGGGATCCGCAGTTGTGCCCGCCGTGCAATGGCGATGAACAGACCACCTTTGTACAGGAGCGTGGCGAGAACCATCTGGATAAGCGATGGGACCCTTCGGCACACGAGCAAAGGAAAACAAAACACACAGTAAACTGCCTCGGTCAATTCTGGGCTTCTAAGTGAAATTTTGTATTTCGAGTACAAGTTGACTTCTGCCCTTTTATTGCTGAAACAAAAGAATTAAATAAAAATATTTACACTGACAACATGCAGCGGCCCCGCTAAGCCAACATCCCTATTCCCCTTGACCCATGTCTGCACAGGCCCATTTTCGTCCAAGACTTGCCTTCCAGCAATGCCAAACCTTAAGGGCCGAGGGCTCCGCGCCACGCAGCCGGTCGCCCACCCCTGGGCGTCCGCCAAGCCTCCCTGGTACGCATAAACAGGTGACAGCACTGCGCGTGCAGGTCCTGTACAAAGAACGCAAGCAAAACCCTGAATAAAACACCTTTTACCAACATACAAATCGGTATCTCCAGAGCTCACACGTGTAAGCAATTAGTGAGATGTTTCACTTTGCTGAAATTCTTCACCTTTAACGCTCTCAGGCATTCAGCATTAAGCAGATCAAGACTACTGCCACCATTTCACAGATGATGACACGATGGCTTTACCGGGCTTTTACCGAGAGGTGCGAAGCCCTGCACGCGCAAGCCTGTTCTGCTCGCTAGTTTTAAGAGTATTTAATGACTTAATTCTGACAAGAAACCAGAGGGGTCCCAGGGCCTAAATCTAACTCCAGCCAAGATTTAGGCTAGATCCGATCGAGATGAAAGACGACCTCCTTCTCCCGCTGCTGGGGGAGCTTTGGAACACCCTCACGGACACCGCGGGGAAAGAGAAGAAGAAATTAGCATACGGGGTCACCGGTGCGAAAGAAA
>NW_008825047.1:413167-418771 GCF_000699105.1 Pygoscelis adeliae | reverse complement strand
CGGCCGTGCGCCTCCGCCACCCCGTGCTCGGTGCCGCTGCCCCGGCCGCTGCTGCTCGGGGCTGCACGGCGAGAGCGGGCGGGAGGGATTGAATGGGGGAGAGGCTCCGGCTGCGTCCTCTTGCAGCACCGCTGTAGCGTGGCGGGTACTGCTGGGCGCCCGCAGCGGGATCCTTCCCTCCGTGTGGCTCTGCGCAGGGTGCCAGCCGTGCCGGGGGGAAGCTGTACGCTGGCAGAGCTGTCCTCCCGGGGGGAGCCCTTGCTCGCCCTGACATCAGGCCCGTGGACTCCAGTAAGAGGCTCTGTCCCTGGGTGGGGTGTCCGAAGGCGGATGTACGGAGCTGCCCTGTAACGGCCCAAACTGCGCCTGGGGTCTGACCGGAGTTACCACGGTGAATTGAGGGTACTGCCAAGCATGTGATGTGAACGATCATGTGTTATTGTGCAATCTCTTCTATACTTATCTTTACGTTTCTGTCTTTAAATCATTGTGGACAAGTGTGTTCTTCACTGAAGCTGAGGGTGTTTATTGCCACCGTTGTGTGTTTAAAGTGGTTATTACAAAGCACTGCAATAAC
This sequence comes from Pygoscelis adeliae, assembly GCF_000699105.1. Lineage (NCBI taxonomy): Eukaryota > Metazoa > Chordata > Aves > Sphenisciformes > Spheniscidae > Pygoscelis > Pygoscelis adeliae. The sequence continues at coordinate 418,194 of NW_008825047.1, read as the reverse complement.
TTTTTAATATGTTACTAAGTGGCAAAAATGCAAAACCACCTGTATACTCCTGTTTATACTGTAGGTCTATCTAAAGATAGAAAAGATACTCACCTGATCTGGACAACGAAACGCCACTTGTGATACTTCCATTTTTATTCTGTCAAAACGTACTCTGTGTGTTGTGCAATGCGCAGTGTTTATAATTTGGACTGTAATTGAGCTGCAATGCAAAAAGTTATTTAAAATCTTTGTGAATGGTACTTCTTGGCACACCCAGGATTTTGGACCTGAAATTACTGAATACTCTCTCATTATTAGAAGGTAACTTAAGAGGAGAGGGGAAGGGCGAGAAAAGGCGTGCTTCCCCTAAACTTTTGGTGCCCTCATTTGGACGTCTTGTGCCCTTGACCTATAACATGAGTAAAGATTTCTGACTTTTATTGATTGAGGATCATTTTTGAGATCAATTACTGCATCCACAAGGTGACATATAGTGTGTTCTTACATCTGTGCTCTGGTTAACAGTTTTAAAGAAACAAGAAGAAATTAAACTGTGGAACAAATAGTTGTTTTTATTAAGGAAGCATTGAGAGACCAGCTATTGTTGCAGCCCTTTTAGACTGGGAACTTTACAAAGTAAAACACAGCTTCTGCTCTTGAAAATATACAGCCTAACCAGGACATGCAAGTATGCGAGAGGACAAGAATAAAATGTACAGTCAGAATGAATTAAAAAGCAGTTTGCAATTACTGTCTAGATTTGAATGTTTAGTTTTTTCTAATGAGAGAGAGGTTCTGTTTAGAGCATGAAGAAGAAAAGATGAAAGGTGAAGGGTAAAGAGGTGGACACTGGTAGTGACTGGATTGAAGTTAAGGGGATGTGCAAGCGTGGGCACAGCTTTATGACAATAATTACAAGTGACTTTGTCCTGCAGCCCAAGTCAGCAATATTTTCAAGCATCTCTAAGTATACAAGATGCTATAGTTTCTTGTAAAACGTATTATTTTAAAATAAAGTTTTAGATTGGAAAAATTGCACTAAATAGTTGGATGTAATTTTTTAAATGTGCAATATCTCTGTATAGAGCGTTTTCCTTTTTTAAAAAACAAACAAAACCCATAAACAAACAACCCCGATCTACCAGAGCTTTTAATGTCATTGAAAGCAACTTTTCTATTTCTTGATCAGTTTATCTTGTTTTAGGGTTTGAAAGACCTTCTCCAGGGAAGTAAGTCTAAAATTTTCCTGGTGAATGTTGGCAATTACAGCTGAAAGGATCATCTGAAGTTAAATGTTTTTGGTTAAAAATCTAAAAACCTGATGGTGGCAAACAACTTTTCAAAGACAGCTTTATGTGGTGAGGCTGTCCAAAGCAGAAAGGTGGTTCCTTTGCTTCAAGTGTCTGCTCATCATCTTTCTGTCTTAGTCAGAGAGAAAATTAAATTAATGAGGCCGGTCAGCGTCACTTGTGCTAGTCAGAGCTCTTTAGGCAAGTGGCACTGTCAGTAATGCTGTCTTGCTTCTTATCTCAAAACCCGTGCTGTTCCCTCCTTACAGTTTCAAAGACCTGGGGAGGGAAGACTGCCATATGTTCAGCTTAACAGCAGGCGAGGGTCTCTATAGGGTCGGGGAAACTATTCTTTCTTATGTTGTTTAACATTGTGGGGGGCAATCAACCATGGCTATGTGTGTTTTAGATTTCCATTGTAACTGTTGTCATAGAAGGCTTTATTAATGAGAAAATGTTAAGTTAGAGGTTCTGAAATCTGTCTTCTGTGGATCTTATAGATAGGACGATACTTCTACCCTCTTGTGAGAGACCAGATCCTGTGTGCTTATAGACTGCTCAGCATTTAAAGGACATGTAAAGATAGAGACAACACACAAAATGAAAAAGTCTCAGATAATCTCACTGGACAGGCCCTAGTACTGTTTACTAAGATTACATTTTTTCATCTTGGACAATTTGGGAAAGGCTACAATTAATTTCGCTTTGTTTTCCTAGGTTAGCACTTGTTTACCTTCGAGTTGGAAAGACAGGTCAAATGGATGTCTTAAAAATGTTTCCATGGCTGTTTTTAAATACAAAGATGAAATTGAGCAGTGGTAGTTTTGTAAAGTATTATGTACAGACAATTTAAAGCTAGTTTAAATAATTAACCTGGTTTTATATGTTAGGAGTATGAAAGATGTCTACACAAATAATGTGCTTGTCTTCATATTTCTGCTTCTGGCACAATATTAAATTTGTGTATCTCACTAGGCTGCACCTGCATGCTATGAGTTAGAGAACACTTCAGATAAGTTATCTGTTTCTTTTGTATGCTTTGAGGGTATGGTAATGAAAGCGAGAAATAACTTAAAATCAGAATAAGCTCTTGGCCTTTGGTGTAAACCATGTGGCAAATGTCTTCATGTAGTCATAGTGGCACCAGTGGTTCCTTTTCTGCCATAATGGCACTCCATCAACGTGGTAAAAGTCACTGAAACTAACTAGACTACAGAAAAGACCTCTGTTCTCTTGTGACACTTAAACATAAACCTGGAAGTAATTTATTATTCTCTGAACCCCCTGGAATTTCATCCCTGATTTTAATCGTTTTTGTATATGCGGTCAAAGGATGTCAGGATGTGGCTGTTCAGCAGAGAGTGGAGTGTAAGGAATGTGTGGAAAGAAAATGATGATAGTGTGTGTGGGGAACCTCCGGAAACATTTATGCAGTGGGCTGTGGCAGAGAATTTATACATACAAAGCTTTCCTCAGAGCCTTTATTTGATTGGTATAACTGCAAAATTGACAAGTTGATATAGTTGGGGAAAGATGCAAAGGGAGAACTTCAAAAATCAGGCTGAGGACATAACCAAGGATGGATATGTATTCTTAAAATGTGTCCTTGACCATGACAGTTGTAATTTTAACAAGGAAGCTCTGAATGGATGTGCTAAGGCTGTGAAATTAAAGCCACAGAAATGGTCTGTCCACTGTTTGAGACTGAGTCATGGCTTTGGAAGACCTTCTGTTGTGAGTAGCACATCCGAAGGAAGGCAGGCAGCTTTCCTTCCCTGTCAGTTGAGGCAATTGCACAAAGGCGCAAGGTGCTGCGCTGTTAACTTTCCATTTTATGTCTTCTTGTTTGTAATAGTAATCAGTTAATTAAAAAAGCACCCATGTTTATTCTTGGAGATATTTAATATAACTAACAGTGGAACTAAAATATTTTTGGGATTATATACTAACTTGAGCAACTCACATGTTTTAACTAATGACAGGTATTTTAGCGCAAATCAATTTTTTCCTTTCCAGGGTTTCACCTTGATATTGAAGGAAAGATTGTGCACTTTTCAGCTATTCCCTGAGCAAAAGAGAACACTTCTTAATATATTGCTTTTGAAATAATCCTCTTCAGTAAGCTCTATTCTTATGAAGGAAAATGGTGCATATGAATCTGGATGAACAGGTGAAAAGTTCCTGTTTAGTTCTGCACTGAGCTTCTCAATTAAAATTCAAGGATTTGCTAAATGTCATTAGAACATCAATAGGATATCTGAGCAGAAGGGGTGCAGAAGGGAGTAGGGAAATACACTTTTACATCGTTGGATCTTGGACATGATACAGAATAAGAGTTCAGTCCATCTTTGAAATCTTTATCTTTTTAATTGTTAACAGAAGTGCTTAATATTAAATTAAAACTGTTTCAGATTACTTCTTAAGCATTATTTGCTTATGCTTTCTTATTCTGTATTTGGCTGATATGTCCTGTGGAATTCCTTGGGAATTACTGTGTTACATCAATCACAAAACATTTATGCTCTGCCTACATCAATTTACAGGTCAGGCATAACTCCTTGCTGTTTTCCTGAAATAATTCAAGGAAATTTATTGAATGATAGAAGTCAGATGATGTTAAGACTTTTGAAGGATAGAAAAAGGAGAGTAGTGGTCCTTTGGAAGAATACTGTTCAAGTTGTCAGATGTAATTCAGATTCACAGGTTATTGCAAGTGTTCCTGTGAGATACTGTCACCTTTAAAATGAAAGTACTTTTAACTTTTTAGTAGTACTTTCACCTACCTACTTCCTCCATAATTGTTAATTTACTGGGAATAAAGCACAGTAGATTTCTCCTCACTCTGTTTTTTTTGTCCTTAACATTAAAAGAGCCTCTCTTTGCAGAACATCTTTTTTTACAGTATTATTGCATTGTATGATGCAAATTCAGTCCAAAGAATAGCTACTCTATTTAAAATCCTGGTAGCACAGTGGGCACTTTCACAATCTGATAATTACTAGTGCTACATCTTTTTTTTTTCCTTTGAAATTTGTTTGCCTGGCTCACATGGCTTAATAGTAATTATAACAAAGGTGTTTTGTGCTCTGCTTAAGTAGTCTCTAGACTTTTAGGGAGGTGAGGGAAGAAGCTCTAGACTATGATCTAACTGTATTAAGTCTTTGAGTTTAGTATACAAAGAAAAAAATACACATGCTTGCTTTATAATATGTTTAAAAAGAGTGTATGTGCAAGCGAGCCTAGCAACCTGAAGGTGTAGAAGAAGCTTTAGTTTTATTTATTCTTTGTTCTCTGTCACGGTTTAACCCCAGCTGGCAACTAAGCCCCACACAGCCGCTCACTTACTCCCCCCTGGTGGGATGGGGGAGAGAATCGGAAGGGTAAAAGTGAGAAAACTCATGGGTAGAGATAAGAACAGTTTAATAGGTAAAGCAAAAGCCGCGCACACAAGCAAAGCAAAACAAGGGATTCATTCACTCCTTCCCATCGGCAGGCAGGTGTTCAGCCATCCCCAGGAAAGCAGGACTCCATCACATGTAATGGTGACTTGGGAAGACAAACGCCATCACTCCGAATGTCTCCCCCTTCCTCCTTCTTCCCCCAGCTTTACATGCTGAGCATGACATCATATGGTGTGGGATATCCCTTTGGTCAGTTGGGGTCAGCTGTCCCGGCTGTGCCCCCTCCCAACTTCTTGTGCACCCCCAGCCTGCTCGCTGGTGGGGTGGGGTGAGGAGCAGAAAAGGCCTTGACCCT
>NW_008825047.1:348621-413051 GCF_000699105.1 Pygoscelis adeliae | reverse complement strand
AGCAGGAACGAAAACATCCCTGTGCTATCAACGCTGTTTCCAGCACAAATCCAAAACAGAGCCCCATACGAGCTACTGTGAAGAAAATTAACTCTATCCCAGCCAAAACCAGCACATTCTCCATCAATAACACGAAATCCATTATAAAGCAAACTATTAACAATGCATCCATGTTGATAATGTTTTAAGAGGAATATATTTCTATATTTAGTTTTCTGATTTTAGTAGGTCTTGGCAGCATAGTATCTTGAACGTGTTTAACATAAAAAATGCCAAGTGAAAAACTACCATTGTGCAGCTGCTGTACTTGCGCATGTCTTTGCTTTTGCAGAGACAGTTCTCACTGACTTAAATCTGAAGGATTAAATAGAGTAACTGCTGTTAGTACTAATGGAACTTCACTCCCTATATTTATCTTGTTCACACAGGGGAACTTTGAAGATAGACTAAATGTTAAGGAAGACTGATTTCACTTCTCTTTAGATATTTTGTCCGAGTAACTAAAGCTTTTTTCTGGAGGGCTTTTTGCTTCTGTGTTTGCTTATCACAAAAGACTTGCTTTTCGGCGTTTGTTCTTAAGATTGTACTTACTTTATTACAAGATTAGGCTAGGACTTTTTTTAATTAAGTGATGTCACTCTAAGGAAGTCACTATTTGTATCTCAATGGAGCCTGAAGGAAGATTTCATCAGTAATCTTCAATACAAATGAAAATTTAATTAAAATACAGGTGTAATACATCATTCTTACCTGAGATAGTAAAAGAACTGAAAGTATGAAGTGAAGGGATAAAAGCTGCTGGCTGGCTGAGAAACAGAATTGTAGTTGAGTTGACTGAAATTTGCAAACATCACTGGATATTGCTAAATGTATATTGATTTATATCAGGGAGGAGGAACTTCTATGTTAGTTTTAAAAGATAAGTTTCTTGCCATTTTGACATAGTATACTTACAGTGTTATTTGTAACATCCTGTCATCAGCGTTCTTATTATTCCTATAGCATCTATTAGACAGTCCTTAAAATCTCTTGAGAAAGATATCCTCTTATTCCAGTTTGCTCTCAGTGGCTTGACATAATCATTCTGCTCTCCTTAAGTAATCTGTACATCCCAGAACGTGAGGAAGCAAGCAGTACTTTTTAAAATTTCTTTTAAATTCATATTTGTGATCTGTTGCATGCTGGTAACTTTTCACTTAACTGTTAAGCTTGATATTTCCCGAAAGAGCTTTAGATACTAGCTATAACTATAGATAAATTAAATTCTAGACTCAGTTTCTGCTCTTTTAGTATCCTGCTGTTGCTTTGGGCAAATAGAAACTGCATTACTCTGCGTGCTAGCCTCTAAAAAGAGTGTAACTAACTATAAAGGAAGTGGGTAACTAGCCTTTGTAAATTATTGCTGAATTCTTAAAAGCTTGTTTTTCCACATTGAAAAGTTTATTGTAAAAAAAATTGTATGAAACTTCTAAAATTGGATTCTTCTAGCTGGTTCTAATATTAAGCTAAAGGAAATTATGGTATTGCAATACTAGATATTGTACTGAATACTAGCTCCTTTTTAACTATGCTATTTTTTTCATTTAATAAACTAGTATTAAAGTGCTAAGACAATTCCCCTTTTGCTAATACTGAAGTTTAGTTGTACCCTCTTATCTAAAATAGAACAGTGGAGATCTCAGGGGAGAGGAGGAGACAACAGAGAACAAGATCACTTCAAATTATTCACCAGTCAGTCGTTAAAAAGCATTAATGTTTAACAAAGAGCAGTTGCTCGTTATTCAAATGAAGACTGGAAGTATAGCCAAGCCAAGATGAGCTGTGAATGTTTCTCACTGGCTTTAGTAACATTTTCAACTTCATGAATGATCATTCGTATTTTTTTGTGAAAGAAGAGGGAGGCAATGACAAATATAACTCTAACAAATGTACTGGTTCCTCTTTTAGAGGGATATTATTCTTGTCTCTGAAACAGTCCTTTAGATTCCTTTAGATATGCACTTGTGTCTTTGTGATCCATGTCTGACTTTACATCAGTACTTCTTTGGTATGTAACAATTGTTTGGTGTTTTTTGATACATCAAGTTTTTGATTCACATAGGTTCAGTTTTTTTTCCTGAGGTGCCATTAGTTGCACGGCAAATGATGGGTACTCATCTGCACTCTGCATTTTTAGTATCTGTATGCATCACTGTAATACGAAACACACAAGGTAAATCAAAAATCGTGAGAACATTGGTTAGAAAAGTAACTAGTGGGGAATTTGAGAAATCTGAGTGTGGATGAAACACCGATACTTGAAAGACTCTTGCACCAAGATACTAATTGTACTAAAGGGCGTGTGCTTATGAGATCCTTTAATACAAAAAGATCCTTTTCTTTTGAAAGTACAGGTCTGAAAAAGGGACTATCAGGAGGAAACTCCAGAAATCCCTTACACAGAACAAGCAGCTGCTTTGTGGTCATTTGTGCTTTGTCTGTGAGGTGGTGAAAATTGTGGTGATCATGGCAGTGTTCTCTGTGTGCTTTAATGGATAGGATACCTAGAAGAGAGAGGAGATCTAGAAGAAAGCAAGCCTGACTTACAGTTATTACACTGCTAGGATTTGGCCTCTGTTTCATAAATATACAGTAAGTTGTGTCTAATAAAGCCCAACATTGTATTAGTAGCAGTTTTGCTACTAGCCTTTTCCATACTGGGGCATTTATTTTCTATGTAGAAGTTGCAAACGATGAGTAGTGGCAATTCTGCTCTGCGTATAGACTTGGAAATTCCCTTTAGGGGAGAAGACATCTCTAGGAACAGCCTGCCTTCAAGGCATGTGGGAGAGACTGCAGGTATTCCTTCTGTAGCACTGCTTTTATGATAATTTAACAACAACAACAACAAAACCAAATAAGCTTGTTTTTTATTTTTCTAAAAAATGTTAAGCCACTCTGTTCCCTCCTTCTATTTCCTGTTAACTTTCTGAGGGTGGCTTGAAGAACAGCTTTGCTTCCTCTCAGAAATGGTATACAGCCTGCAGGAACTCAATTTCCAGCTGGCAAGATGTCTGGTTTCGTTCTGAGGTCATCTTGCAAAAGTCTGGAACCCTGTACTCCTTTTTGGGTGTTGGTGAAGTCCAAACCAAGATGGTCAATGATCAAGGGCCTTACCAGCAAAATTGAGCAAGTTGTCACAAAATCTCTCTCTAAACTATTGTGTGAAGAAGGATTAGGATTGCAAGTTGGAGATGAAGTCATGGTTTTGGTAAAAAGATGTTCTTCCATTGGTAACTGTTTCTGTCCTCTAAATCTGAGTGGTATGCAGTGAAGGATTGCAAAGCTTTAAGTACTGCTTCTCTTGTTGCAGGGCATTCTAAAAACATGTATGGAGTCTGTGTGGGGAGTGAACTGTGTGTTTCTTAGATGAGGGTTGAGAAACTACTCTGTAGTTTTCCTATGTATTTTTGAATTAATTGTAGTGCCAAGTTCCTTGTCCTTGGTGATTGTATATTGACAGACTGTTATAAAGCAGGATGTCACAATGGCTCTTCATTTCCATTTTGCTTCTTCCTCCCTTGGGATAGCATATTGTTTTCTGCTTCCTATTGAGAAAACTGTATTCCATAGAAGAGATTTTAAGAAAGAAAAATATAAATATTTGTGTGTTTTTTTTTCCTGTTGGGGCTCCGATAAACACTGCCATTTCTGTGGCAACACTTGTGCTAATCCTGATCGTTCAGGAAGAATCACTTCCTCAAGGACGTGCTGTAGTGTGAGGAGCTGGTCTGTCTCAGGTTGTCATGGATATGGGGAGTACCCCTCTATGAAAGATGTCTCATGGACAGCCCTGGAATGAAAATTCAAAGGTGATGGAGTTTCCTCTTTTTTTTTTTTTTTTTTTGGAAAGTAATTGTTCTGAAACAGTTACATTTTTTAACATGTAATGTTATCAGTGTTTCTGATTATAATTCATAAGTATTTGTAAGACTCAAAACTTTCTCAGGGGTAAGTTATGAAAGATGGCTCTTTAAAATAGATTAATTTTCAGTCTTCTGTCTTTGACACCTTTGGGGAAGGGTGCGGGAAGATTCCACATGTATTCTTGTTCTAAAATGGCTAAAACTTAATACTATTCAGAGTGGTGATATTACTTTGAATACTCCAGTTTCTCAAGCGTATAGAAATTAAACATCACTGAATGTAATTTGTATAATGATTTTAATTCTAATCTTGAGGTTGTGTACCTTTATGATAAACAGCCATAAACTGGGCTTCAGTTTCTCTTGTGTTCTGTATGAGCATCTCTTATGTCCCTGTGAAGTAATTTTAGTTTCTTGCTGCTGAAAACATTTAATTATTAGGTGTTGTGCCTTGTGTCATTTTTTCATAGCACTATGAAATAACTTTGTATGACGTGTACTGTTTTTGCTAGTGTGTTTTTTTTTTTTAAATTTTTATAGCTTTTACATGCAGACACTGTTAACTTTTTGTAGCTAAAAGATTTGCAATGTGTACCATTTGTTTTGAAGTAGTATGTAACTGTGACTGTGGGGAGCTTTATACTAGAAGTTCTGCTACTGGGAATCAGTTCATCTGGAAACTGAACCATGTAGTACTTGCCAGCTGCTGCAGCTCACTTTGGTCAGGGAATTTGTTTTTATTGTTACTGGCGTATTTATGTTAGGATGAACGCTAACTTGTGCCCTCTTGCAGCGTTTTCAAACATTCATTAGCATAAACGAGGATTTTCCCTGGTCTGGGGAGAACACACTGATTTTTACTATTATCCCTTCTAAGGCAACAGGACAAATCTGTCTGTCTTCACCCTTCCTCTTTTCCCCAAAATCCTCCTCCTGTGAAAGTGCACAGGATGCAATTACTGGAAGAGAGTGTGTGTGTGTGTGTGGGGTTGTCTGTCAAAATACTTTTTTTACATGGAGATTATTCTTTTTACAGCTGTATGTTTTAAGTAAGCTTTGCTTAATGTTGACTTAATATTGTTAGAAGCATCAATCTGAAGGAAGAAAAGCCATAAAATACATTATTTTGAGATGTGGTACAGGAGTTATTTTTGCTCATAATTTCATTGTATATCACAACCTGAAGATTGTCCAGATTAGAAGTTTTAACTTTTTAAAATTTTAAAACATATATATTTAGAATCTACTCAAATTTATTTATACTTTGTTTACTAAAAGAAACTGTCACCAAATTATATCTGAATGGAACAAGATCCACTTGTGAATTATTGATGAATATAATTGCACTGGTAATGAAGTAGTATTTCATGTTGTGTATACATAGAATCACAGAGTTGCCAGAGATGTTGGTAATATTTATGTAGAGTCCATGATACTCTTCTGTACCTTCTATCTCATCACTTTGTGCCACCCCTCAGTCCGCTGGCTGTCATCCTCCCTCAGAGCTGAGGCTGTGCTACCTGCTGTGGTGGTGTGCAAGGGGCAAGGGCTGAGTGCGATTCATGTTGTGTTGTCTCCCTAGTAAAGCACCAGACAAGAAAATTAACATGAATTGTGGAGTCAGTTGTGCTCATACAGGGGATCCTGCACCCTAGAGATGAGGGGAAGCAAGGCAGAAAACCCAGTGTCCAGCACTGTGATTCTGAAGCTACCACTACAGGATAAAATCCTGTAAATCTTGTGCACCTCTTCTGCCACTACTGTAGATAAATCTGTATATAGGACACAAGTAGTGGGTTGGTGTGGGGTTTTTTGTGTGTGTGTTTTGCCCTTTTTTTTTTTTTAACTGGAAAACCAATAACTTCAGTTGCAAGTATATCTAGAACTTTTTATAAATAACTGACCAAGGTTTTCTGGCTTTGGTTATTAAAAAATGTGATACAATGCAAGCATGTGGATGCTTGTTGACTTTTATGTGGCATTAGTAGAATAAGAATTTGTTTAGTATGTTGCAGTAGGGTCATCACTGAAAATTTTTTAAAATGCCCAAGAAAGTGCTCAATTTGTAAATATGGAGAATGTACCCCTGGTAAGAAATTGTAGAAGCCCAGGCTATTTCTCAGCCTCTGCTCTTCCCACCTTTCTCCCCTTCCCCCTTTAAAAAGACAGCCAAACAAATTAAACCCCAAAGCCCAAAACCCATACAGTGGCTCTGTCAAAATTTATAGTTACCTGCCTGGAAAAAGGATGTCTGAAACTAGAGGGTCCCTTAATGCATCTATCTGCAAATGAAGTTCACTTCTGTTTGCCTTCTTGCCATGGGAATTTAAGTTGGAAGCAAAGTGTGAGGTTTTAATGAGCTGTTAAGAGTATCTTTACAGAATCAGAGAATGGTTGAGGTTGGAAGGGACCTCTGGAGGTCACCTTGTCCAATCCCCTGCTCAAGCAGGGCCACCTAGAGTTGTTCTCCAGGACCATGTCCAGATGGCTTTTAAGTATCCCAAAGGATGGAGGCTCCAGAACTTCTCTGGGCAACCTGCACCAGTGCTTGGTCACCCTCACAGTAAAAAAGTGTTTCCTGATGTTCAGACGGTCCCTCCTGTGTTTCTGTTTGTGCCGATTGACTCTTGTCCTGTCACTGGGCACGGCTGAGAAGAGCCTGGCTCTGTTTTCTTTGCAACCTCCCTTAAGGTATTTATGCACATTGATAAGAGCTCCCCTGAGCCTTATCTTCTCGAGGCTAAACAGTCCCAGCTCTTTTAGCTTGTCCTCAAACAAGAGATGCTCCAGTCCTTTCATCATCTTTGTGGCCCTTTGCTGGACTCTTTCCAGTATGTCCATGTCTCTCTTGTACTGGGGAGCCCGGAACTGGTCCCATTACTCCTTGAGCTGTGGCCTTACCAGGGCTGAGTAGAGGGGAAGGACTACCTCCCTCAACCTGCTGGCAACACTGCTCCTAATGTAGCCCAGGATACCATTAACCACGGGTGTCTTGCCTGGCATATACAAGTGTACTTATGCCCCGATTTAAATGTGGATGTGTGAGATTAGGCTCTGAATCAGCTTGAAGTGACACTTGATGCTGGTGTTTCTAATTGAAAATCCTCTTGCTCTTTTATACAGACCAAATCAGATGACAACACAACCCATTCCAGCTTTGTCTTATGTAAAAAACATGCTATGTTTCATCATCCAAACCAGTAATGACAGTAGGAATTGCTAATGAAATTAAAGCGACCCAACCAAAGAACTATGGGCTTTTATGTGCCTCCTGTTTTAGCTGTAGGATGCTATTCTTAAATCCTACCTATGTACCTATAATTATACAGCCTGAGCTCAGGTTGACCTGGCAAGTATAGCTGTGTAACATCCATACTGGGCATCTAAAACAATATGCCCTGTCAGTGTTGCTGGTTGTTTCTGCTGAGCTTCAGATCTTCTCTTCTTCCATATTTTTCTTCTAAATTGCTCTCTTTTGTAGAACTAGTTCAGTTTATAGTTGTTTCTTACTGTCTGTCACAGGAGATACAGTACCTGACTCTGACAGTGACTCCCATCTGTTTTATCTGAGACTGTAAATAGCTAAGAGGCAAAAGGAAAAGCTTCTTATACTGCATCTCATCCATAACTGCCCACGTTAATTCTTCCTTCAGGTTCTAGTGCAGACTTGAGCAGACCAGTTGTATATCACTGGTGAAAAAGCTAAGGCGAACCCTTTTTTCTCTTGCATTGAAACAGATTGGAAGTGCTGTGACAATCGGTGGTCATCGATCGGCTGGTTGTGTGCTCAGGTTTGGGACTGAAACCTTGCTCTGTCCTCTGATTTTTTTTCTTTGTTGCCCTTCCACCATAATGTGTTCTAAAATGGTGGATGTGCGAGTATGGGCTTGAGACTGACCACATATGTATGCCCTGAGTGCAAACAATTGCATCTTCCCCTTCTGTGTAATTCACTTACTGGTGTTGGAAGCCGTACTGAAGCTAAGCAGTGTCCTTTAAGCCAATTAGTCTATCAGAGAAGGGCACTAGAGTTAGAACAGTTGGATCGCAGTGACTTTCTGTTCTTACGTTGCCTCTACTTGTGTAATTATTTTTGTGGCAACATATCTATATCTTAACAAGCTATGGTCTTGAAGTTTCATTAGATTTGTGAAAAAGTGTTTGTTATGATACTATGGCAAAGATAGCGGAAGACAAATTCTGCAAGAAAAAATATGTATTTCATGAAAAGCAAGTGTTGCTGTTCTTAGAGTTCCTGTGTCCCTTTTACCTACTGATAAGATTTAAATAACTTGCAACATGTATAAGATCAGTTTGATGGTGTAACAACTAGTTGCTTGTATTGGAGAGATAACTTTAGTTTGTGTGTGTATATATATAGATACATACATACATACACAGACTTTTCTCCATATAGGTTGCTGATCACTGCCCCATTTGTCAGAAACTTAGAGAAAAGTACAAGCTGAAAATACGTAGATGATTGGGAGAATGTAATTTTATATTACCATTGTTTGGCAAGGATTTGAAGCAAATGATGATGCTATTAACTTAGTGTTGTTTTCATCTTAAAAAATAGGTAACAATATTGTTCTTTCTAGAATAACTAGTCTGACACTGTAGAAAAGTGTCTTAAATCACTGAGCACACCTGTTAATTGAATTCTTTTATTCAGGTGCTCTTACATGCTTAGCAATGCTCGAGTTTTAGATTTTTATAAATGCTTTGAGCTTCACTACACAATTTCAGTTGCACTGAAGTTCAGTTTTCTTTGTCCTCTTTTGTGTACAAGTTAGATTTGCTTAAATATCTATCATAATGAAGGACGTGAGTGTTCAGTTGTATCAATTTGTTGACTCTTTTTGAAAATTATGGCTGAATATAAACAATATTTTGCTTATAAGTAGTTTAAGGTGCTAGTAAACTGTATTAGGTATGGATGGCATTGTAAAACTGTTTCATGGTAGTAAATATTTGATTTTTCAAGATACCTTTTTTGTTCTGATGCCGCATTATTTAAAGACACTATCAGTCTCAGTAGGACTTTATAATAAGCCTGCCAAGCAGCTGCCAAGTGCAGATAGCCAACATTTACATTCAGTGTTGTGTGATGGTAGCTGTGACATGATTCCAATTAAAAGCTTGGTCTGCACACTGCAGATGTCTTCTGAATATTAATGTGTACTACAGACAGAGCAGATGGAATCTCTTTAAAATACAATGCAGTGAATGTAAAATTAAGGTTGGGTTTCTGGTGGAAACCGAGAGGCAGTCAAAAATTTTTTTTTCTTTGTTTTCCAGTGCTAAAGCACAAGAATATCTGTGAATCGTCATCATCTTTCTTTACATATAGGAGGAAATCAACTCTTTATTATGCATCCAAATAAAAATACAGCAGTATGCCTTATTGAAGTTGTCTTAAATGCCAAATGTACCTAGAAAAATATTGGGAATGCATGCGACATTTGCTGTGCCTTAAAATATGCCTCTGCCTAAAGGACAGATATGAGGCAATAGATAATAGTTGAAATGTAGGATGTCTATGAGTTATTTGAGGAGTTCTTCATTGACAAAGGCTGTGTAAAAGTATATATATAGGTGTGTGTATTTAATTGGGATTTGAAGATGTTATGTGACGTGTATGAGGAAGAGTTCATCCTGGACAGGAGAGGTAGCATAAAACCAGGAAACCAAGAGAGCAACAAGAACATCAGTGGTGCACTGCAAGGTAGCGTGTTGCAAACCCAAAGTTAGCTTTCAGAAGACAGCAGCAATCCAGCTGTGAAAGTGTGTGGATTAACTTAAGTATTTACCACGCTTCTATGGCAGTCCTTGAGATACGGAGTAAAGCCTTGGTAGTAGGAATGTATTAAAAGTCTTGCAAGTAACAGGCTAAGTGTGGTATTGAAACAGAAAGTAGAAGGGTTTCTATGTGAGTGGGAACTGTAACTTTCCTCTTTGCTGCTGCAGTTGTCATATCCTCTCAGGCAGAATGCAGGTGTGTGCGAAGGGAGTGAGCGGTTGTGTACAGGGGAAGAGGTTACAGAAGAGGCAGTGACAGGAGGTGTGAAATATGTTAATCCAGCACACTGTTTTAACTCACTAGTCTCATTACCGTAGCTGTGACATGCTGGTCTCTCAACCTTTTCATACTTAATTTTACAATAGCTTATACCTGAGGCTGTGTAAATGCTAAAGCCAGTGCCATTTGCCACTTCATCCATATTTAATGAAGACTTTCCCCCAGATCTACATTTGCATTATGTTTGGGTATTGCATTTATATTGCCTGGCTAATGTTTCTCTCAAAGTCACTGGCCTGGTACAAAAGAGGTTCCTGGCTTCAACAAGGGTACTTCAGCGGTGTATGCATACTTTCAGAGAAGTTGGCTGTGTGCTATTCCTGAGGATAATACTAATTTGATAAGAGTGTTTTTAAAATCTAGACCACAGTGGGACTTAGAATCTGACTTCCCTGTCAGGAGAGGCCTTCAGTGGGTTGTTGCTCTCATTACAGTTTTCGTGATAATGTGTAATGCTTTCAGTTGCTCAGGATAATAGTGGGACTTTTAATTGGGTTTCTGAAAATGGAAAAATAAGTGATCTTGGCTGATTTCAGTAGCAGATCAGAAGTAGTGACTAAGGCTATGCTCTTTGGGGCAGTGACTTATGTACCTTAGTCTTAGCAGTGTCTCTGTGCTGTGATAGAATGTGAGTATTTAATGATAGTGAAATGTATACAAATTTGGCTCAGGCTTATATGTTTTGAGTTTTTGTTTGTTTGTTTTAGCTTTATTCACATTGCATTCACCTGTATATGGTTCATTAATCTGTGGAAGGAGATTTATGAAAGAGGCACAGTTGGAAATAATAAAAATGGAGTAGCTTACTAGGTATAGTTAAATGACATTTTTGTGACTCATTTAGAAATTACCTCCAGGGTTTCCAAGTATGTTTGGTGAAACTCAGCTTTCCAAGTAAGCCAAAAGAGGTTTAAGTGTTGTTAATTTGTAATATAGAGCAATGACTTTGCACCTTATAACCAATCAAAGGATAAAAATCTGGCCAAAAGTCTTTAGGGTTTGATACTTTAAGAGATACAAAGAGGTGAAGTTAAGTCTTCTAAGTGTCTTAGAAATCAAAGCCATAGTAGAAAATCAGTTGAAATGTGAAAGTGTTGCTTTAAAAGGGCTGTGCTTATCAGAGTCAAATGTTGCTTTAAACGACACATCTGAAGTTTCTACCAAAAAGATGTCAGCCAAAATTTGTCTTCATTACATTTCAAAGATCTTAAATACCGTGAAGTATTAATCCTCCTGCCTAATATATCTATAATTTCTGGTGGGACAGGAGTCTGGTAAATAAAGAGGTGAAGTTTGAAAGCAGGACTGGTAAGATAGAAGGGAAGAGTCAAGAGACTTGGAAAAGGAAGAGGCTCTCCTTCCTTTGCCACTGCACGTAGACATGAGGGTGAGTTGCCCATGTTTCTTTCTGATTGGGAAATGCCTCGTGGTTCCCTAGAGAAGATGCAAGAATCTTTTCCTGTATGAAGCATTTATTTTAAGGAAAGTTGCAGTTATTTCTTCTTGATGTAATGTTTCTGTTAGCCTGTAGTCTCATAGTCATCTTTGACCCTTTCTGGCTTTTTCATTGCCAGAAATGTCACTTCCAGATATGTTCAGGATCTTTACTTTTTATCATCTACTTAATGTTGCGTTTGTAAGTCTAATGTCATTCTGGCTCTTAAAACTTCTGTGATACTACTAATGTGGCTCCTTTGCTTCCCTATCTCTGAAATGCCTTCCTCTTTAAGCTTGCTCCTAAAGCCCAAGCAAGTTTCCCTTTTTCACTTACTGTGGCTTGCCTTGCTGTACCCTCCAGTGTCTTGCCTCTTCTGACAGTACTTTGAAGATTTGTCTGTTGCTTCTTAACTCTCCTAGTTCTTTGCAGCATCCTTCCTTTTCAGTGCAGTGTATAATTTTCTTTCTAATCCTTGAAAAAATTCCCAAGTCTTTCATTTCAGTCCCTGACAATCGCTGTTGTAGTATCAGCATACGGTTATATCTTTAATCACTGTGAAATGTGTCCTTTCAGCTAGATTGTACCTTAGCACTGGGAATTTGTCCAATTTCATGTCTGTAAAGCAAATGCATGCTTTATTGCTATTTGATCTTCATAATATAGATTGCACTCACAAAAATCAATGCAAAAAAAAAAGTGCTGTGTTTGGCTCTGAGACATGTCAGCAAGAAATAGGAGAGGGCTGTGTGGGTCATGCCATTGCAATGTCAGATAATACAGAGTGCTGCTTGATAGGTATTCCTTCTCCTGTACTTAGGCTTCAGTCAGGCTGTATTAACTCCTGAATTCTGAGCGCGGGGTTCATTGCATAACAGGGTCATGGTCCTTTTTGGTATTGAATTAATATCTGCTGAGAAACATAATCGAAATAGTACCATGCACGACTGTTCAAATTCAGTCGTGGAATGAGAATATTGAAATAGTGATACATTTTCCTAAAGTGTCTTTAATTTAAAAACAAACAAACAAAACTCTCAACATTTTAGTAAAGTGCTATTGTAACCAGAGGTTCCCCCAAATTTCTTTCAGAGAGTCAAGTAAGGATTTATCTTCCTTGACTTGTATCAGCTGTTTAAAGTCTGTCCATTCCAGAGTGCATATTAATTTTTCTTCTGTCTTTAAAAAAAAAAAGAGCCAACCCAAAAGAGCACAACAGCTTTAATAACTTCGTAAAATATCTTTTTTTAACTAACATAGATGCCTTGCTTGTTGACTCAACTTTTTCCTTCAGAAGTAGTTATTACATTCTATCAGAGGGGTTCTAAAATCTCTGAAAGCAAGGATCGGGGCTCCTTTAAGATGAGGCTTCCAGATAGTGTTCTTCCATTTTGTGTCAGTAATTTTAAAAACCAAATAAAAAAATCAATTAAATTGGAGACCAGGATGTGTTGCTACTTTGTTTTTATATTTTATTATCTCTTGCTACTGATGAGAGCTACTTTTAAATGCTGGGAATGAAAAGGTATCTACACCTTTATTACTTCTCCTGTAGGAGAGAGGAAAACAGTGTTTAATATTAATGTAATTTTTGTTACTGTTTTCCAGCTTAGTAGATGTAACTTAATAGATGTGTCTTACAGAAAAGTAAAGTGTGTGTGTACACAGACAATCCTGGACCACAGTTTCCAATTTTCTGCCTTTTTTTTACGTTCTGCGCTCCCTCTGTTCATCCTCTGAAAGAACTCGCTTCCTCCCTGGTGTTCCCTGACCTTTGTCTTCCTCTGGATATCTGGCATGCTTCAGTTGACACCATCAGAATCTCTCCTGCCCGTATCTAAGCAGGTTCTGAGTTTCCATCCTCTTCTGGGGGGGGAATAGAAGTTAAAAAAAAAAAAAAAAAAATAGGTACCTGTAAAACTCTTGTCCACTTCTGTCTGTTTTGCTTTTCTGAAAGAAACGTTGACATGTGGACCCTTAGGTTCCAGAACTGCCTCTGAAAAAATTGTAGTAGTTTGTAGCCCCACTCACGCCCCCCACCTCATCAAGCAGAGATCTGGAAGGGGTAAGTGGAATTTGCCACTGTCCAGCAGGGACATCCTGAGGGAAATCATGGATACCTAACTACTATGTTAGTAATAGTCACAGGGAACCCCATTATTTTACTTACTTGTTGAAAAACAAGTTCATATTTGCATTTATTAAGATATGATTGCATATCTGATGATGCAAGTCTTGTTTCTGCTATAGTATTACTTTTTAATTACTAGAAATCCTAAAAAGTTGATACTTTAAATCTTTAAATTTTCTCACAGTTGCAGTGGTTCATATTCATGTAAGTCCATTAACATCTTGGTGTGCAGAAAAATGGTTTGACAGCTGTAGTCTAGCACTTCCTTATCATAACTTGATATAACATTCCATAGAGACAGTCACGCCTCAGATTTATACTCCACTCTGCTTCTGGTATTTCAGCTTTAATAGTTTATAGTGTCAACTCACATGTTGTCTGGATAATCTTAATTGACTTGTTAAATAAGAACAGTTTACATTCTGTTTCTTGTTTTGTCTCTGTTCACATAGGATGATTTTGTGCCATGATTCGATGGAAAAGTACTCTGAAAATCACTGATTTCTGCTAATTTGTTTGAATAAAGCTGGTATTTTATGCCTATGCTCTATGAACTCTGAGTACTATACTACTGAATTTATGCAACCTATTATAAATTTTGCTTCATCTTTGATCAGGAAACCTTCAAAAAATTGTTGAGTTGATTAGAGTGTTACACGAAAGAGCTGCATTAAATTTTTGTGTGCACAATAGCTTAACTTAGTCTGCTGCTATAAATTGTATGCAGTATCGGAAACAATCAGCATGTGGGGATTTTTTTTCCCCAAACTGTAACTGGGAAGTGTTCACAGGTCCTAGTAGAAAGCAAAGTGCTTGTGGAGGAAGAGAAATAAAGTTTTCAAGGTATCTAGTACAGAGTGGTAACATCTATGCTCTAAGCTCATGCCTGGAATGCCAGTTCTTCATTTGCCCCTGAATTTTTTTCCTGTGACCCTGAACTGATCTTTTGAGTTTTTATTTATCCTTTCTGTAAGAATTTAATGGTCTTAGTATGTGTAAGAAGAGGATAGCAATAGCTGGGAGAATAATTGTATTAATTTTTCTGTTCATTTCAAGCTTCAGCATCTTCTGTAACTGTACAATGCTTATGAGTAGTATAGGGAAATAACTTACACTATTATGGTAGTAGTGCAACTTTTAAAAAGCTTGCTGGTGGTGTTTAGCAGTCACTTTTCAGTACACTGACAAAGAAGGGATCCCACGCACTGTAGGAAAAGCATTCTTTTAGATCTGATTTGTAAAGTTGGAGAATGATTTTACTGTCACTTGGTTGGCTTAAATACTTTAATTGGTATTTAGTTGGTTTGGTTTTGAAAGCAGGGAAAAAAGGTAATATCTGTGTCCTTTTTCTTTTATATACTTTTTCACCTATGGGGCTGAGTTTTAACATCTACCTATAACCATAGTCAGAACTCTTGTAAGTTAAGTGTGGTGAGCCAAAACCCAGCATCAGATATTTCAAAGAAAATGTCAATGCCAAAGCAAACTGAAGAATATTGGAGAAATTCCAGCTTTTTTGCTTTTGGAAAGTATTTAAAAAAAACAATCTATATTTGAGGTCAATGGTTCCCAGCATTATCACACAGCAGTCTCTGTTTCTGAAATTTATATCCTTAATTTTTCAAGTGAGAAAACCAAATGGAATGGAGCCACTAACAAGTGTTCAGATGACTGCATGGCAGTAGCGCTGTTTGCTGTTTGATATAAGGTACATTGTTAGTTAAATTCACAAATGTACAGTATTGATTTACTTATGCAAATGATTCAAATAATTTTTATAAATAAACGGAATGACATACCTTTACTTTGAGGAAGAAAGGTTGTGCAGTCTTTTATTAGCCAATATGTACGTGGCTAATTTTTGCAGTTAGCTGACTGAAGGTAATATAAAATGTTTTTGAAATTGGGAAGCTGAGCACCTTTATAGCATTGTTTCTTCTTTGAGTGTTTATGATATGTATGTGGCATTCATATAGATATGAATGAATGCCCACTATTTTGTTGTGTGGCCTTTTTTTTCTTTTTCCCCAGTGCAGGAAAAGGAGAATGATGAGTGAGGTTAAGTGATACTGACATAAAGTTGATAACTATTTATTAAATAAGTATTTGATTTAAACTAGAGAACTGACTGGTTCTAGAAATTGCAATAGTAAATTAAAAAGGATCCTACAGCCAGAAACCTGTAATTTTTTTTCAATCTGAAACAGCCCCTGTTAAGTGTTCCTATCTAGTGCTTAATTCAGTCTGTGCCTCAGGACAGTATGGAAAATATGCACATGAAAATACACTGTCCTGAGTCAGTTCTGGCAAAACTGTGGAATGCACAACTTGATCTGCCTTTCCACTGCCGGCGTCCCTTGCCTTTGGCTGCCAGGGAGGAAACTGGGCTGTTTTGGTCTCTTCTGGTACAATGGTTTAATTTACCTCAGTTTCTGTTGTGTTTACCCAATTCCTGGCTCTTGGCTCCCATGAGCCAAGTGAAAGCAGGGACTGTGCCAAAGGCATGAGACATTTTGAACTTGCATATTGCTGCACCTGAGATTTTTACATAATGGAAAGTTTGCGATATAATAATCTCGCAACAAAATCTTTTAATCTCATTATAATTTCTGCAATTAATGTGTAACTGACCTGAGACATGGCCCATTGGTGTGCAGGGGGGAAATTCTAAATGTGGGTACAAAAAAAAAGAATTGTTTCCTGTTTCAAAGCAGCAATTTCTATGTATTGTTGAAGATACCAGCTCTCCTGAGCGGTACCAGGTTGGTGTGCTGGATTCACTGTGTTCTTGTTAAAGTGTAGGCAGAGGTGTGCTCTAATGGCTGTGCTGGTGTAAGAGCACCAATAGTAGTGTATCTATCACTATTGCTTTAAATGAGACGCCCTTTAGTCTAGGAAATAGGCTGGGTTAACCGTAAATGTATTATTTCCTTCTGCCCCATCTAATTTTTTGGAATCTGTCCACAGACTGATGTAGGTAATCTAGGTATGTGGGACCTTCATGAGTTGTTCTCTCAGTAGCCCTTGATGCCAGGCTTTTCTCCGTGTACTTCTAATGACAAAACAGAAGGATGCCATAGGAGCGGCTACACTATCTGTGCAATACTGAAAATAGTCATAAACAAAGAGAGCTTTTCGTTGGTAAGCCAGAACAAAAGATTTTATCTTTTTAACATAAACATAGTCATGTTCTGACAACATGTAAAAGTGAACCTGAGATTTTATACATGTTAAAACTCACTGGTGTAAGAAAAGCAAACTGTCATTTTAATCTCAAAAGCTTTGTGGAGGCAGAATGATAATGCTCTCTTAACTGTCCTTAAAAGGTTATGTGTTTTACTCGGTTTTAACACCATGGAAAACTTGTTGCTGTTTTGATGACGCTGAACCCTGCTATGGGATAAAATAATCAAGATTCTAAAAGAAGCCATAGTCTTTGAAAACTGGATTTTTCTATGGTACCCAAAGTATGTCAGTTTTCTGTAGTATATTAGTTCTGTTCAAAGACGTTAAAATGACGTGTACATGAGTAAGGAATGGGTGTAGTAGTCAAGAGTGGAGAAGAAAGACTGCATGTGCAAGACAGTACTTGAAATAATGTATTTAGTTATGAATGGTGTTGATTGAAAGTATCCAAATCAGTGTATGAGACTAGTTAATCATTTTATTGAAACTGTTACAACCTAGATGAGGTGCTTTTACTGCAAACTTATCAAATTATGTTTTGAATTTAGTATTTCTCTTGTAATAAATCACTTTGTAGCAGAAACTGAACTAATTGGTTTTGGTCCTCGTGTTCTTCAGTATCTTAGAACTGGTAGGCATTTGTCTGTGTCTCTAGGTAAGAAGTGAGTTTTCTTATTTCTTAAGGTCCAAATTTGCTTGCCAACTTTGAGTAGTTACTCAGTTAAACTAGCTCAATAAACTAGAGATGAGAATGAATGTACTGTTGCAGGGCAGATGAATGTCTAGAGCAGCACTCTGTCACAACTGGTGGCCACAGGCAGGCCCATCTGGAAAAGTTAAGAACAGGGCAAAATGTATGAACATTTTCAGTTCAGGGAGTTGCATGAGTTTGTTTAATAAACCAGAATGGATCTCTGTTCCAAATGCCTGTCTCCCCTTCGGGTGGTACAAACTTCTTGCATCCATGGTGTCCTTTGACAAGTGAAATATATGCTGCCCTTATTTGCAGGAGGGGTTGCTGCTGTCAAAAATTGCTTAAAGGTTTGAAAATAAAGTTTCTTGAATTCCCAGGTTTATCCTCCAGTGTTTTGAACCTCTTCAAGCTTGATGTATGAAACTCTGTGTCAATGTTATTTTTATGAGGATTATGCCGTGTTATAGAAGTTTAGGTCTTGACCTAAATTGTAAAATTCAAAATAATCTTGCTTCTTGTTAAGCTGAGCATTTTCTCCTTCTTGATAGATTTGGCTGAAAACTCTATGGAGTTAGCCTGATTATTTCCCCCCCCAACCTCTTCTTTCTTCTGATTTCCTTTATCAAAAGGAAAGAATACACAATAATGATTTTGATCTTTTTTTTTTTTCTGGTATTATTCTCAGTTATGTGTTTTAATATAGACACAGGATGGCTGTAATGCTCAAAAGAAGCTGAGTTCTTGTGTATTTGCTTAAGAAAGCATTGTTCTTCATATTCTGGTGGTGCTGAGATACTCAAAAGTTTCTAACTTCTAAGAAATGATGGGATCATTAAGATTTTGGTAGCATGTGTTTAAATCTGGCTCTGTGATGCACATGCTTTGATGTGATATAAAGGCTCATCTAATTCTTAAATGTTTAAAGAATGGAATAGAAAGGTCACTGGTTGTATCAGGAAAAATGCAATTATCAGTTGAGGGGAAGAGGAATGGGAAAGCACGGAGCATTCAGAATAAAATTACTTTGGTGGTTAGTGGTGAAGGGGAGCATGGTGTTTTGGTTTTGTTCTGGGTGAAGTTTTACAGGTTGATTGTTTTTTGTGTTGAGACTGAAGCAACTCACAAAGACGGTAACTTGGTTACAGTGAAAGGGGGAAAGCATACCGTTTACTAAAGATTGGCTTAATGTTGAAAAGTATGTGAATAGTGAAAGTCAGGAAGTTCATCCCAAATTAGAGATAAAGTTTAAATACCTTGTATGCCTAACAGCATGAACAAAGAAGCAATGAAACAATGGATCCTCCATCTCAGAATTTTTCAATTTAAATGTGTGCCTTTATGGAAGATAGGCTTGGCCAGATGATAGATGACGAATTAGTATGGGAGCACTGCCTGAACAGTTACAGGGCTTGTGTTGTGTTGGAGTAGAATGCTTTAGCTGATAAGGTCCATCAGCTTTTGGTCTGTGTTAAGTAGGTGTAGCTAACTTAAAGTACTTGAATGTCTTATAATAATGCTAAATAAAGTGGGCTGGGAATTGATGATAGGTTAAGACTGGGTAACCTCTGTAGAGGTATATTTTTTCAGAATTGGGTAAAAAAACCCAAAACTGCTTACCTTCCATCTTAGCATGCAATGGCCTTCTGGAATATCAAGTTTTAACTTTGAATAAACACTTATTGGCTGGCAAGTAAGCGGATGAAAGCTTCTTTTTTTTTTTAGAGAGAGATTTGTATGGGATTTGTGTAGTAAAAATATATCATGATTATTCAAGATGATGACTTTGAATTTGTAATAATAAATAGCATTTGTAATTTTGATTTGTTTGTTTTGCAGCTCCAGTTGTTAACCGATACAACAGAAGAGTATCAGGTATGATTTCATTTTAAGAATTTAATGTTTCTGAAAAAGTTTTGAAATGTGTATTTGACTAAAGGAATTACATTAAAAATGATCTTACTCTTCATCACTACCTTATTTCTCATACTTCTTGCAGCATTTTTATTTGAAATAATGAGAATTGTTTCTTAATTCACTGTAGAAACCAATGGGTTACACACTGAGAGTAGTTTAGAAAACAGTTCTGTGGGTGATCACAAACTATTGAAGCAACTTCAGCAGTAGTAATGATTCCGTCCAGAAAAACTTCCCAGAACTTCTATGCAACATAATAATTATTGAAAAGGCTTGCTTTACAGTGAATTGAAAAAGTGGCAGCTTCCTTCTGCTGGAACACATCTCCTAATCTCCCATGTTGCTAAGAATTTTATCTCTGGTTAGAATACAGAAATATGGGGGGTTGGGGAGTGTTCCCTCTTCGTGTTGTTTTAGCCCCTTCCTTGTGCAACTGATATCTAAAGCTGTTCAGTTTGTGGCTGTTCACTTGTTCTGGAGAAGCAGATTATACTTTTTTGTTTGTTTGTTTTCTGTCTTAACCAATATTAAATGCTTTAATGAGTAGCTGTTATTACCAACAAATTCTTTTTAAAGTTGTTTTTGAACAGTATCACATGAACAAAATGTTATGTGTAGATGAGAAAGTATTGTATTATATTTTCATTCGAGGTGCAGTGTGGATTGCTTTGCATATGTTACTTTTTTTCTTCAAATATTTAATTGTAACATTTAGCTGATCTAGAAAGTCATTACGGTTCTGATTTGAAAAATGTCTTTCTAAAAATGCCAATGTGTTCAGTGTTTTCTCTCTAGTTTTCAGTTCAAGTCTACGCAGTTTGTAACTTGTGTATATGATCTGACACATTCTTTGGTGTGATAGTTATGGTGCGGCATTGTTGATAATATATATGGTATATAAATATATATGAGATAAATACATGTTTAATTCTATGTGCAAAACATCCTTATATCCGTGCAGTTCAGTTGCTTTACTATTAGTTGCTTGGGTATGATTAAGGGTATGAATGTATTTATGCCACTACATATAAGTAATTGAGAGTATAATGAGAACTCATAACTCTTAAAAATTGACAGTGCTGGTAGTTTTGTATATTATTACATGAGAAATTTAGGCAAGACAAAACTGTATCTTGAATGATGGAGTTTGATACTCTGATAGTAAATATTTGAAGTCTTACATTGTAGAGTACCTTAATCTGGAGAGTCCCAAGACATTTTCATTTCTCTGCTAATTAAACGAATCCATCCCGGAACCTGCTGATGGAGTAAAATCTTGCAAATGAGAAGTGAATACATCTCAGATTTAAATTTAAATAAAGGCTGAATTATTCCCGAAGTTAAAAAGTTGAGCCTTAATCACAGGGTAGTTGTAATCTTTCTGAATCTTCAATACTGAAATATAATATTGGTGCTCTCATAGTACTGAGCTACTCTTAGTTAAAAAACAGGTTCCTTCATTGAAGGGGTCTAAAGGTTAATGCGAACAACTAAACAGCAACTGTAAAATTGAATTGCTAACTTATGCAATTAGATTAAAGAGGACTGTTTAGATGCTTAATAGCACTGCTGCTCCAAGAAGAGCTAGAATAATTCAGAGTTTATGGTACATGTTAGAATTCTCATGGAGACAAACATTAATAGAATATGTATATTTTACTACTGTGTGTTAAATACTTTTCACAATTAAAAAAATATTTTTTTCCTCCACTTTCTATATTATACACTGTACAGGTCATGATCAGTGTAGGATTTGTTAAAATGCGGAAGAGATGTAAATGGCATCCATGCACATACAAGGAGACCCCATTTTCCTTCTCTTCACAGGAAAAGTACAGAAACCTACTGTTTTGGGGTGGGGGGGAGTTGTTTGGGGTTTTTTTGGTTTGTGAGTGTCCGTCTGTCCGTCCCGTACCTGCTGTGCCTGTCAAGAAGTTACCCAAATGGGAATGAGACTGGCAGGGTTCTCCTAGGTTATTGAACTCAGCCCCTTGTTATCATAGGCAACCACATTTTATAATCCCTTGCATAAAATGAATGACTGATTTGTTGATTTTGGTGCTCTGAATTTGGTTTGATTTCCTTGTTAGATGTTTTAGGTTTTAAAAAACTTTTCATTCTGCAATTTTTAAAGATTTTTTTTTCTTTATAAACCAACAAATAACAACAAATAACAAACCAACATTGCATTATGGATTACTCAGCATAGTATCTAAATGTATCTGTTTTTAACTAATTAAGTAAAGCAGAACAAACCATGGAGAAGAAAAGCTGACACACAATTTTTTTGTAATTGCATTTAGTGTATTCTTTTCTGGTCTTCTATTCAGAAGAACTTTCTGCTAGTCTGTGTTGAACCTTGTCAGTCCTACTGGCTATTGTCATGTTTCCAGTGCAGTGTACATTTATAAGGGGAGTAAAGAGCAGAGCTAAATTGTTTGCTGGTATCAAGATTTACATGCACAAAATACTTCCAGATTTACAGTACTCTGGAAGAACAAAATAGGAGAAGAATTTAAAAACTAACATTGGACATATTGAAGAAAAGACTTAAAATTCAAGCAAGAATTTTTCTTTTCTTTTAAGCATTTGGCTGTCCAGGGAATTATGGCATTGCTCTCATTGTTCAGTAGGTCAAGAATGAAAGTTAGAAAAAATATAATTCTAATTAAAGGAAAAGATGATAAAGTAATTGTTTACATTATACATACAGTTTAGGACAGGCTAATAATCGTACTGGTAAACGATTCAACTAGCTATATGTTCTTGGAGACTAACAATTGTTTGTGACCCTCTCTTACACATAGAAGTTACAGAATCTCTTTTAAACTGCTTTATTGATGTCCTCAATATTAAATTTGGAGCGTTTACTCCTGCTTAGCTGGGATTAGCTGCCTAAAGATAACAGGATGGTCATAATTCCCTTGGTGCACTAACGCAAATTCTAAGGATACATAAACCCAAAGAAAAAACCTGTTGTTATGATTGCTGAATTTTCATTTAGGTGTTTATTTTTAGTTATGAAACATCTAAACCAGGGGCTCTTGACTGTACTGGCAAATATTGCTTTAATGATTGTAAATATTTAGTGGTTGTTCTTTAAGATTTACTCAAAATATGAGTTTTCTGACACATGGCAAGAATTGGTCAGGAAGTTTATTTTTGCGCTTTTTGAAAACTTTGAGCAAATCAGTTTACCTCTAGCTTATGTAGTACCTCAGTACTTCAAGAAATCAGGATTTAAGGAAGCTGCTTGACAATTGGTAATCTATTAGAAAGGTCAAGCTGACCTTGTACATTAAAACATACCTTGTTTATATTCTTTTTGTCCAAAAGAAGAATGAATTTTATTTCTATGTTTCTCAAGTCATTGACCAAAAGTGATGATACTGCTTTCATATCCCGTAAGTGATAGTAGCACAGTCTCACATACTACTTCTTCTTTCTCACCCTGTAGTACTGAGAACACGGGGATTCATTCTGCTCACTTACGCTCCCCGTTTCTGCAACATTTGCTACTTATTCCTTTCCGAGCCTGATGTGTTCCCGAGGGGGAGGGACAGTGTTGGCTTGCTTGGCATTAAACTCTTCCAAACAGTTCCAACAGCTGTAAAGGCTCTGCAGGGAATCCCATTTGCTGCCTGACCAGAGAAACATGGCTTTGTGTGCTGGTCAGAGATTCAGCCAGCAAAGCAGGGGTCCATGGGTGCGATAGTGAGAAACTCCACAGGCTGTGCAGGAGGGTCATCCTGGAAAAGGGGGACTTATCTAATCATGTTCACAGAATTATTTATAGAAGTGCAGAGTGGTAAAGTAGTGTTCTCATGAAGAGAAACAGCCTTTTCCAGGAAACGCTAGGAGGGAGAAAGAGAAATGAGAGCTTGATGTTCCCGTAGAAATTTATCTAATGAATAGATTACTTGTGTATAGCATGTTTGGCCATGTAACATGTTGAGGTTCCATGGCGTGCGCACAAACCCCAAGCACTGTGTTGGTCAATTCTAACTTGTATACAAGCTGGTGGCTGACTTGATTAAAATAATCCTCTGTTTGCAAAATCATAAGCTATCCCTACGTAGAAACTAAAAAGGAAAAAAAAACCCAAGCCACTAATTTTAAAATCTGCTAGCTATAGGATGCCATAGACTGTGGTGCCATGGGCAATTTCAGTGCTAATTACCCAGTAGAACAGTCGTCTTCCTGCTGCTCTAAGTGAATTAGCAATGTTTGAGCCTTCTGCTGGTGTGAGTAACTCATGTTACACGGCTTGCTGACTAACTCAGTCTGCCCAGGCTTGGTTTGGATGGCCTGAAAACCATACAGGTTCCTTCCTCCCAAGGGTTGGACTGTGTTGAAATTCATACTTGCTTGATTACGTTTCTTGATCTTCCTCCAAGCATAGGGGCTCCTGACAAGCTTTACTTTGTTAGTCACTTCCTTTTCTGTAGTGAAAGAGACTGCAGAGAATACCAGTGAGTATCTCAGCCCTTGGTTAGTGACTACAGGGTGCAGGGAGGTGGGAGAAATCAGTGATACCTCCTTTCTCAAGTAATAATATCAAAGCTATTTCAAAGCTAGAGGGAAGACAGCATTGGTATTTGTCCCACTATAACAACTGGTATGTAACATTGAGGAGAATTTTGCTCCTGGCAGTATATGAATGAAAGCTAATTGTGATTTTGGAATGAAGAGTGTGACGCCTACTACAGTCTCACTTGGGCATAGTTTCTCCTCTTTTAGTTTTAGCATGTTTCAGAAAAGTAAAGTTTTTTGCTGATTTCTGTATTGCCCTTTCCAGACACCTTTGATTCATTCCACAGAACACCCACTCTCCAGCAGACTTGCTGACTTCTTCATGGGATAGAAAAAAATCCGACAAAGTATGGCACCCATGCCATACACATGCGACAGAAGGTTTTCATCTGTTTTCTGCAATTGTTTCTGTTTATCTGAGTGACCTGGTATAATTTCTCTCTTGCATATGCCTGTACTCCCTCCTCAATCTTCTTCTGGCCTCTCTGGGATAGGAATGAGATTACAGTTTTCACGTTCAATAACTATATAAGCAGAATAGTTGAATTCTATAATCTAGGGAAGTAATATATGATAGCTATTTCCCTAATATTTTTATACCAGCGAAGTAGCATGACTGTCAGGATCTGTGACTATTTTCATGTTAATAAAAAAAGTAATGAAATGAACAAGACTTCCTTCACTTAGTCCTTTTGGTAGGGCGGCTTTCAGCAGAGACTCAGTGAAGTGAGAAGGATCAAATCTGCTGTCCCTGGAATCAGATGATAAGCCTTCTCCTAAGTTATGATTGCTCAATAAATGTTTACATATGTAGAGGATAATTTTGTTTGAATGTTACTGAATCCTGTTTTCCTGTGTATAGTGAACATTAACATTGTTGGGTTTGGAATCAGTATTTTTGACGTTTCTCTTCTCTCTAGCAATCTGATATGACAGTATGTTTTTGGTTCCTGCCCCCCCCCTATTGGTTTCGACCCCCCCCCCCCCCATCTTCACGTAACATTTTAACATGCTATTTTGCTATTTTTAGAGGGTGTAGGTATAGAATTTTGTATTTGAATAATGTGTAAATTGATGTTCCCTACCAGTTTCTGGCTTTTTCTTTCCTCATAAGATAAACTTCCATAGGAGGCCGTTGGTTCTTCAAACTCACTGGTTCTTCTCCATTTTGACAATGGGGACTCTTTACCTTGAATTCTTCATTCTTCTGGCTCCTACCAAAGATGAGCAATCATCTCATAAAGTATATATGTTGTTAAAGTCTGATATCTCTCTGGGCTTTTTAGTGAGATACAGCATTTTCTTCACACCCTGGCAAGTTGAGATGTCAGGATATGATAATATTACACATAGTAAAATCTTTTTAGTAGCTTTTAGCCTTTTAAAATGACAGCTTTTAAAAAAATCGTTTTCTAAGAAAACTTTCATGTTAAATATTGCCATGCAGCATGTTAGTATTTGGTAAAGAATACCATTTTGGGATCCTGTTAAATTAGGACATCTAAATAGTAGCAATGAGGCAAGAGGCAACACTTCTTTTGGGAGGCTGTTTTGAGTATTTTCTCTTGCAGGATACTATCTACTACTTCAGTGATAAAATCTCATCACTCCAAATCATCAAGGGAGGAAGACTGAGTGACTAACTTTCTCCGTGCCGTTCTCTTTGCTTTTTACTTACTAGACTATGATTATCAGCAAATGACTTGAAAATCATGATCTGGTTTCTTGTCTTGCAGCTCTTTAATGAATTTCTATATTGATTATGCACTATTTTACAAAACTGATGGCATAATAACTTCTGCTGAAAGGTTTTCAGGTAGATGATAAATTGTAAGAGACTTTTGAGTTCAAAAATTCACATTTTTACAAATGGCACAAACAGCTTTCCTATTTCAACAACCTGATGCTTCTATCATTTTTTGCTAGCCCTAATGATAGCAAAACTGATATCATAACTAGAGTGAAAATAATTCATTTTGAAAAATGTTGATATGAGCAAAAGCCAAGTGTGTGGGATGACAGATGAAAGTGGTGATAAATTGTGTGGGTGCTCTCCTGTAAGAAAGTGCCTGAATCATTATTCATTAAACAAAAAAAAAAAGCTTGTTTTCTCTGTTTGCAGTATGGGGACTTATTTAAAAATTCTTGGCATGTAATTGGCATTCAGTGAATAATGAAAAGCTTATTTTTGGAAATTAACAGTCGTGACTTCACAATTACTTGGATTTCACACTGTTGTGAATAATTCTGCTTGTAATTGCTAGTTTTTTTATGACATAAAGAGAAATACAACACTCAATGAGCATCCTTATTTAAAACTTAAGTCAGTGCAATACCTGGTCAGATGAAATCTGATCCAATCTACTCAATGCAAATATAAGTGAATATAAGTGCTACAGTGAAGTAGAATTCATTGAGGTTTCCTCTTTTTTATTTATTCTTTCTAAATAATTGTTCATGCTTATGGTGTTACATAATGATTAAAAGTTGTTCATCTGAAGTCAAATATTTTAACTCAAATTAGTCCTTATTAATTGGGAGAATAAGGTATAGCTATGCACATTTATTAAGCAATTAATGCAGTAAGGAACAGTTTTTCAAAAGTATTCAGATGGCAGAAGGTGCAGGTGGTTAACTTTCATTAAGACATTTATTGTAAAAGAATTAAAGAAGCCTACATAAATGCTAGTCCATATCTTTAGATACATAAATACTTTTGAAAATATCAGCCTTCAGCTGATTTTTTAATAAAATTTCATTCTCTCACTTTTTGGTGGGTTGGAATTTAATTTTCTTTTTTTGAGGTGAGATAGAAAAGAGGAGAATTGCCTTTTTTTTTTTTCCTTTCGTTTTGAACCCAACCTGTTTTTTAACAGGTGAATTAAAGCCCAAATGAAAATATTCCCACATGGTTTGTTGTGCATAAGAAACTGACAGCAAACACACTGGAGGAAGTCTAAAAATGCGTGTCATGATACAGGCTAAAAAAGCAGTTCTATATGTAGTGCAAAGCATGGTGCTATGATGTATATATGTGGAGTGACCTTGGGAGTTAGGTGTACTTTGCGTTTTTCTTGTGAATAAATAAGGCAGCACTTTATCCCTTTTGTAATATAAAGTTTTAGACAAAGTCATAGATGTAATGCTCTTATACCAATTAATACACTCCTGGCAAGTTTAGGTTGCTGTAACTTCAGATTAAATGTGAAATGGATTGAATAGTCCATGTAGAGCAGAAAAGTTTAAACATACCTGATTTGAATATGAAAGGATATCCGCTGTATTTTCAGAAACTTCACTCAATTTTAACACCAGAACACCTTGATGAGACTGTGCTTACTCCAAATAATGCAAAGCTTTAGTCAGCATGCTAAAAAACTAGCTACAGGGAGTGCAATGGGTTTAAAGCAATCTCAGTTAGAAATTGCTGTGAGCTCTTTTATAGTGCTCTCATTTAAAGAGAGCCTTAAATCAAAGCTTGACTTTGAGAGATGGCTTGTGCATGGGTACTTGGCTGCCTGAAACACTTACCTGATTCAGCTAAGCTTATCTGAATGTCTGTTTTTCCCATGTCTCCAAAATTTGGGATAGGAAGGAGTGCAATCTTCTTAAGCTCACTAATCTTCTGTAACAGAAAAACACAGAACTAAGAGGTTGTAAATAAAGCACGCTACTTCTAACTGATGAAGTTCTGCTTAATACTAGTCTTTTGCCAGACTGCTTCAACTGTGTATTTCCAGTAAATGAAATCCATTTGTTCAGTGAGACACTAAAGAGTTGAAGTCAAATAGTTACGCCTTCCCCATTACTAGCAATCACGAGGGCATCTGAGTTGCTCAGCAGCTGCACAGAAACGGGGGTAGCTGGTGGGTTTTTCATCAAGGGATCGGACAGTGGGTTTCCACATTCCCTGCTTTGCCTGCCTGCCAGGACAGGAAGCACTCGTTTCAAAGCACAGGGACCTGGGGGCTCCCACATCACCACTCTGCACACAGTCCTTTTGTGTCAAAGCCATCCTACTTTTATATTGTTCACTGTTGCTACAGGTAAATAGGCAATACTTGTTCCATTAGGGGTAATGTGATTTTTTTAATCTATTTGGACATTCTCTGGAAATCTTTAAATATCATATCTAAGTTGCTGAACCATTAATTTCAGAAATGCCTTCTTACACTTTGACATCCTTCAATTCTCTGTCACGATAGATGTCAGAAAGATGTGGGTAATTTTCATTGCTAAATATCTGCTCTGCTCTAACACACAAGTGCTTCAGTGTACTTTTCGCAAGATGCTGGTGGTTCTTTTAAAATACTATGTGCTTTATTGCAGGTTTAGCAATTCACATATCAGAATTGCAAGTATAAAACCAAAAAATGCCTTCGTCTGGAAACTGAAAGAGAATTTCTTGTTTCTAGACTGGAAAAACACTTTTTCTGTTTTATTCCTCAGCTAGATTATCTTTTCTATCTACTGTTTTCAACTAAAAGCCTGTAAGATTCATGCCTTTTTGTTGGAAGGTATATATTTGAGCCATTTCTTGGAACTTGTGGTGTTTTGATGTAAACTGAATGTAAAATGAACATTCTTCATGCTGTTTTTAAACACAGTGATACCTTTATCTCAGTTATCAGGCACGTAAACATTTTTGGTGCTTAGTTTCTGGTTTTATCTGCCTTGCTTACGTAACCATTTAGAAATGTGGTAAGATTTATGTGATGGGCTAAACCAGAAGATCAGTAGAGCAGAAGGCTTACTTCTACAATTGTGAATCTGGGTGCTCTGAAATAGTAGTAGCATCATGTTTTCCAGGAAACCTTTTTTTATGGATGACTATCTCATCGGTAAGGCTCTCTTAGAAGGCTTGAACAAGGTCAGCAGCATGTTTATCCATTTCAGTCTTCTGATTTCTGAACTTGCAATAATAAAGCTTGCTTCATTTGAATTTCTCAGGCTGCACCGCA
This sequence comes from Pygoscelis adeliae, assembly GCF_000699105.1. Lineage (NCBI taxonomy): Eukaryota > Metazoa > Chordata > Aves > Sphenisciformes > Spheniscidae > Pygoscelis > Pygoscelis adeliae. The sequence continues at coordinate 384,210 of NW_008825047.1, read as the reverse complement.
CGGAATAATAATGTCTAACTCTAAAATACCCTGCTGCCATTTCAAGACTTTTGTTTAAATGTGGTAAAGGGAGTTGGAAACAGAAGTAGCAAATTTTAAATTACTGTTTAAGATCAAAGGGGCGATATTTTTGGGTTTGGTTGTTACCATGTCAGAGCTGTGAACTCCTTTGATACTGCCACATGGAAAGCTTTCATATTTTTAATTAGTCCTCTACCACGACGGAAAGCTTTTTGTTATTTTTATTTTTCGTGCAGACTCACCTCTTACTGCAAGATCCAGAACACACTAGTGTCTGATGGGATGCTGGCTCTACTGTTAGGAATAGAGACATGGAAGCCAAAAGTGCAGGAGCCCTAGCTGTGGCTTAGTTTGCAGATGATTTCTGTGAAATCAGGTAGTCTTGTCCCTAGGCTTCTCCAGCTGTACAGGAGAGAGACTACTTGCAGAATGCTACGTTTTATCTACAGAATGCTTTCACGATAAGTCCTCTGTAAATTGTAGGATTTCAAATTATCAAAAATTACAGTCTAGGAATTATGTAGAATTATTGGAATGTATGCACAAATGTGTATTTAGACAATCTAGAAGCATTTTATTCAGTTATTTCTGCCAGTGTTTTATTCTATGAAACAAAGTAGCCTCATGACTATTACTATTATTCTCCAGCACCTGGCTTCTGTGAGGTGGGGGGGTATGACCCTTTAACCACTTGTGAGCATGTAAATTGGAAGGATAAGCTAAAGCACTTTGCATAACTCATGCATAAAGGCATTAAGTGAAAGTTGTGCCTCTATATAATTAAACAGGCAACTACTTAAAGCAAATACAATGATAAACAGCTGTTGGTTTAATTAAAAAAAAAAAAGTCAATTGTCATTTTCATCTGGTTATACCAAAGAGGTAGGAGAAGAGCCTGAGAGAATTCTATCCCCAGTCCTGCATTGGCACAAGTTTTTTGTTTTAGTTGCTCCTGAGTAGGAGGAGGATTTAAATAAAGATATACAGGCTGAGGATTGTCCTCTGAAGTTTCCTTGCAGTTCAATAGGATGCCTTCCCCCCCAGTTTGCCTCTTACTTTGTCAGGAAATGTCCTTCCATAATAGATCCCATGAGCAGGTTCTCAAGTGTGCTAAGGAACCTTTGGTCTATTATTGTCTAGTGCTGTATGCCCCTGTGATGAGTGGGATGGCCGTGGCAAAGCCAGGCCTGTCAGTTAACTTGGGGCGGTTTCCATGCTAGATACTGTATGTTGCAGAAGGAGTTAAGCAAAACAAAATAAAAAAACCAAACCCTGAACAAAGCCTACCTAGAAATAATAACTAAGTAGGAATGCATTGTATCATAAGTTAAAAGTGCTTTATGTTTGTCTTTAAAATCTAGTTGAAGCAGTATTGTCTGTATGTAATGCTTTCATTGTATGTATGTAAAGATACAAATCTAAAAGAGACTGTGATTATTTACTTTCCATTTATTATTCTAGGTCTTTCATCATGAAAGTCCTTGTTTGGCCCTAGGGAGATGTTATTTTAAATACTTTGCCAAATCTTCCTGTAGTGGAAGAAAAAATTTAATTAGAGGCTGTAATTTAATTTGTGGCTGTATTATTTTAATGGCTGTTTTGCTGTAATGCATTGTCTAAATTGTTTTACTCTACATCTGATGATAAAGCCTTTTAAATAAACGTTGTAAACCAGATTTTTTTAATCTATATGAATTTAGTAAAAATATTTGAAAAATGCATTCAGAATATATAAAACAAATGTATATATGGAAATAGTTGTCAACCAATTGTCATGATTTTAAAGGGCTTATTATATTGCCTGTACTTACACATCTTGGGGGAAAAGATGTCTGTGTGTGTAGAGTTGGATTTCCTGCAAAGAAAAAAAAAACAAAACATTATCATAAAAGGTGGCATTTATAATTGATTATGCAGTCTGTTCTGAACTCATGACTGAAATGCAGTATAAAGTAGGAGTGTGTGACACTGGCATTACAGTTTTGTCACAAGCCATTGTCACTGGAACTGTTGCATTTCTGTCTTGATGGAGAGAAAACAAGCTGGAGAAGTCTGATTTAGATAATACTACTGGAAAGTACATAATCTTACTGAGGGAACAGTTGTCAAAGGTATCTAAAGGCAAGGACAGCAAGCACTGTAACACATCATCCAGTTCTCTTAAAGCCCCAACCTCCCTGGGAGAAAACATCTATCCAGAATTGTGCCTTGGGGTAGCTTTGAACTGCAGCGCGTCCTTTCAAGCTCTGCCTGTGACCTCAGTTTTACGACTCTGTTAAAGTAGCGGGCCTTTTCAAGTTGAATTAGGGGTATAAGCCAAGCTTAGGGGTAAGCCAGGTGAACATTGTCACCTGTTTCTGTGTATGTACAATAGTACAGAGAGGCAATGCTGGCTTTTCGCAGAGCTGGGTGAAACAGTGCAGGATTTCAGGGCCTTACAGGCTTATCAGTGTCTCATCGGCTTCTTTGCCTAACAAAATGATCTGTGCAGCTTTCCAACCTGAGCAGGCTTTGGGACCACGTGCAGAGCTGCGCCTGAACCTGTAATCCTTGCTGGGCTGATCTGGTTTGGCACAGCCATGCTGAGTGACTTTGTATCTTCGTAATTAATCTGTAACGCAGAACAACTCTGCCTGTGAAGAACAGAGTTGATTTTATTTTAATTTCCTTTTAACTTTAAATGAAATTTGAAGCTGTTTCCAGAACTGAAAACCCATTCTTTTCCTTTGCCACCTATAAATTAATTATTTCTAAATGTTTCTCGACTGAAAAAATCTTACACTTGATTTGACATATATGGTCATGCAAGTGGTAGTGTGTTTGAATATTCTGCGTTGGTATTTGATAAAGATTTGAGGGGGTGTTGTTTGCTCAAGTCCCAGTCATTGTAAGTCGTGTCTCAGTTATGCCTCTGAGAATTAAGAATGAAGTCAGGAGGTGGTACTGCTGTGGGTACTCCTGCATCTGTGGATTTTCGTATGGCATATAAAATGGAAGAGAAAGACCAGTCTTGTAAGACCTGAGGTCTGAGTTTTGGGCTGGTGCAATGACATTCTTTTTAACTAAAAATTTACACTTTATTTCAGTCAGTTCTCATTAGTGAATTGAAGGCTGAAACAGCTGATTTTCCTGCAGATGGCTTAACTGTTTCTCAGGTTTCAGTGTTGCTTTTCATTCTGTCATAAATGTGAAAATTGTTCAGGTAGTGCAAATGGATGCAGGTTCTGTTTCCCACTTGCTGGATCGAGGTATGAATCTGTCATCTGCTTTGACACGGTGAGATCTTTAACTCGGGAAACAACGTGCAATTTCTAAACCAGAAAGTTCTGAGCTATCCAGCAACAGAAGTGAGAGGAAACTTGAAGTTGTTTCTCAAGTGCAGAAAATCATGTTGAGCTGTGTATAAGCTCTAAAAAGAGCTTAAAAAGCTTCCTAAGTTCATCTCGACTACATAGTTTTGGAAGTGCCTGCTTTAGCAACTCAGCTGTCAAAGAGGGAATGACAAGCCACTGGAAGTGGTCACCTTTCCAGCTGGCATAGTGCTCCCAGAAGAGGCTATGCATCTGTCCCTTGGGAGACAGATTTACAAAATGTTTGAAGCTTTGGCAAACTCAAATGCAAAGAACATCGCCTTAAAAATAGTGCAAGATTACTGCTCTGAATAAATAACTGGCAAAGTTGTTCTGCATGTACTGCTCTGGGTGGATTTTCATTAATGGGTCTCATAGGATCAGTTGGAGGTAATGCATCCTCAGAAGATCAGTGAATAGGATTTCACTCTGAAGCACAGAAGGTGCCATCCAAAATTGCAAAGAGAATATGACAGAGCATGTCTTTGCTACTTCTTCCAATAACAGAAATATTAGCAATGCGTTCACCTTGCATAAAATGTAGAATTTTCATGTCCAATATGAAAATTTTTCCTCCTCTTGTGTGTGTCTGAAGGTCTTCAGGCCTCAGCCTCTTGGCTACTAATTTGAAAAAAAGGAACAGTGATCTCTCAACTACCGGGATGGTATGCATTTCTCACAAAGGCTTTATTTGCTTATGGGAGCTAAATGCTGAGCTATTATGCAGATTTGCATAGAGTGCAAGGACTTTGATCTTGACAAAACACATATTTTGCAGGACAATATCATCTTGGGAGCAATTAGAACTTGCATAAACAAAGGTGGTGTTTGTTCTAGCAAACTTTTCTTGCTACTTCTCATTCTCTCCCCACCCCTTGCTTCCCCCTCACCCATCCACTGCTTATGTCATTGCTGCAGCTAGAAAGATCTTTGTTGCTTTCAGATGCTGTCACCTGCATAACAAAGCAGCGATCGAGTTGTATAATTTCTGAGCCTTCAGAAGTGTTAACAGATGTGCCTGTTCTTGAAAGCCAAAGGAGGTGCCGTATGAGGAGAAAGCTAAACTAGCTGTAGAAGCTGCAGAAGCTAAGTGAGACTAAATGTAGCTGGTAGGATAAAAGCCTGAATTTCTTTTTATCTTATAGCTTCTCAAAACTGCAAACTGCTTTTTATGTCCCAAAGCTATTTGAACTATGTGGGTAGATCTGGAAGGAAGCTTGGTCTGCATGATATATGCTGATACAGCTGTAGTATTGGAAATACGTAATTGGGGTGTGTGTCACGCTTGTACATAACTTTCACTGATGCATTCATGCTTAGCGTTTGCTCACAGGCAGAGTTGTGCTGAAAATCTCACATAGGAAACGTGTGATTTCAGAAGTCACTTCAAATTATATCAAGATATTTGTGAGCTTTAGGTTGCACATTAAGAAAAACTTCTTCCCCAGGAGGGCGGTGGAGCAGGTTAGCCAGAGAGATGTGCACTCTTCGCGCAGAGAGGTTTCCAGGTTAGCCCCAGTCTAGCATTGCAGATAGCTCCCCTTTAAGGGGTAGGTTGGACTGGATGACCTTCAGAGAGAGATCCCTTCCAACTGCTGTTTCAATGAGTCTGAAAAGATGCTACCAACACATTTCTTTGGGATAATCTTGTGGGAATAAGCTTGCCTTGGAGTACCTGTTTTATTGGGCACTGAAATAGTTAACATGTGAATTCAGTCATGTGCAAAATAGTGAGGCAGGTATGTTTTCACTCTGTCAAGATGAAAGATCAAATGGTTTTTCATTGGGACTGGCTATACTGTAACCTGCAAATGACTAACCTTCAGGAGTCCTGAAATTAACTTCTGACAGGGGTTGGCAGAGTTTAGGGTAGTTACGAGGGTTCTTTCCAGTCAGAAGAATAGAGAAGCAACACTGTTTGAGCACAGATAACATGAAACATATTGAAGGTAAAACTGACACACAGATCTTGACAGGTAATATGTTCACTAGTGCAGACTTCCACAAGTAATTTACCAATTAAAAATAGTGGAAAGAAAAATTGGACTTATTGTGACATAAACCACAGGATGGTGTTGACGTAATGTTTGCCTTTTCCTTGCATTAGTCATGTTTTAAAGTATTTGGAAAATGCTGTTGGTTGTTAGGTATTAATATGAGTAGGCTGAAGAGCTTTCTGTGGGCTTTCCAGCATATCACAATATTAATTTAAGCTTGAGGTCAGAATTAATCATTTTTGTCTTTCTCCCCTTTTTTTAACCATCCCATAACAGATATGTTACATTGTGTTACAGCTCTGCCTGCAAGTAAATAAAGTCCTGTCAATCAGAGCTGTCAGTTGAAGTCTAAAATGTCTGCCCTACTGCTTCTACATGAAAAAAGAAATCCCAGCAGGAGGTTGAAGAACGAAAAGTATAATGGGAAGGCTTTCTACATGACAGCATGGGAAGAAGTAGTATTTTTGCCACATTTTTGTATTTCTGTGGTGCCCATTCATGGGCACTACAGAAGTGATTTCCATATGTAAGGGAAGGGCACTAAGTTCTAGTCTGTATCATTAATGGGCTTTATGAAGCTATTTTTGCCCTTACTGGGTAACATGAAATAGGGGAGACTTACATGCACAAATCCCAACCAAAGCTGTTTGATACTAAAGTTGCAGAGAACTCTGTTGTTTTGATTGCTGCGTGTTTTAAGATAAGGTTTTGCTCTAATGCTGTAGTCTTAGCCGTGGTAATTAAACTTGTTTTCCCAAGGAAATCTCTCTTGCAGAGAATTTCCTCAGTAGCTTCCCTGCAGTTGAGGTGGGAACAAAATCTAATTTGCAGCTTAATATTGAGAATTAAATGATAAACTGATACAGTAAAGTACAGCGATCCCTGAATTCATAGATACACAGATTGAATGTGCTTATATGCCAGGTACTTTCAGAAATGTACGGAAGTGCATTTATAGTACGTATAATAGTGCATAATAAAGAATTGAACTCTAGTTACTGGTAAGATGTGCTCGTAAAGAATAAAGATACTTTTTATCTCCAGTTTCACCATACTGTTTAAAGCAAGGAGCCTTTCTTCTAAGAAAACGTTCCTTATTAGAAAATCCAAAGCTTTCACAATAGACTTTGATCCTTACTGTAAAATGAAAGGAGGAGGAAAGCTTTCACACCAAAATGCTAATAATGTTCTCTTTGTCAGTGCCTTTGTATTGCATATTAAGTGGATCTTTGCCTATCAGTTCAAGTTCTGCAGCTTTGTAGGCATCTACCTTCCCATGATATAGCTATCTTTGAACTGTGTGGTGGACTATACTTTTTTCCAGCTGGGGAAGAATGCTGTTTATCCTTTGTAAAGTTCTAAATGTGGATGGAACACTGTTAAACTAAAAGCATGTGTTTGTTGTAGGTGCACTGTTAATATACCTTTTCTATATTGTTAAATGGTGCAAACCAGAAGAGGCAGTGCAACACTGCGTTTATTGTATGAGCAATAACTACTCTTTAAACGCCTAATGATTAAATGATTCTGTTGATAAATTGAATGCTTGTGTTGTATTCCAGTCTCTTCAACCTCTCTAGGAAAAAAAGGAATTAAAATCTAATTTGCTGGAAAGACTTCTACCTTTTAGGCAGGGAAGAGAAAAAAAAAAAAGGCAAGTTTTTCCTAGCAAATTATGCTGGACTTGTGCATTTTTATAGTCCTTTTGAAGGCATGATGACAAGGTCAATAGTCCTGTATGCGTTTTCAAATTATTTGCAAGTTGCTGAGTGCTAGGCCTTCTAGGTTTTATTAATTTTTTTTTTTAAAATCTGCTTGTTTTTATTTATACTTTCTAAGTCCGTTCAGTGGTTAGATGTCACTGCAGTGAGCTTCTGGGCATTCTGCCAAGTCGGTATTGTCAGGGTGCTGGATAAAGTACGAAGAAAAATGCTTGTCTGTGTTTCCTTGCAAAATTTTACAAGTAGTGTATAGCCTCAGAAGTAAGACCACCCTTATTAAAGTAAGAGCAGAACTAGATGAAAACGGGACCGACTCTCACTTTCTCTGACTACCTGTACACCTAGTTAGAATGTAGAGTTCACTTTGACATGTAAGAACTGCAAATGTCCACAAATTAATAAGAAAGAGCTAGAGCTGTAGGCTTTTGGCAGCCAAAGGTGTCTGTGTGTAATATTGTAAAATTGTGTAACAGCGTAACTGTTAAGATAAGTGAAGATAAGCCTTTTCTGAAGTATTAAAACTGAAGAAAAATGGTTTGAAATTTTAGAAGCTCACCATTATCATTGCCTCTCTTACAATTGATCCTGTAGTTATGACGACACGTTTGGCACAGCCTTGTTCCTATGCACTACAGCGTAGGGTTTCCACAAATGTTCTCATCCTGTTTAAATAATCACTTTGTGTATTTTTTAAAGTTGTTTTTATATCACAACTTGACATTCATTTGATTCAAATGCAGTAAGATATAGGAGCGTATGGGGGAGGGGACTAAACATTTTTTTTGTCATAGAATATACTATGGTCAAGCTGATTGGTCATTTCCCAGGTTAATTTCTGTGCAAATGTGATTTTTCTGTATTGAAAAAAACCCCAAAATGTAGATACTCGCTTGCAAGTGGAGTGAGAGCCACATGCCTCCTTGTACTCTTTTTTTTTTTTTAAGTGCATTTTGCTATATACATTGCACTGCAAAGAGCAAAGCAATCTAGCTGCAGTGTTTTTCCCCCACGTTTTGGAGATGTTTGTAAATGAATCTGAACGGAGATTGTTTTGCTTTGATACAAATTGAAAGGAGATCTGTGTGCATGCTTTGGAGTACTCGCTAGGCAAGATTATTTTCTATTGTAAGTTACAGACTTTTTACATGAGAGTGTGAGAACAGCCATGCTGTGCCTACTCAGAGAATAGATAGGATTTAAGCCTCTGACACTATAATGACATAAAAACAAAAGTGATTTTGTTCTTCCTGTAGGAAAACAAAATATAGAAGAAAGGAATTTAAACTTGATTTGTTTGATGTTCTCATGTAATTGCTTCTTTTTACTGATTTCTTCTCTTTTCCTTCCAAGTTTGTGCTGAAGCTTTCAATCCAGATGAAGAGGAAGAAGATACGGAACAAAGGGTAAGAATGAGTGAATTGCATCATGCGTGGTTCTCTCTGCAGTTTGACAGGCAGATGTCTGTATGTCACCTTTTCCCTACCACTTGCGCATTTTGTTCTGCGAGGCTGTGTGGTATGCTGACACTGACAAAGTGACATTGCTCTGAAATTTAGGGCCACTTTCTCATATGCACTTTTTTAGTCACTGTAGCTTTAATATAGTTTTACTTCAAAGGACTCGAGAGCTGTGCTTAAGTCTACCATCTTTAAAATTTTGGATATTTTCCTTTCTTAATTATCTTAAAGGCTTGTTGAGGCAACTCCTAGAGCATCGATGCTGTGGTGAAGAATTAGTTGAGCTTTACCACAGCTGTTTCTTCATGGGTGCTTAAAATTCCTTACATGCTTTTTACTGCCTTTCTTGTCAAAGTAGTTCTGCCTGGGTAGGAGAAATACTGTGTGGAAATATTTTGAGACTGTGGCCACCTGTTGTTCTATTGTTTTTGAAAGTTGAGAATTTCTAGGAATTGCAAGTCCAGATACTGTAATTGTATTTCTTTAGAGATGCTTTTATGTGAGCAAATCCTATAGCCTGCCTGGTGAGGGTCAATATTTTCTCTCTGGACTTCAGGTGTTCCTTTTCTAGATTCCATCTCAAGGATGCTTACACTCCTGCAATGAAAATTTAAGTCTAATTTAATTTCTCTTAGAAAAGAAGATACTTCATAAATAAGATGCTATAAAAAGAAAAAAACACCATGAGTGTGTCTGATCAGCCAAATGTTTGTAAACCTGGATACATTTATTTCATCAAAAGTCTTAATTTTCCTGACTGCTGATTCAGTTTTCTTTTAAAACAAGGATCTGAGATCTGCTCAACTTTGCTTAATGAATTTTTAGAAATGCCTACTAATGTAACTGTTTTTTGGAAACCTTGTTATTCCAGAAATATAGTTAATGTGGTAAATGTGAGGTAATTAATATTTTTATATATGTTTTCATAATTAGCCCCCAGCAAGCACATATATAAAAATTTTTATGACACAGTGAGTGTTGATTCCTTTAACCTGATGAGATGTTTATAATTGGAAAGACGTAACAAAAAAATCTCTCAAACAGCAAAGCTTTTATTTAAGTAATTTTGTTCGGGGGGGGGGCAAACCCGCTTCTTGGACAACTTCTGTTATTAGATGGGCTGGGGTACATATGTATCATAAATCTTATAAACTACCTGTATACAAGCAATAAGTACATTGGGACTAATACAGACAGAGTTTAGAAGGAAAGCTGTTCACTTCTTCCTCTGTTCCAAATGCTCAAGCCTTGACTGTATCTGTGGCTGGGTTAGAAGGGAAGGGGAAGGAAAAGGCACCCTCTTCTTTCTTGTCTCTCTTGACTGTTATTTTGCATGTGTTAATTGTCAGCATAATATATTTCTTCTGTCTCTTTCTTTCATTCTGTCTTGAATTGTATGTTTAAATACTGTTTATGCAAACAACAGAAAAGAACTGTATACTTTGACACTCTTAAATTGTGTTCTGCTTTTTCACTCTGAAGTGAAGGTTCAGTCTGTAATCATATTTCTTTGTTGTCATGATGACGGTTTTGTTTTACTTTGTTTTAAAGGTAGTTCATCCAAAAACTGATGAACAGCGATGCAGACTGCAGGAAGCATGTAAAGATATCCTGCTCTTCAAAAACCTAGATCAGGTAATATCATTTTAAGGAAATCTTAACTGGAGTTGATGGTTTGTAGGTACTGATAATAGCATGATCTAACAGTCCAGATGCTTGTTTGCCTTGTGATAGTCATGAATTATTAATTATATGCAGGCTGGATTGGGACATGTGTTTGGAGATCAACAATCAATGAACAATATAAACAAACATGTCAAATTGTCAGTTACCATGATTGTCAGATCCCTCTCCCTGCAAATTCAATTTTTTTTCTGTTAGAGAAAAGTTGGGGTTTTTTTTTAATTCTTTTGCTTATTTTTCAATATTTGCTGTTGGGTACCATTGCACCTTATTTCCTTTTCCCTAGTGTTGTGGTTTAACCACAGTTGGCAACTAAGCACCACACAGCCGCTCGCTCACCCTCCCCCCTGCCCCAGTGGGATGGGGGAGAGAAACGGAAGAGCAAAAGTAAGAAAACTCGTGTGTTGAGATAAGAACAGTTTAATACTTGAAATTATAATGATGCTAATGATATTAATATTACAATGGAAAATAAAACAACAAGAGAGAGAAAAAAAAAAAAACCCAGGGAAAGGAAAAAGAAAAAAAAATGCAACCACTCACCACCTGCTGACTGACACCCAGTCAGTCCCCAGGCAGCGATCGCTGCTCCCTGGCCAACTCCCTCCAGCTTATATACTGAGCATGATGTCATATGGTGTGGAATAGCCCTTTGGCCAGTTTGGGTCAGCTGTCCTGGCTGTGCTCCCTCCCCGCTTCTTGTGCACCTCCTCGCTGGCAGAGTATGGGAAGCTGAAAAGTCCTTGACTTAGTATAAACACTGCTTAGCAACAACTAAAACATCAGTGTGTTATCACATTATTCTCATGCTAAATCCAAAACACAGCACTGTGCCAGCTACTAGGAAGAAAATTAACTCTATTCCAGCTGAAACCAGGACACCTAGGAAACAGTTCATAATTTTATGGGCAATTTAAAAAGGAAATTACTTACACAATTGTGATATTGAACACTATCCACATTTGCATGATTTCAGATTGCTGCACCTTTTTCTTAAATGCCAATGTGTCAGTAAATTTTCTGTAAATTAATGTAAAGTAATGTTTTTAGGTTGTTCCTATTCTTACTCGTCTTATTTTTATTGCTGAAGTTATTAATTACTCATTGCCTCAGCATTGAGTTTTAATGATGAGTGGTGTCTCCATTGCTTGCACTTAATCTTAATTGGTATGAATTTTTTTTAATGAGGATCATAGGATAGTTCAGGAACAGGCCTCTGGAGATCCTCTATTCCAGCCTCTGAGAGGCCATAGAATAAATGCATCTCATCTCTGATCTGGTGTTTCCAGGAAAATGGAACTGACATCTCTACTACAGCTGGGGAAGAATGAAAGCTGTAACACCAGCGATGGTCCCTGCAGCTTCCTGGTTTGAATCATTGAGCTTTGCCTGAGATATGAAAGGATGGGTGTGATAGCTTACGGTTTCAGAAACGCTGCTCAGCTTTCCTTGAAAACCAGGAAGTTCTCCCAGTTCTTGATTGCTGTACAAACCCCAAGAGTCATTGAACTGCATTCTCAAAATAATTGTTGAAAACTTTTGATTGCAGCAGGCTTCAGGAATTGACCTTCTGTCAAAAAGTTTCCTTGAAAGCTGTCCTTTCCAAGACTGGTCTTTCACTGTTCTGGGATTCCTGTTGTCATTAAGCCTATTTACTTAAGATGTTCTAAAGGTTCCTTTTTCAAGTAACCTGATTATGTACAGTGAAAAATGAAACATATTTAAGAACATTCAACAGCTCAAGGGGTATGTACAAAACATGATCACCATTCAATTGAGTCGGCCAATCTTTTAGCTTCCAGCAAAATCACCCAGAAGCAAAAATTAATAACCAGTTTATATTCAAAGATGACTTTGAAAAACAAATTTGAGCTGATAAAGTGGGCTTGGAAAAATGCTGCTTCCTGGGAAAAGTTTTTTAAGCAGCTGAGGAGAGAAGTAATGGAAATGGTCTTAACTGCAACTGTTAGAGACTCAGGCTTTAAGATAGCACATGGCTGAAAAAGATGACTGCAGTCCATACATTGATTATAGTATGACAGAGGGCACTTAGCAGAGAGGGGAGAGCTTTCCTAGTAGTGGGTATAAAGGGAGTATGGAACTTGCATACTTTCACCCCTCCTCCCAGTAACTTCTTTTTAACTCCCTCTGTATGATGTGACTGGTTTGGAAGGTTGGCTGTAGAATACCCACTGAAAGGCAGAATGCATGGCTGCTACTTTTGCTCAGTGTATATCGTCCTTTAATAATTGTGAGGAACACTGTCAAATTAAGGCTAAAAATATGTTCTTTTGCTTCTTAACCTTTAAAGAGTGTCATGTAAAACTGTTAAATACAAGCAAACAAACCCAACAACAAAACTGCATAAAACCCCTTTAGGATTAAATACGACTGACTGTGACTCAAATGTCCTGGCCAAATTCATCCCTTTTCCACTGGTTGCATTGAGGTGAACTGTGCTGAATTTAGGCCCAGTGCCTCAACAGCCCTTTAAATGTCTTCACTTGCATGAATAGTTGCTGTAATACTTGGTATCAAACACAAGGGAGCCAGCATCCAGTGGATGACTTCTAGCAACATTCACATTGAACTTTGGACTAAAATCAATTCAGATTGTCACAGAGTTTAACGCTGAGATTTTGAGCATCCCCAACGATAAACCTGATTTATGTTTCAATATAAAGTGCTGGGGGAGTAGGTAACCTCGCCTGTTAAAAGCTCTGTATGATGTATCACGCGTAGGCTCCACAGTGTCTTATAAATGAGTCTGTAGAATCCTAGTTACAACTGATTTTTGTACTGGGTGAGAGCAATGACTGTTATCCTTACCAGCAAGGCCTCTGAGCATGCTCAGTACCCATATTTAAACCAAGAGGGTTTTTTACAGTTCAGAAATCTGACGAAGCTTGTCCTTTTATTGACAGAAGAGTTCAGTGTTTTATTTACTTAAAATAAGTCTTTGCCTGTCTGTCCTCCCAATAAAGCATTAGTCAATTACAGTATTTTTAAAAAGCTTTTTAAAATCTGCATTGCTTGTTTTCTGACAACTGTTACTTAAATGCATGCTGTGAAATATGTGGTTAAAATAAATGGCTTTCATGCAATGATTGTTTATTTAGTTTAAATATCAGGAGAATTTTTAAAGAAAAGAAAATAGGATGCTAGTGAAAAGATAGGCAGTATTTTCAATATATTGGTGCCTACAGATACTGCAATGATTATTCCCAACTTAAGGAGCACAGTAAATATTCCAAGTGTATCTAGCAGCATAAAGACTAGTTTGTGTGTTCACGTAGTATATTTTTAGAAACTCAGCTGTGATCTACATCTTCAACTTCAAACATCTGGTCATTGAAAATGGAATTAAAGTCTGTTGTTAATGGACTTTGGAATAGCAAAGATGGTAAAGCAGCTCAGCATTGAGGCAAGGCATTTATATGGCATCGTCTCTCTTGGCTTTCACAGCTTCCCTGGCTGTGCTGCCTACAAAAAAAGTTTAGTCATGGCTCATCAGAGAAACCTAGGTTGAGTCTGCTGTGCAGACCAGCACTATCGCATTTTCTGTATGTGCTCCCCAGCTGTACCTATCTGACCTCGTCTTGTGCTGGAATTGCAGGTTCTCGAAAGCACAGACTGTCTAGGGAAATAACTCTGTTTGTATAGAGTCTTGTTCAGTACAGTCCTGATCATCACTGGGGCTCTTGGATGATGACAGTACGAATAAGTTACTGATAAGTTGTGATGCAGTTTCTAGATGTACATACATATAATGAAATGTATGTACTGTTGACATAAATCAACATGTATCCATTGCAGTGAAGCTGTGTCAGATTATACCAAGTGAGAGCTTGCTGTACATGTGCACTTTGGCACTGAAATGGTATGCATAAGTTAAGCCATTTGGACATAAATTTGAGATAATAGCTCTTCTGTAATGGAAGTATCTATGTTTGTCTGCAGTATTGAACTTCCATTAATAAGCTGGAAACAAGTGAGGTACCTACTAGTGGAAATCAACATTTAATATCAATATTACTTGTATTTGCATACAGTAAAAATAATGCAATGCATGTTGTACTCACTATCCAGATCGAGTCAAATGAACTTGCCCTTGTCTAGCAATAATGCTAAGGTGTATCTTCTGAGAGTTTGGGGTTTTTTTTAATTTTCCTATTATTCATTTTATAGGAGCAGCTGTCTCAGGTCCTTGATGCCATGTTTGAGAGGAAGGTGAAACCTCAGGAACATGTGATTGACCAAGGTGACGATGGAGACAACTTCTATGTCATCGAGCGGTAAGCATCTGTGCCTTTGAAATGTAGAGTATGTTTCTTTTCAGTTTCTTAGAAATGGCAGGGAATGCTTACTGCAGGACAGTTTCTGATGGAAACTTACTTTTTGCAGTCATTGTCTCTTCCTTTGATCTTTCCATTTCCCCCTTTAGGCCCCCATTGACTTTTGGATCATTTGCCTAGGGGCAATCGAATTTGACAGAGGTGGACATTTCAAACCTGCTGGGTTTTAACACATTCTGTGTGACTGCGTAAAAATGCAAATACCACTTTCTCTGAGGGAAGGGCTGCAGCATGAGCTTGCCTATGATTTGTTCAGTTTAGCTTTTGTGCCCATCAGCGTATGCATAGCTTAAAACCAGCCTTGTTACATGCTGTCTCTAGACCGGGATGTGTGTTTTTTCTGAAGAAAGGAGGGGGAAAAGCAGCAAAAGAAACCATATGGTAAGGGAAGGGATAGGAGATTATTTTGGGGAAGGAGAATACAGGAAATAAAAAGCCATGGTAGTGGCTTACGTGGAACAACCTGGACTTTGTCCAGTTAGTTTTGATCACTGGCTTCAGAGAGGCTTGTGATTACTTTGTTTCTGTTGGTCATGTGATTTGTATTTGCAGAGTTTAAGGTGCCATCTTGCAATTTCTTGCATCAAGAAAATTCACATGATAATTTTGTGGATCATATATATGTGCAACGGGCATATAATAGATATGTGTGTACATGCACATTTTGAGTATCTTTTACTCTTTTGGAAGGAGTTCTGACTAATGTCACTTTTAATCACCGTATTTGAAGAAGAATTAAGGACACAGATTTATTTCCTCCTGTATAGCTGTAATATTAAACAGAATATTACTGACCAATTTATAAATGTCTGTTGGAACGTGATCTTAGCAAACTACTTTTTTGACTCACTGTTACCTTACTCATCACTGAACTAATGGCACCATTAATATTGCATTAAGTGCTTTCAAAGGAGTTCTTCAAAACAACATGTTGCCTTTTCAATTGTCATTTTTGCTGCTTTTAAGGAATTTGCAAAAGAATTTCTAGGTTAGAAGTTGTTCATTTTAAATGATTTAAAGGACATTTCCCTTTCTGATTAGTGGAATTACAGAACATAAGACTACCTCAAATATATTCTGACCATATGTGTGTTCCCCTGTCCTCTACCATGCCATCCCATTAGCCTAAACCAATGCTCCATTTCTACACTCAGTTATCTCCCTCAACCGCCCTGCCTCAGACCAGTCCCATGTCTTTGGCTAGACAGGACAAGTTCTTTCTCTTGCCATTTTCACTGAGGAGATCAGGCGGTCCCAGATAAGAGAAAGGTATTGCAGATCAGAACTCATGGGAGCCAGAGCCACCAGCTCTGCAAAGATGAGATGTATGCAGAGCCGTGGCTCCTAATCTTGAGGAAACTTTAAACCCAGTTTGGGAGCCTCTCAAAAATGTTAGATACCATCAGCCTATTTTAATTTGGTTCTGTGTAAGGCTCTTAACCTGTTGGTTACTAAAAAGCTCCTCCTGCTATGAGTTTTAACGTAAAATAAAGAAGTGAAATGGAACCTTATCTTTGATATTCATGTAAATGTTTTTATGGTCTCTGTTCTACAGATGTAATACTATTCCACAATGTTTTTTTCTATCATGAGATAGTTGGGTTGGAGGATTTCAGGTATAATACACCAATAATATAACTATGTTGACAAAAGTATGTGGCAGAAAGGCTATACAGCAAGGGAAATTAAACTCGGTGTTGTCTAGCGATAGAGCATACCAGCTTTCGCTGTAAACACCAACTCGGCTGCAACTCTTATGTCGGCTATTCAGTTATTAGAAAGAATTCTACAGTTATGAATTTTCTGTCCCCCTCTCTCCCTTTCCAGTCCTCCTCCACCTCCCACCCCTTATTTTTTCATGCAAAAGAATAGCAGGATACAGGTGCTTGTGGAAAGCTATAATATTTCCACTTGCCTGCAAGTGCAAATTCAGAGGACTCTGGCTCTTTCAAAACATCAGTAGGCATGTCTTGTTACTGTAAGTCATTAGTGCCTAAATATCCCTGAGGATTAGTTTCTTCCTGTCTGAATGAACAGTGACTTTGTGTTGCAGGTGTAACTCTTTAGCTTCTTGTCTGCATAGAAAAATAGGCTTTCTGGCACAGGCCTTTTTTTTTTTCCAAAGTCTTCTGGTTGTAATACTTCCTCACCAGATCACTTTTGTCTGAGTGTCTTTTACAATGTGCAGAGGGACAGCAGGCAGGACAGATGCAATTTCAGGATGCAGTAGCTATTTAGTGCTTACTGCATGGAAGGGAGAGCTAGGACAAATGTGTTGCATGGCTAAACATTAGTATGCTCATTACTGCTGAGGAGGCACCTGATGAGTCTCTGCTGATTGAGCAGTCATCAGTCAGGAGGGGCAGCATTGGCCTGTGTTGCCTCTTGGAACAGACTTATCCACAATCTTGCTGAGTTGCCCGCTTCTGCTTTTCTGCTTTTTTTTTCCTTGGGGTTTTATATTTTTTCATGTCAGTATTTTTCTTTTGAGTCCTTGAGCTCCTAATGATTACCATCTCAGCAATTACACTTCGGTCTGTGTTTTTATTCTTCTTATCTTGCAGGGCTTTAGCTCACGGACTGTCTCAGCTCAGCAACAGTTTTCTCAATAAAGCTGAGCCAAGGTCACCCAGTGGTGCAGCACCAATTTAGTCCTTGGGCCACAGACAGCTGAATGCTTGGCTGAAGGTTATGTGGCTATCGTTATTTGGAAATAAATGGCACTAGTAAGTGACTTTCAGGCTGAGGGATGGGAAGAAGTTGTTGTGTTTGCTTACTGTTAGCAAGCTGTTGGTTTCTTTCTCTGTCTTCTAGGTGTGAGTAAGCAGTAGAGTGTAAAAAGTGTCTTCTAGTAAGGATGTTATGCAGTCTTCATGTGCCTAGCTTCCTCCTTTAGCTTTCTGGGTGACAAAGAGAGACTAAATTTCTTGAATCTTCTGACGTGTCTGAATCTGGCCCATCTACTATTGATCCAGTAGCCAGACTTTTCTCTGGGTCTGAAAAGCTTTAATACAGAAGACCCTCAAGTCATTGTGCAAAGCTTCCTCACTTTGAGGTACTTTAATTGTTTGTTTGCATGTAATGTCCACTTTGTGGAATCTCCTACAAATGAAGCTGGCATAAAGCTGTCCTGTAGTACTTTTTTTTTTTTTTTTTTTTAAGATGCAGCAGAGTTCAAAGATAACTAACAAACCCAGGGCTGTCCATCAGCAATCCTGAAAGACCCTCTGCTGTTAAAACTAGGCAGGGCTCACCAATGAGTCTGTTCCCATACTTGTTTACCATGAGAAGTTTCACCTACTGCCCTTTCTGGTGATTCTTTTTTTTTCTTATGTGCCTAATGATGTTCTGGGAGGTAATACCATTCCTGCTGACAAAGATGTAAACTCCTGGGGAAAATTATATGCATGTTCACCTGCTTAAAGCCAGGAAGGTGTTCCCTACCTGCTTTTCTCCAGGGCATGATATATTTTGTAAAGACTCTTAGGCCAGTAGCTAGTCCCTGAATAATCTCTGGTGCCATAGCCAAGAATTAATCAAGCCTAGTCAAGCTATATTTTTAAATTAGTTTTTTAAAGCCCCAAGCATAAGACAGTCGTGAGGGTGTTACAAAGACTTGTTTGGCTTTTAAAAGGCTACCTTTCTGTGCACAGCCTGTTTCTTCATATGCAGTTGCTGTGGTGCAGTTTAATCCAGATTTGTGTCTTGAGCTTTGACTCGTTGGACTTGTACCTGCATCTTCATCAGAGTAGTCTTTTGATTCTTAGTAAATTCTGGGATACTGTTCCCTTAACTTCATTATAATGTAGGAAGTGTGCCTCTTGGAGAACAAGGTGAGGAGGCCTTTCCAATTTAAATAGGTTACAGCTCCCTATGAACAAAGTGCAGGGAGGCTTCTGGTACTTGAACACATTCCTCTTGATCTGTTGAGAGATCCTGGCTAGATGTCAGCAGTTTTAGAGAGCTTTCCTATTTCCAGAAGTGAGCTATAACCAAAAAAAAAAAAAAAAAAAAAAAAAAAAAAAAAAAAAAAAAAAGAAAGGAATTAAAAACCTTTTAGCTTGGCCACTTTAATTTGAAGCCAGTGTGACTAGAGTGGTACCCGTAATGTTCTGCAAAACTGCTGGAAGTTACTTGCCCATGCTTCCTAAGCTTGTGCATCCTACAGTGTCACCTCAGCACACAGAGCTTTGTGAGAGCCGAACAGATGCTCTTCAAGTTCAAACATTGTATGCTGTAACCTGTGTTCTCCAGTAGCCACACCTCCATGAAAATGGTGATAAAACTGGTTGGTTCAACTGTCAACGTGCTCGGAGTTGCAGCATGGTGAGCAGTTGAACTGAGTGATAAAAGTTTTGGTCATAAGGGAGCTATTAGACAAATACCAGGTGAGAAATGATTGCCTCTGGAGATCTCTGGGCTACAGTGTAAAGATGTGGCATGTATGACATTCCTGAACTAGCTTTAAATCCTCCAGCTTGAGGATCAGTATGTGCTGCTCATAAGATGACTGGTCAGTTTACACTGCAAAACTCAATCAGTATCTCAGGTACGTAAAGAAGGGCCCGTTCTGTAATCTTTGTGCTTCTACAGCATCACTGTTGTCCATACAAGAGCTGGATAGTTTGAATCTAGCATGGACATATGCAGATACAAGCTACAGTTGCATCTTGGGGTTATGATATAGACATACCCTTAAGCTGGAGTTGAGGCAAAACCATAGGAGCAGGTGAGCAGTTGGACTGGGTGTATCCCAAAGGTACTGCAGCAATGCTGTCACTGAGAAAACTGGTACAGATGGATCCAAGTCACTCTAAAGAGGCCTCACTGGATAACACACATGCTGTGAAAAGACAAATACTGTTAAAGACGATGAAACTACCTATCACACTGGCCAGAACACTTACAATAGCAATGTCAAAATACTGCGCAGAGGAAACCAAGTAGATCCTGCCCAGATCTATCAGGAGTGAAATGCTTTATTAAGAGGGAATTACTGTGAAAATAGTGTAGATAGAAGCAGCTTAGTATCAGGCAATTGGAAAGCTCAACAAAGCATGTTCCATCTCACCCAGCAATAAGAGGACTATTTGTATAACGGCAAAAAGCTGTTTTTATGATTTGTACTAGAATGTTGTCTAATAAAAAGCATCTATTCCATTGTTTTCCAGGGGATTGTATGATATCGTTGTTGCAAAAGACAACCAGTCGCGCTGTGTGGGCCGCTATGATAATCATGGCAGTTTTGGGGAACTGGCATTGATGTACAACACTCCTAGAGCTGCCACCATTGTTGCCACAACAGAAGGAGCCCTTTGGGGACTGGTAAGGAAAGGAAGTTGCTCTCATATGCATAATATTTTAAACACTAACTCACCATGTCCAGTTCTTCTCTTGGTATGGCTCCTTGTGCTAATAGCTATTTTATCATGGTCTGTTATCTCACCTCTTGGCATAAGAGTTCCATTGTACAAATCTTTTTGGCCACTTTTCTAGAACAACTTGTCTGTAAAAACTATATCACTAGTTTTATCTGTCCCTTTATTATTTTGCATTTGCTGTAGTTGTGGCTTTTGTTAGGGGGAAAAAAACCCCTGGTTTTGTTTTCATCCTGCAGAGGACAGTGGAGGCATTAATGCACGTATTTTATGGGAGGGGGAAACAATATCTAAATGACATTCTTTATTTTCAGCTCACCTTCCTACCATTTTGTCTGCTTTAAGGGGAATGGGATGGTGTTAAATATCTTCTTGAGGATGTCAGTAATTTGAAGAGCTAGGAAAACTGCCCAAAGCTTTGTTTTCCTTCAAAATAAACTGTCATGATGTTTCTGGTCCCTTTGTGTTACCCTGGAAGAGGTTCTCAGGTCAGCATGACCTGTGAGATACCAAGCTAAATGATGGTGTTGCTTTGTGTCCAGCCCAGCAGTGTTGAGTGTGAAGCTGTAGACATTAGTTTCCTTTTTTAGTTCTTTTCTCTGTACTATTTGGGTAGGGTTATTTTCACAGTGCTCTTTTACTCTGATAAGAGAGTATTTACACTTACTCGTCTGTGAGGGCTCACATAATAAGCAAATTGTGCGATCAGCGAAGCCTTTGAAGCCAGAAGTGCTGGATGCTTTCTGTGTGCGCTGGGCTCCTCAGCAACTATCGCTGGGGGTTGACCATGTGTTGTGACCTTGATTATAGGACTGATAAGCTGCTACACAGCATGCTTATGCAATCTCAGTGCTTGCTGAGAGATCCAACTTCCCTTTTCTTTGTGAGCTGAAAGAAAAGATTTTGGTAAATCAACCAGGGAGTAATGTCAGAATTTAATTTCTTGAACAAGACAGAACAAAGCAGCTACCTACAAACTGAGCTCATTCATAAAAGGAAGAAAATGAGAAGATGATTCTTCATTCCAGTTTCCCTTTGAAAAGAACTGCACAAATTGGGTTAATTTTGGGTTTGTTTTTTCTGTGACTACATTAATTTAATTAGCAAGGTGTAGTTGAAGGGGGACCTCTTGCTAGTTATCTGTCCTGTGGGTATTTTATTAACTAAGGCTGCATTTTCCTGCCTAAAACTTGAGTTATTTCTTGCAGTTATTCTGTCGTTGCCATGTTTTATTGTACTATTTTGTGCCTGATGTAATTTAAACATTGTATTTTTATTAGTCTGCAGAAGTCATTGCTAAAGCTCATGGGTTATCTGCTGTTTAGGAAATGTGGATTACTCCTGCTGCATTGCAGACTTAGGCCAACAAAAGCCTGGAAGGCTCAGGCACAAAGCAGTTAATAAACGTGGGTCTCTTCTGGAGCAGAGAAATGTCCTCAGCCTTTGCTACTGAACACGTCTGGGGAGAACCTCACGATCACACATGCTTCCTTCCCTGCTCTGCCTTTTTTGTTCAAATACTGCTGCTTCTCCTTCCTCACTGATACTCTCAAACAAATGAATTCTGATTTTTTTTTATGCTTTTGCAATTCCCCTGACCATTTCTGTACCTTTCTGCTTCTCCAAACATGTACGTTTGAAGAGACTTCTACCACTGAAGACTTTCTTTAAAAAAATAAAAATGAAACAGTCCCTCTTGCTTTGTCATCTCTTGTTCTCCTTTAGATAACAGTATTACCATTCTTCCCTTCATCTTTCACCTCCTTCAACTTTCATATTCCGCTAGCGTCACCTCTATCAGTTATTGTTTCAAGTTACAAGTATTTGCAACCTGCATCCCATAAAACTGTTCTCATACTTGAAAATACCTCTTCACCTCACAATGTCTCTGCTAAGGCATCGGTTGATGTTTTCAGAAAATGAGATCCAGAGGAATGGCTCTCTGGACTTTGGAAGTTTCTGCTAATTGTGGCATATGTAAACTTAAAGGATTTTTTTTTTTGGGTACCATTTTCCTAACCAAGTTTCTGCACCTTTCCTCTGGCTTTTTGTTTTTGATTTTTACACTTATGGCCTCATGTTGTGTGAGGTAAACTTTGCAGGTCTTGCTCTGTTCATAATTTAGTGCTGATCCTAACAGGGACTGTGGGCATTATTGTAATGCAAACACTTTACAAAAACACCTGGTGAGCAAGTGCCCTTCCCCTTAGCCTGGACGCGCTCTCTTGTGGCCTTTCTCATCGGTGTTTGCCAGTAGTTGAGCCCTGCCTTTTCCGTGTGGAAATAAAAAGCATTTCGTTAAGATCTCTGACAATAAACTCTCAAATATGTCTGCCGTCGCAGGTACTGAGGCAGGAGCTGTGGTTAACTGGGCGAGCTTGCCTTCGCTCGGGCACGTAGTGCCGCCCCGTGGCCACGGAGCCTGCACATCACTAGCTGCTGCCTGGGGAAAAGATCAGAGCAGGAGGGGCGGCAGGGGGTGGGTGGGAATCTTGCCCAATATTTGGGCTTCAAAACCAAAGCAAACAATTTTGCCATCAGGAAGGTGCTTATGGTACATGTGGACAGCTGGCAGTTAGGAAGTAGTCCTTGCAAAAAAGCTGCCTCTCAGATCCTAGAAGGTGGAGGAGTGAATCAAGCCTGCTGCTGTTTGACAGCAGATAAGATTTTTAACAGCTGGCTTCTCAAACCCAGCGTTTGTTGCAAATACTAGTTCATGTTTGTCAGTTCTTTAAGCAGGGAACGTTTTAGTCAAGAGGAATAATGTATTTCTCTCTGCTGTTTCTTGCAGGATCGAGTGACATTCAGAAGAATTATATTGAAAAACAACGCAAAGAAGAGGAAGACATATGAATTATTTATTGAGTCTGTGCCACTTCTTAAATCCTTGGAGGTAAAGCCTTTCAGAGACATCTGCATCAAATTCTTGCATTAGCATTAGCTCCGCAGTCAGTGTTTCTGTGATTCAGAAATCTGTGTCATTTTTGTTTAGAACAAAATTTTAAGAGCTGCTTTGGTATCACGTTTACTGTACAACTTAATTTGCATTGTTGAAGTCGTACACTGCTTTTTTTTTCCATACCCATAAGTGTATACCCGCAAGAGTAAGCGATTCGCTGATTTTTATCTCGGTCTGTGTAAAGATTTAAAAAAAAGCACAAACACCACAAAACAAAAAACATCTATCAATATGTCAGAGAACAGGTATTAAAGTGAAAATTGGAACTCAGGACTGTGGTTCCCTTTGAGGGCGTGATATTAAAGTAATGATACAATTACTGGGATATTTGGCCTGTATCAGCCATGAATGATTTTAAATTTGAGACAAAGATGTGGGCTGTAGTAGGTCTTGCTTTAACCTTAACTGATATTCAGGAGGTAAACTAAGAATAGGCTAAAGGGAAGCACTGCTACCTGGGAACAAAATGACCAGGCAGAGCAGGCAGATGTCATGTTGATGTGTGTGGTGCATGACTTTAGGAACAATGTGTAAATTGTCACTTCTAAGCTATTGATTCAGCCTGTATGTTCAGAGGGCTTTTACCAAACTGCTTGGAAATTAGTATGTGTCTGTCTTTGCCGTACATCATAACTTAGCTTTTCTTTGTTTTCTCATCATAAGAATATTTTTCAGCATTAATCTTTAGTATTTGAGAAGAGCTTTTAATCCCTTTGAGAGAAGATCACAAAATTGTATCAGGTGTGAATAGCAATCTCTAATATATATTATTTTGGACATACGTTGGTAGCTGTGGAATGGGTAAATTGCACAGCACCTTCTCCCTCAGTGCCTGGCTTAAACTAGTTCCATCAATGTGACTTTCTTTGAGCACAAAAATGACTCATAAATATTTAAACTTTTAGAAAAATAACTCATTAGCACTGGATGGCTTTTTGCATGACACACTGCAGTTGAATCATGTGTGGATCAGAATTAAGTTTCTCGAACATGGGCTAGATTGAGGTGCATTTGTGGAATGAATGGATTTCAACTGAATCATCTGCTGAGATATTAATTTTAATTGTAGGACTTCCTTCCTTCCTTAACATGTTTTTTTACACTGCTCTGAACCAATAAAACTGTTTTGTGGTGTTCTAGGTGGGCAGTGGGGCACACTGGAGATAAATTTAACTGTTCTTTCTCCCTTCCTGTTTATGAAGACTCAGGCATGTTTCATTGCATGTCAGATTAGTACCTCTTGCCCTTGCTGCTGGGCATCCTGTTGCAGTGCCTGCTTACAATTTAGAGCCAGTATCCTTTTCATATCCCCTTCCTCTCTCCACTCTAGGAATGAGTTCTGGGACACAAAAAACCCCCACATATTCAAGTATATGGTGACTAAAATATTTTGAAAATGTGTTCTGATGTTTCTCATTGGCGTTTGTTCTTTGCAAGTTTATGACATTTTTCTGAGTGTTTTCTTCAAATTTCAACTGAATCTTAGAGGAAGTGATTTTGGTTTTTTTCCCTTTGGTCTAAACCAGCCAAATCAGTTATTTGTTATCTTTGGGGGTAAGAAAAGCGCATGAATGGGACACTAGACAATTTTATTTCCCTGTTGATTATGGTAGTCTTGAAAGCTGTGGTGCAGTACGACAATGTCATTGTAGGGGCTGTATTTTTCAGTACCCAGATACTGCGTGTTTGTGTGTCTAGTGAATGCCTCTTCATTTCAGGGCTACAAAGTTTACTGGAGGTTTACTATATTAGATGATTATGTTTATTTTTCCTCTTTGTTCCAGGCATCAGAGCGAATGAAGATAGTGGATGTTATAGGGGAGAAAGCGTATCAAGATGGGGAACGTATCATTTCTCAGGTACTTGAAGTCTAAATTTCTCTTTATCATTCTTCTTTCTCTGCTTCTTTTCCCTGTTTGGAATTGACTTATAGAATCCTATTACTTGGACCAACTTGGCATCACTTTTTCTTTCAATACTTCCAATTTATTTAACCACTTCTTGAACGTTTGGGGAATGGCCAGTATGTCTTTTGCTACAAATTTATTGTACTACTTTAGCCTCTGGGTTTTTCTTCTCTCATCTCTTTGTTTTTTATAAATGGTCTCTGTAAGGATTCAAGAGGAGTATACCTTAAGAAGCTGAAATTAAATGTCTGTCTATGCAATTTTCCATGAAAGCCCCCAGCTAGACTTTTCATAGGCACCTATGACCAGATTAAACCAGGAGTCACAAGTGTGTAGTAAAGGCATCTCTAATTCCTCTGTCTGACTAAAGAACAAAAACAAACAATTCAACAGGAGTATGATTTGGATGAAACTAAATGAAGTCATTGGGAATATTTTACTAGTTGGACCTAACTCAGTTAACTATTCTAAGAAACCAACAGTGGTTAATTAAAACCACTGTTTTTCCCAGTGCTCTTAAAAAGACTGTTTCAATGGTGGAGTAGTCTAGCTTCAATTGACAGCCTTTGGTTGTTGGTTTATGTTTTGTCTGCTGTAATAGATCAAGGCCAGAGTGGTGGAACATGAAGCTGGACAAACTCAAGCTAAAGCTGTGGGATTTTTTTGGCTGTGACACAAATAACTTCTTTGGAACACTGTTACTGATGAAACACTGGTGCATCAAGTTTAGCTTGGGGTTGCTTTGTTTGTTGCAAAAGTGCTCTAGTTCAAGTAGAAGTTAATGCAAGAAAGTCCTTGGCTTACCTGAAATTGCAGGCTTTTGATCACAACTGTCGTCTTGCTTTATAAACAGAATATGACTCTTTGATAATGTCTTGAATAATTAATCTTAATTGCCTTGAATGTCAGATAACTCTGAATGCAGGAAACCTTTAGTTCGCTGATAACCAAATACTGTCAAATTACTTCTCTCCAAAAATACCCTCAATTTTGTAAGTTAAATGTTGTTCCTTAAGACCCTGAGAAAACTGAACTTTCAGCAAAATCAAAGTTTATAGATCAGTCTCAAAACTGGGAACCCACGCAATCAGTGATCCAATTACGCAGTTGATTTTAATCTTTTTGTAATAACTGAATTAAGGACAAGGATGCAATTACCCTTAAAAGGCGGATTAATAGTCTGGGTAGGTCTGGGTGATGGTAATACACTGCTAAAGAAGTTGAAATTTTATGTTTGTAAAAGATGCGATAGCTCTGCCATTAGAGCAGTTGCATCAGTACCATGAACCCCTTTTCTCTCGTGGATAATTTTACATTTTAATGATCTTTCTGGAATTTGACCCTTCAGTTAAGGGCAGTATGCTTTAAAGCACTTGAAAATTGTTAGTACCTGCCGGTGTTATGAAGATGTCTCCCACACAGTTTGTTTTCATTCTTTTAAAAAAATAAGTACTCTTCAGTACTTACTCTTTCAGAAGTCTGCCGAGTGTATTAGCTCATGTTGTGATAGCTGGCAACAGTGAATGAAAAGCTTTGTGCTGGGTGGCTTACGACCATCCTCAGGAAGCTTAGCTAAGGGCCTAATTTCTTCTGTAACTCCATGTTTAAATCTTGCATCATCTTCCCGCAGCCCATGCTTCATACTCAAGTTGTAATCATCTCTCTCCATCCTTCCCATCACATTCATAGTCTCCTTGCCCACTTGACTTAATGTCAGATTTATCTCTCTCCTCACATTGTTTCACAGGTTCTTTTGCTGAGCTGCTCCCATTCCCTTATCAGTTCCTTATCCAGCCCGTCTCTGTGAAGCCTTTAGTCCCTTTGCTTCTGATTCATAGCAGGGGGCATGTGCTGGCTCTCCACTCTGACTTCCAGTCCTATACCAAGCCCCCACAGGGCTTGGTATAGAGAAGGAAAGTCCTCTCTGTCACAGCTAAAACTCTAAAACTATTAAGTCCTGGCGAAGCTCTCCAGAGCAGATGTAAATTACGATCTGTTGAAGGTCTGCAATCTGATGCGGTTTAGATAGATGTGAAAAAGGGTCTAGAAACTCTCACAGAATGGTTGAGGTTGGAAGGGACCTCTGGAGGTCATCTTGTCCAATCCCCTGCTCAAGCAGGGCCACCTAGAGCCAGTTGCCCAGGACTATGTGCTTTTGAATATCCCAAAGGATGGAGACTTCAGAACCTCTCTGGGCAACCTGCACCAGTGCTTGGTCACCCTCACAGTGACTTTTTCATAGAAACAGCTGAATTTGACTAAAGCAAATTTTTTTTATTTCACACTTGGTTATTCAAAAACACCTTGTGGTATCTTTCTAGAACTTGATATAAAATGGCTATCAATTTTTATTTTCTCCCACTTGCCCTATGTGACTTATTTTCCTTTAATGGCATGATGCTATTGAGTGCTTTATTCCTTACCATTCTCACTACCTTTACACAGCCGTTGCGTCATTCCTCATGTAGATGGTTTGCATTGTGGACTTGGTTTTCTGTAAACTATCCTCTTACTTTCTATGTTCATGCTCCTCAAATACAGCTATTCTGGGTTCTGCTGATCTCCCACTATTTTACCCTGGATTGACTGAGTTCATACTTGGGTTAATGGAACCTCCTTCCTATTGACATCTAGAAATGCGGTCGCTAAACTGGTGTTTTGTTGAAACTTGCTTCTGGAAATTCCAGGCCCTGCTTAGTTTCACGAACTATTGGATACTTCCATCAGGATCAGAAGATTTGCGCTTAAGTGATTTTGCTATATATCGTCAATCTCCTTTGCTTTTTCCTTTCCACCTGCCCTCTCACTGAATGATGTGTACTAATAGTTCCTTCTCCTGTGAGTTCGTCTAGGATATTACCTAACCAGTCATCTTTTAATGTTAAGAATTTGAATGTCAATTCTAGCAGATTTCTGCACAAGGCCTAGTTCAGAGTGAATGCTTTAATACTATTTATACATACTTTTATACATACTTTTATAGTAAACTAAAAAATTTTTTTTACCTTTTCCTCTTCACAGGGCGATAAAGCAGATTGTTTTTACATTGTAGAATCTGGTGAAGTAAAAATCTTGATTAAAAGCAAGGTGAGTTCAAATTGGTGATTAGGCTTTAGGTCAATCCCTGATTTGATCGATTAATACAAGTGGTGTGAAAAAGCCTACCCTGACTTATTTTAAGATATTATTTTATGATATTTATCATCATCACTCATGTGATGTAGGTTGTTAATCCCTATACGTGTTCTGAAGTGGCCAGAAGTCACTTTATTAAAGTTGGAAAGTCTTTTGCTTGTATCTGCTCCTCTGCAAACTAACCTGATGTACTCTCCATGGCCTTAAGAGTGGAGATAAAACTTTTCTTCTAGGATTATAGAGAACTGCAACTTACAAAACCTGGGGTGTATTATCTCTAGTGACATACTAGACATTGGCATTTGAATGGATCTCTGTGCAGTCTGAAGCAGCCTTAGGGAACAACATGTTGTGCATGATAAAACCTGTTGGGCTAATGTAATAGCAGTTCCCAAAGCTGTAACAGTAAATATCTGCCAATCTCAAACCTTGTGGGCCGGCATACACTTTTCTTATCAAACTTCTAACTGAACATGCTGTTACGGTGTTCTGCCAGTACAGAGCATGACTTGGGACTTGCTAGTTTACAAGCCCTAAACCAATCAGCTATTAAACATCTGTAAGATATCTGGGATTAACTGCAGCCGCGTACAAAGACACAACTGTATGCAAATAATTAAAATGTACTGTTTAACAGACTATGACGAGTAAAGAAGCTAACCAAGAAGTGGAGATTGCCCGGTGTCACAGAGGGCAGTATTTTGGAGAGCTTGCACTTGTTACCAACAAACCCAGAGCAGCCTCTGCGTATGCTGTTGGGGAGGTCAAATGTTTAGGTAAGCAGATGTTCTGTGTTTCTAGTTACCCTTTTCTGGTCTTTGGTTGTTTTGTGGACCATGCCCGAGTGAGCAGCTATTCAAAACCTAGCAGCCTTTTGGTAACTGGCGGTCAGACATGAGAAGCTAGGAGCATGGGCTGGAGCGGATCTCCACGTTGAAGTTTGAGAAGCACTGCTGCTTCCTTCCAGCAGATTCTGTTTTTTCTGCTTGTGTGGCCTGTACTCTTTGAAGGGGTAAGTAGCATCAGCTTCTTGTCTATAGCTTGTCTGTCACACACAGCTTTCAGGTGATCTTTTAATGCCAGTGTGGTGTGTATTTGGCTTCTGTATTTATTCTTGAGGTCAGGTGTGTATTTCATTAATCTTGTTTCTCCAAATAACAGTACAAAGGGAAATAAGAAATATGATTTCTGTGGCTTCTATTGAAGCCTCAAACCCGAATGGGTTGGACTGGAGGTCTGTGTTCTGAGTTCAAAAAACAGGTTGGTGTGTGGTGTCCTTTTTGACAAACGATCTTGTTTTCACTTCTGTTCCTTTGCAGTCATGGATGTGCAAGCATTTGAGAGGTTGCTTGGACCCTGCATGGACATTATGAAGAGGAATATAACACATTACGAGGAGCAGCTGGTGGCAATGTTTGGCTCTAGCATGGACCTGTTGGATCCAGGGAATTAGGCACAGGGTACCTCAATGCCTTTTTAGTTCAAGACACAGAAAAGCCTCCTATCAGCAACACAACTCACAAGGAAAATGGACACTACGGAACAGTTACTGCTGCTGTCTTCTTGGGCATTTTAGAAACCATAAACAAGTCTCAGCACAGATGGATTGCTCACTCCCTGCCTCCACTTTGCTGCTGATACTTCATTATTAGACCTAGATTAAAGATGATTCTAACCCTATGTTCACTTACTTGGTTCAGAATGGCATCTGTCCAACAGCTCAAGTGCCTGATATGAAACCCAAAGTCTGCAAGATACAGAAGCCTCCTTCCTTCTGGTGTTACTGGTGGGATGAATCTTCAGATCAGTTTCTGGAGTGGGAGGTTGCCTGTTCTGCAGAGGCAACCTGTGGATTACGAGCCTTTTACAGGCTTATTACCTTCATCTGATGCTTTCCTTACACAATGTCAAATTTGCTTTCGATTGTAGCATCTGGGTTTGAAGTTAAAATATCAATGGAGCCAATTAATAAGGTGGCACTGAAGTTTTCGTCCACCTGCTGAAAGCAGCAGGTACTATAGCTCTTTAAACCAAGTAAACCGAGCTGGGGACATGGGAGAGTCTGCTTAGCAACGAAATGCAGAAAATGAATCATTACTATATTTTAAGTGTTTCTGAGCAGCAAAGAAAATTGTTTTACTCTATGCTGCCCAAAAAAGTGCAGTGGTTCAGATCACATGGCCAGAAGGTGTCATAATTGTCATCTCCCCAAATTTGCTCCTTGTTCCTGACACTGAGTACGTTTTATTGTGGTGAGATCACAATATATGACCTTCTCTTGCTTACAGAGATCCTTTATACTGCTAGATTTCCCAGGGCGCTGTTGTTGACTGGGTCAGTTTTAAAACTTTTTAAGGAGGTGAACTTTTTGTAATTTAAATGAAGACTACTTCTGTACTTGTTTACAGGAGCTCCCCCCAGTCCTTACATTTCACAGTATTCTAACTTCATTAGATACTTGGATGCTTCCAAATACCACGTTGATTTGCTAAACTTTCAAAAGTTGGCAACGTTTGACTTTGTAAAGCAAATGTCTTTGCTAACTACGCAGTTGGTGTGTTTGAGGAGTCTTTTTGGTTTAGGTGGTAACTAAGCTAATGATGTTTATTTAAAATACCTGTTAAATTTGCAACATTTATTAGGTAGATTCTATTTCTATAGCTTTAATGACCTTAATTGGCATACTGCTGAGATTTTATCAAAGTATTATCTAAATAAGAATCAGACCATAAGAAGGACATTTTTATGGTGTACAAACAGAATATTTATATTAAGACATTGAATTTGTAGGTAATAAATTAGTGACCCTTTGAATTTGCATTCTTCTGCAGCTCATGCAAAACTTACTGGTGTTTTATGGGGTTATAAAATTTTAATTGTGGATGCTAGTGTAACAGAACCTGCTCTTTTTATTCATGGCCATGTGAGCAAGAATAGAAGGATGCTAATGTTGAATTCCTGCTTCTAGTTATCACGGTGGACCTTTCTCTAAGGCACGAGATGCTTAGCTGCAACTCTAAGTTGATTTCTGGAGAATTTTTTCCCTAAATGGATGAGCTCCTCCCAGTTCCTGCAATATGAGTAAGATGGAAACTTGAGAAGTTTGAATGGCTGTTGTCCAGTTACTGTAATTGGAGTCATATTTTTATATAATGCAAATGATTTGTAATGGACAGCACTGAACTAGGTGTTTCCATATTATTAAAGTCCTGGTTGTGATGTCTAGTGGCTGTTCTAACTGCATGTATTTTAGAACAGTGAATTTCCCTTGCTTTACTGGGCTGTTTTTTTGTTGTAAATTACAGCCAAAGAAGCAGCAGGTACTTCATTCATGCTTCCAAGGTTTAACACCAAAGACAAAATCATTCTTTTGATTACAGAATTAAAAAATAAAACAAAAACAAACCCCACCACAACAAAAAACCCAAACAAAACAAATCAACAAACGAAAAACAAGAAAAAAATGAAAAAACACACTCATCAGGTCCTTGCACTGATAACAGATAAAACTTTAAGATACTTGGGGCTCCAAGACAAGAGCCTTTTTGAAGCCAGCTCGTGACTGTCCTGCGAACCAGACATAAACTGGTCTCCAAAACAGTATGAGTTTCTGTGCTGCCTAAACTGTTACGTGAGCTAAGGAGAAACTTGCTGTGAATAATCATCAGCTGGCCTTTGTTGCTCCCAGGCAGAATATCCTCACCTTTATCCAGAGGAGCCTGGCAGGTTGGGCTGCCTTACAGGTGGATTCTGGTTCGTACAGCCTTTGTTTCTCTGCAGGACAGGATTGTATACCTCAGCATATGCGAACACTGGCAATTGTTCTGAAGCTTAACCAAAAAACCAGGCAAGGCTGATGTTAGATTCTTAAGGTAATTCTGCCTGGAAGGGAAGATTTGATGGCTTCTGGAAGTCAAAGGAAAGGATGAGAATGTAAAGTCAAAAGATTGGGATCCCATGCGAGCAAGAAGTTTTGAAGTTTTACCTTTCTCTAGACTCCCCGAAGCAAAGGCATACTGGGCAATGCCATCCTGCATCCAGGATCCGTGTGACATCGCTCTGTGGTGTAACGAGGCAACCTGACCTTGAGCTGAAAGAGAATGAGCCTGTGAGAAGGCTCGTCCATTTAAAAGCTGTAATGTGCAATGTGCCTGATTAGTTTGGTCTGGTTTAACCAACCTGTTCTGTACAATTTTGGAGCATGAAGATAGTGAGAGAGGCTTGTAGTAAGATACTCAACGTTGCCAGGTACCTGGTTAGAGCACCAGCAGTGAGCAAAGTCGGAAGGCGTGTGAGTGGCGATACCAAGAGCGGGGAGTGAAGCGAGGCGCCTGTTTGTGAAGATCTGCCTGCATCACTGTATCTCAGCTCATTCCCTTTGACTATGACTGTTCATCGCAATTGTCGTGCAGAACGAGCCCAGGTTTTTTGTTGTTACTGCTCAGTGTTCAGTAAATCTTCTGTGGAGTCTGTGAAATTGGCAGTAGAGAGAGACCTAGTTTTTAATAAAAGAACTCAGCAGCAAAGTGGGCAAAGAGGGTAGTGTCTTCGAGACTTAG
The DNA here is from genome assembly GCF_000699105.1 of Pygoscelis adeliae. Lineage (NCBI taxonomy): Eukaryota > Metazoa > Chordata > Aves > Sphenisciformes > Spheniscidae > Pygoscelis > Pygoscelis adeliae. Next base: position 351,688 of record NW_008825047.1, on the reverse strand, counting down.
AGGAAAAAAAGTCTCTTGTTTGTGATTCCCTGCTTGTGATTGTTGTGAAGTCAGTGAGAGGAGCTTTCAGTGGTCAAATATCCTGGCATATGGTATTTCTGTTTAATGTCACAGCACAGGTTTCACAATGTAAAAGAACAAAAAAGGGCAAAAGTGCGAGACTCGAAACTTTAAAAACAAAGTGCACTTTTGCACAGAGGGCAAAAAACGAAACCCCTTTGAATGTCACTTCCATTCTTTCTTTTCTGTTGGCTGAAAGCGGACTCTTGTTCTTGACATGTATTTGTAAACTAGTCTTGCCAAAATACAAACACTGGTTTTTTTCACTCCAGATAATTTTTGTTGTTACAGTTATTGCTGATTATCTTCACTTTTTTCAAACCATGTATTTTATTTCACGAGGCCTTCCTTGTGGATTTCCTCCTGACGGTCTGTGGCACTACATTGCTATTTCGAGATGCAAGAGAAAGTCACTAACCTCGTAGGAGACCACTCAACTCCGCTTAGCTGGCTGGAGCTAATAATGCGCTACTAATTTTCCTCTGCTCTGTGGGGCAGGAGGGGAATTAAATTCTGCATAAAGTTGCTACCTCAAGGCTCCAAGTGCTTTTAAAGGTCTTTCACTTGGGAGAATTTCATAAGACAGTTCTTAAAATCAGTCTGTTCTTTTGAGTTAAATGTTTTTTTTTTTAATTGATTCATTGAGGGACCCTTATTTTTAATTCATTTTACATTTAGTACTGGATTCTCAAAGGATGAACAGCTGTGAAGTTTGGTTCTTGCACTATAGTGTTGAACACGAAAGAAAAATACTTGCCATATAAACATATGGAACCACTCTGGGGTTCAGCTTCACTTTTGGTTAATAAAAAACTGACATGTTGTGTCCAGCCTTCCTGTACAATCCTGTGTGTGCTCTTTATTGACTTGCTGCAGCTGACACAACCCCCCCCCGGTGCTTACATCAGGAGTGGACTTCACAGCAGCTAACTAGATGTACTCGGGGTGCCTGAGTTACTGTTGCCTGTGCAATCCGAGCCTTACGAAGAACAGCACTCGCCCCTTTGCAATAACCAAAAGAGATTTATACGTTACCCGACCACCACGTTTTGCTGTTTGGTGACAAAATTTTACTAATACCTTAAAAATAATACCAGTTTCTGTAGATATAATTGCTCCCAATAAAACTGGCTGCTCTGATACATCTGCCAAATTATCGTAGAACTGATTTATTGTTTGAGCGCTGTGCTATAACTGGTTCCTAGAAGAAACACAGTATTCCTGAAGGTCTCTTGCTGGCCTACATGTAACAGCTACTGAATTTTATGTGGCAAGCTGCCTTTTTTTAACCTAACTAACACTTTGAAAAGAAAATTACTATGGTATGTGTGAAATTGCCTGTTCAAATACTCAATATTTGCTTTTGCTGAAGTTTTGTTTCTAAACACTTAGTATTTTATGTACAGTTTTTATATTAGTCTGGGAGAGTAGTTCAGAGGGATTGGGGTGCTGATCGTGAGAAAGCCTCTGCCAGAATACAGTGCTTCAGCTTTGGGCACTTTAACTCAAGGAAGATGTTGACACCTGAAAGGGCCGGAGGGCGGCAGCACGATAAACAAATATCTAGAAAATGTTACATTTTACAGAAGGATAAGGAAAAACTGTTGGTTTTTTTTTTCTATGGAAGGAAGGACTGGGGGAAAGGGGGGAGGGAATATTCAAACATATGAGAGATTTCAACAAGGAGGAATCATCCCATAGAGATTAGGACAGGCCTATTAATATGGGGCATAAGCTGCAGCAGGGAAGCTGTTGGTCAAGCATTTAAAAGATCTGTCTGGAAGACAGCTAGAATAGACCGCTTGGGGGAGCGCGACATCTTTCAGCACTGATTTTTTTTTTTTTTTTTTTTTAACAGTTGTAAACTAGCTCTGCTGAATGCTTACCATATCTGTCTGAGCCAGGGGTGGATTAGATAACCTCTTGGGGAGGCTTTTGTGAGATATGTTGCTCTTTTCTTATGAATACCTCTTTAGAACCACCAAGGGCTTTAGCCGACACAAATATGCTGTCTCCAGGCTTTGCGCCACATCAGCGGTAGGAAGATGAAAACAGATCAGTGCCTGTAAGAGACAGGGAGATGCGCCCTTTACAGCCCGACACGCGAGTAGGCTGTCGGTGTGCTGGGGCTCGAGCCCAAAGCTTGCCAGGCACCTGGGACAGAGGAGGCCGGGCTCCCCGTGGGACAGAGAGGAGACCCCGAGGCCAAATAGCGAAAAGCATCTTGAACTCTGAAGTTCCTTTGCACAGAATGTGCGGCTTGATGGCAAACGCCAACGGTGTCTTGTGAGTTGGGCCCTAACTCAAGCGCATCAGATGGATGCGCTAATAGTGAAGCGTTACCCTGCTGGGGTGAATATTAATTCCTGGATAAACCTTTTTTTTTTAAACAAGTAAGATTCTGTAAAGTTCTTATGCTGAGGATGATGTTTCGTCATTTTGGCAGAGCAAAGATACTTCCATCCTTTCTGCTCTTTCTCTCCGAAGGATGTATTTCACACCAACCTTCAGATCAGCTGCAAGGATTCATGCTGGTACTAAAACTGTGTTGTCTCCTCAAGTCGGTGTTGACCAGTGAGATACAAAGAGACGCTGCCAATCTACTACTGTGTACTTTTCAAATCTGTTCCAGTTGTGTGTACTGCAAAATAGATGCTAGGGTAACACAGTGCCCTCAGTGTCGTGGTGCCAGACAACACGCTCCACCAGAACTGCATCGGGACCAGCATAATTTGTTTTGAAGGGGAAGGGAAGGAGCGTCTCCGCTAGCCCCTCTCCAACAGCATGTTTATTGTGGAGCGTTCAATGTTTGTCTTCCTAAAGCTACAAGCGAGCATGTAGCACTCGGAAACACCATCTGTTCCCACAGCTTCCCAGAGACTAATTTCAGCCCCGAGGACTGCTCGCTGCCTTCCTCAACCCGACAAGGCAAAGCTCGGGTTTCCCACGCGGCGTGTTCCGGGGCGCGGGCCTCGGCACGCAGGGAGGGCGCAGCGCCGGGAGGGCA
>NW_008825047.1:342791-347810 GCF_000699105.1 Pygoscelis adeliae | reverse complement strand
TCGGTTTTCTGTCGGCTCTGTCCCCCGAAAGCGGCCCGTCTGTCTGGGGGGAGAGGGGTCGAGCTGACGGCGGGCTGGAGTCTTGGGCGTGCGGGGGCAGGGTCAGTGCCTTCGGTTCGCTTCCCCGTTGGCCTGTGACCTGCTCTCCAGCCCATGCTGTAACTTGCTCCTGGTGAAGCTGGGGTTGTGCGTTTTGTCTTAGCGCCTGTAGTCAAGTGGCTGCAGCGTATCTGGCTTTTAGAATTTGAGGCATCGATGCTTTCGCTGTAGTGAGGCTTTGAAAGGAGAACTGTGGGAGGGGAACAGCTTCTTGGCTGGGGAAGCCCACGGTTCTGTTCCTGCTGTGTTTACGGTATTGCCGGGTGACTTTAAGCAAGTCACATCACCGCTGGGTCCCTGTTTCTCCAGCTGCAATGTGGAACTAAAAGTGGCTTCTGTCTAAAGAGCTCCGAGAGGAAGGGTGCTGTATAGAATCTAGTGGTGGTGTAGCTGAAACACTCATGTGAGATTTAAGCGTAACTATAGCATCTTTAACGATGTCACGTGCTGGCAGTGAATTCACTTGCTTATAAACCACTATAAGAGCATAGGATAGTACTTACTAAATAACGTTTTTTCATAGGTTGGAGCAGCTTTGCCTGTTGATGTCTTAACGTACGAGGAAAAAACTCTGTCTGCTATATTAAGAGTTGTTAGCAGGTAAGGCACAGTAGGTTCACACTTCAGATACTGCCACAAACATATTTTTCATGAGAAAACAGAACTCTTAAGCTAAGAATGGTCCTTGAAGAGTTAAGCCTATCTTGCAGACATCTGCATACAGCATGCAGAAAATAAATAAAAATTCACTAAGATTCGGTAACCTACATGCATTAGTACATTATTCTTGCTCCAAAACAGAATGGTCTCACAGAAACTAAGCACCATTGAAATGTGTGGCTTTAAATCTCTTTCTGTAGTAAAGATGAGAACGGTTACCGGATTTAGATGGTGAAGACAGCTGCAGGTGATTTAGGGGAAGAAGGAGCTTAAATGCACAGAGAGAACAAGAACAGGGCCGGCAGGGTGAACTTGAAAAGGTTACAGTACGTGACCCTATACGTCAAGGACAAGAGACTGCAGTCATTGCAGCAACCCTTCAGGGCATCATAGCGTTGCTACTAGAACTCACTGATAAAATTACCTGCTGTTAAACTCAGTTAAGGTTTCGTTACTCTTTATGTGACATGTTTTTGTTTAAGATGTTTATGCTGCAGGAAAACTGAGAAAAACAAATGTTATTAATATATTTCATTTTCTTTTTACTTAGTGGCCTCGTCAAGCTGTGGAGTGCTCTAACACTGCTGGGCTTCTACCAGAACAGGAGGTGTGCCTTTCGAGTGCTGCAGGTAAAGCCCTGTGGGGCTGGATGGCTTCCCCCAAATGTCAGTTCTCTCTCTAAGGTTGTCTGGCTAGCTGAGCACACTGCCTCTTCATTGAAAGATGGCCTAGATGCGAAAACGTCTTGGTTTTGGGAGCGAAATGCTTTTCAGTGCAGGTGTGTAGGCCTGTGTTTAAGCAATTCTCATCTTAAATGAATCTTGTAAAATGTGCCAGTAGTGGCTATCTCATTACTTTATGGTTTCATTCCAATGAGGAGTCCTGATCTCATTAATACATCCGCAAGAAAATAATTTCTGGAAGGTTTTGTTCTTGGCCCGCACCTTGGTCCAATCTTTTATTTCCCCTACCCCATTTCTTCCCTTTCTAATAGTCACTGTCGACTGACCTCGTTTAAAAATGCACGCATAAAAATGCACTTCCAGAGCTTTTTTTTTTTCCCAGAGGATGCTGCTTAATACAATGAGTTCCAAGAATTCTTTGTCTCTGAAGCCATGGCTAAACAAAAATGTGCTCGGGCATAGCTCAAAGTTTTTAATCTTTTATGTAAAAGGGAAATTTAAGTATTTTCAACTTTGAGTGCATTCGATGGTGATTTTTTTCTTAATGCTTTGGTTTGTTTATTGCTTTGTTTTGTTTTTTGTTTTTTCTTCCCCCCAAACAAGACATCTCCATTTCTTCTTGCGTTATCTGGCAACAGTAGAGAACTAGTCTTGGACTGAATGCAGTTGTTGGTTTGGCTGTACGAAGCAGAAGTTGGTCGAGATGTTGCAGCTCTTCAGGCGTGGAATTTCTGGAGGGGATTTCCGACAAAGAGCCTTGACAAAGCTAACAGTTATCAACTCCCTGCTCGGACGTCCCTTCCTTCACAGTTTACACATAAAAGTTGGAGACAAAGCCGAACTTACCAAAGCTTTTACACAGAATGATGTTGTTACTTTTTCTGATCTAACAGGTGACACAAATCCTTTGCATTTAAATGAAGATTTTGCAAAGAAATCCAGGTTTGGGAGAACTATTGTACATGGAGTTTTGATCAATGGACTTATTTCTGCAGTTCTAGGTACTAAAATGCCTGGTCAAGGTTGTGTATTTCTTTCTCAGGAGATCCGATTTCCAGCTCCTTTGTACACTGGTGAAGAAGTCATAGCTGCAGCGGAAGTTAAACGACTGAAGGGTTCTATTGCACACATTTCAGTATCATGTAAAGTCAAAGGAAGTGGAAAGACTGTTATGGAAGGGATGGTGAAAGTCATGGTGTCAGACAGTTAGAGCTGTTGATCCTATGCTGCTTTACTATAAAGGTCAGAAATGTACGTTTGGTTTTGACTCTTGTCTTTTTATGTGACATCACTTAATCCAGCAAATTCGCAACAAAAAACCTTCAAAATGTTTCAAAGGCAGTGCACAAACTTAACCTTGATAGAACTGCATTACACTTAGAGTTTTTCATTTTTCCCTGCGTACTGCCAAGATGAAACCAACGAAACTAGGCACTTGCTGTGACAGAAGCGGCACGCTTAGAAGCGTCTTTGCTCTGCTACAGTGGGAAGTCTGGAGTGGCAGGGCTTACACCGAGGCTGTTCTTTTCGGCAAAATCGCAGTCCAGACTAGCTATGTTCAGTTCAAACCTGTTCACTCATTAGCTATATAACAACTTTGTAAAAAGCACCGGTGGGAGGGGACGATGCTGTGTGTTTAACAAGCAGGAGAGAAGTGGAGGTATTGACGCACAGTACTGCAAGATCTGTTGTAATCTCCGTGGCAGCTCTAGCTGATGTTGGTGCAGTGTGCTCTTTTGCAATGTTCTAGCTAGTAAAGCCTTCCTTAGCTCTACAAATAAGTAGTAGTCAGCCTTCACATAAACAATGTACTCTGCCTGATGCAGCTGGAGATGTGGCTCTCGTAATACTTTCAAATTCTTGAGATACCTTACAAAACCCGATTATAGACAAACAAAAATTTACCTTTAATGATAAATGCCTCTGAAACTTGCCTCCCAGACGCAGAGTGAAGGAGGCTTTTAAAAAGCCGTATTGTCACCGCTCGTATTTATTCCCTCCTTATGCTCCTGTGGGCAAGACAAGCAGGGGCAATTTTGTTGAGTAGTAACTATATGGCTTCTCTCGGCTTATTTGACTGTGTGAACATGTATTCCCCTTTGCCTGCTGAGAGTACGTTGGTTGCTGGTAAAGTAGGCTTTTGGTAAATTCATTGGTAAATCATCCAGGTTAAATTATTTTAGTGCCAACGTAAGATTACTATACACTAAAAAACCTTTTTTCAGGAATGATGGGGAATAAAAGTACAGGCTGTCTTCAGTTGGTGGCTCATACAATTTTCTGGCAAAACATCTGTTATCCCCCCATAACTTCTCGGTTGCAAATAACCTCAAAAGTTGTTTGCTATGACAAGAGAGTTTGTCCTCAAGCTGTGATGAAAGCTACTGGTAAAACCGTTGCGCTGTCTGGGCGTGATGTCTTGTTCTTAAACGCAGCTTCGCTGTAACAACACACCCAAGGTGTTAAGTCAAACTGGATCAGAGGGAGGGGTACTGTTTAAGCTGTTTGACTTCAGCGTGCCCTCTATTTTCAAAGCACAGGGTTTGGCCTGTTCACAGCATGGAACGAGTAGTTAGTGAGAGCTTTCCTTATCTGCTGCGTGTAGGAGTCGCTTCGCTTCCCGTTTCCTTTTCTTCTGCCTTGGGTCGCTGCCTGATCGCTGGCTGTTGCCGTACAAAGCGCTGTTTTTCAGAGCAGGCATGCTCCTTCCCTCATTCCTCGTTCACCTGCCTCTCCAGATGGGAAGCTGTCATGTTAATGCCTATTAACAAAAGGAATCAAATCTGTATCTGACCTCCTGGGTCACGGTAGAGGGAATAGTTTGGAAAGATTGCTGTTCCGGACTGAAATTTAGCCGTTTAACCACAGCGCACAGCCCGTTTTCCCATCAGCGTGGAGCTGCGAGACAGAGACGAGGCTGTTGACGGTAACTGTTTGAAGCGTAGGACAAACTCAAGCTCTGCAGCCTGTCTTAGAGCATCGTAAGTGAGATTAATTCCTGCATACGGTGCGAAACGACAAAAGGAAACGCAGACGAGTGTTCACCGGGCAGCAGGTTCCCGAGTGCTAAGTAGTATTGAAATGAAAACATTTCATTTTTCAAAGACAGTGCACAAACTTAACCTTGATAGAACTGCATTACACTTAGAGTTTTTCATTTTTCCCTGCGTACTGCCAAGATGAAACCAACAGAACTAGGCACTTGCTGTGACAGAAGCGGCACGCTTAGAAGCGTCTTTGCTCTGCTACAGTGGTGAAATGAAATGAAATGAAAACATTTCATTTCAATACTGCAATGAAAGTTAGGTTGTGGAACTCAATTTAACAACTTTAAACCTGTATTTTGCAAAAAAAACCCCTCAAAACCTAAAATCTACAAATGGAGTAGACGATACTGGATGCTACTTCGTTTTTTTATGATCTTTTAACTACAAAAACCCCCCTAAAAGGTAAAGAGCAGCAAGCGTGCCAGCCCTTTTAAGTTCCTCTCTCTGCGAGGGCCCCTCGGGGCTAACCCCCTCCCCGCAGCCCGCGCTGAAGCTACCGCGGCCGTTCGCGCCGCCGGAGCGGCACGGGG
>NW_008825047.1:324124-341909 GCF_000699105.1 Pygoscelis adeliae | reverse complement strand
CGCCGTTGCCTGGTCTCCTGCAGCGAGCCGGGAGTTGTTCGGTTCCTTCCCCTCCTGTCTGTTAAGCGGGTTTTCCTTCCGCAGCCTGCCACAGCGCCCGGGGATGGCACCGTCTGGGCTTGGCGGGGTGCAGTCAGTGCGTGGGCTTGGGGTTGTCTCGGACTCGCATCCGCTCTGAGGGAGGCCTTGTGCCTTCGGACTGAACAATTTGTTGTAATCTCTGTTTTTCTTGGGGTCTGTTACAGCGTTTGGGGCAGAGATGGGTTCTGGTTGCCTCATTTTGGTAGCTGAGATGAAGTTACTTTCGAACGGGCTACATTTGCCTCTGGGTCCTACTGTGCGGCTGTAGTGAAGGCTGTAAAGCTGCAAGAGACGTAACTGAGGGTAGAGCCCCACTTTCTTTGTTGTGGGGGGTGATGACACTCAGCAGAACGAGCCCTACCGTGACTTTTACGTCACAGATTAATTCTTCTGGGATGTCTAGTACACATGCACACCGCCTTCATAAGAACAGTGCTATCTTTGAGCATGCAGCAGTAGTCCAAATTTCATAATCTCCTGTTTGCAGTTATTTTCCACTTTAAAAACTAGGTTTACTTATGGTATGACCAAGAAGTACGGTGAATCAGAGGCAGAACTGGCTGTCACTGCTGATTCCTGCTTTAGCTGAGAGCAGGGATGCTGGGCTAAAAAGGAGGCCAGAGGTACTTCAGCAGCAGGTACGCCAGCGGGAAGCGTGTTTGAAATGGAGACAGGGTGTTCCTTCTGCCCCTTAACACAGCTCTGATTCCAGCCTTGTTGATCTCTCTTCCTGGTTCCTCGCACCTGGTGAATACTCTCAACCAGAATGACAATAATTGTAGGTTTACCACAGGATATACAACTAATCTGTAGGCTGTCTTATTAAATACTCCTTCTATAAGTAATCTGCACTTAAGTGTTTTTTGTGTGAGGAACTCGCATTGACTAGTGTTCCAGTCTTCTTCTGAACAGAAGTTACGTATGAGAAATTGTCCAGAAGATCTTGTGAATCTAGCAGGCTATGGCTCTCAGTTGTTGCAACTCCTCTTACAAGTAAAACTAATGAGGTTTATTTTCTGGCAAGCCTGATACCTTTTACCTGTTTCAGTAGCTGAGGGGTGCATGTGTCAAGTCCTATGAGAAGTTGTATAACTTCTAATACTCCCCAGTTAGCAGTCCAGATTACAGTTTCATGAACTTGTTTCCATCATGCCTTATTACACTTTTTTGCTAGTGCAAATGACAATAGCTTTTTGTGTTCTTTCCTTTGGTGTGCATGATTCTGGTTAGCAAAAAAAAAAAAAAAAGTAATAACATTCTTTTAGAATGAGCACTTGGAAGTAGTTTTTCAGTCCAGACTCTGTGTGTGTTGTCTTGTCTGGGTGAGTGTGACAGCAAATGTTGCTCCCCCCACTCTGTCTTTCATCTCCGTATTCTGTTACTAACGGATGTTCAGAAAAAATCCTCTGCTGATTTGTTCTGATCTTTTGTTAATAACAGAATGCTGGAGCACTGCGCCTTTTGATTTAGAATCTGTCTCTAAGATACATCTATTAGTAATTGTTTGTTTTACTGCAGAAGCCCTGTTGATAGTTGAAAGATGGCTTGAAGTGTGTGTAGCACAGATGGTTTGTATGGAGACTGTGGGATAACAAAATACAGGAAGCCATAACACAGACTTGGTTTCTTATTTGATGTAAGTCGACTATTTTGTCGTTTTGGACACTTCATCTTATGTCCCTGGTATCTGAATAATTTGTTTATGGGTGGGTGACACTGTCCCTGATTTGAACTTTCCTGGTTTAAATAAGGCACACAAATAGAACCTTATGTTTGAAGAGGTGTGTAAACGAAGCCCCTCTAAGAAATAAGGATTGAAGGGCTTTTGTGGGGCATTAAAACTGTATTTTACTTTGTCAGTTATAGTTGTAAGGAAGTAGGTTGTCATTAACTGAATGCTTTTTGGGTTTGTTCCTGATCCCACCTCAAAGCAGTACTTCGGAAGATGTAGATCTATACAATTCTTCATCCCAAAGTAATGTTTGGAGAACTAGGTCTTCACATGCTAGACTTGTTCTAAAGCTGAAATACAAAGGCATCCATGAATAAATTTTCTATTCTTTGTCAGCAGTATGTATTAAGATTTTATAATGCTGCTTAGTGTTGCAAGAATTGCTTTAAACTTGCATTTATAATTTTTTTCCTGTAGATCATTGCCTATAAAAGCACTCATATGAAGATGATTTAGGCCCAGGTTAGATGCAACTTTAACATGGCAACTGAACTAGTAATAACGTAAGCCTTCTACGGGTGCTGAAAATAGCCAGTCTTCTGAATAACCAGCTAAGGAAAAGGTGAAGAATTTCAGGAAAAGCTCTGTAGACATGGTGAAATACCACACAGAAGACCAAAGCTTGTGTCAAATGAATAGTTTGCTTGACTATTGTTCTAAGCAGCTTCTGTTAATTTAAATTTAATACAACAGACTGGGTAAGTGTAAACTTAATAGCGTTGAATCAAGGGCTGTACTTGGCAGAGGCTGAGTTTCTGTTTCCTGGGGATGAAGGTGAAACTAAAAAAACAAAACTGGAAACAAAACCCGAAACTACTACGTACTGACCTGAATTCTCCAGAAACCTAAGAAGGGACAGAGCTAGTATTTAAAATGTTCTTTTGAGGGTTTGCACTTTTTGCTTAGTAAGGGCATGTCAACCCCCTAGTAAATGTGGTTTTTAGATTGTTAGGAAATAAACTGCAAAATTTTCTGATATGCTCGCAAGCTCTTTATGTTTCTTGCAAGTCAGAAGAGCTCAGAAGTTCTTACCTGAGTTAGTAAATCTCAGCTGCATAATCTCCATGCTTTTGTGTTGCAACAAAGAAATTGACAGCTGAGGTTTTCTTTCTGCATATTTATTTCCAATGATAATTGAAGATGAAAATGATGCCTTTTTTACAAAAATAGTTTCCCCGGTTAAGTGTGCTACAAGCAGTCTGAGTTTTGTTGGAATGTGCACTTACATACAAATAATTCTATAGTGCAGTGTTCGTGGGGTCCTTTTCATTTTGAAAGCCAAATAAATTTATATTGCAGGTGCATTCCAGGGGCACCTCACTTAATAGATTTGAAATTACGTGAGCAAACCCTGTCAACTTCATTTTGTCTCCTGCTATATGCTTCAATCACTAGCACTGCATGAGAAGAGAGAGTAACTGTGTAACTTCCAGGAGTGTTGGGCATCTTTTCATAGGCACGGTTCAGGGCTCTTGGTAGGTACCTGTACCAACCATTTTGCAGAAAATGAATTCATTTTGTTGCCATTGTGTTCCTTGAATTCAGTAGAGTGGAATTACATCCAATATGTTAAGCCGTTTGCAAGTGTCTCCTCTTAATACCCAATGTTGTGTTCTGACAACAGAAGCGTTTTCAGCACCAAAGCTTTAATAAATTTTGGCTATTGAACTGGCTTCATATTGCAATAGCTCATCTGTGTATTCACTATTTAAAAGTGGCTTTCCTTCTAAGCCATAAAACAGGATGCTATTTTCTTCCACAATAATCTAGACATATTCCTTAAGAAGAACTGCACATCTGTACATACAAGTTTTAGAGCACTTTAAAGTACTAAACCCACTAGCAAGTTATACGTGTACTTCTTCTGAACATTCCTTAATTCTTCTCTGAAGTGATTTTCCTTTTTCATGCATTTCATGTTGAAATTGAAGTAGTGAAACAGCCGATTTTGCTACAGTACATTGTTGTCTTAAAGGCATTTGGAAATGAACAGCTGAAATAAATCCCTCTTGTAACATACTTTCAGAGTTTTTGGTTTTTCTTAAGCAATGATGAATGTTGACACTCATAGCTTTTAGATTAGAAGAATGTTGAAAAAGCATTTATATTTTTCCTATATTGTTCTGTGATACAAAAATGGAGCCATATGTTTCTAGAACTGTAGGATTTATTTTAAAAGCTTGTAAAGGACTTTGCACATCTTCTTTATAAGGAATTCAATCTCTGCAAGGTTGCCTTCACTTTGGAAAAAAAAAAGTTACTTTTAGAGGTGGCTTTAGACAGGGAACTATTAGAGTTCACTTGTTTGAGGTTTTGGAAACGCAGTTCCTCCACTGGACTTAGTAAGTACACTTGACCACCTCCCACCTACCCCCCCAGCTTGAGCTCAAAAAAGATAGCTGTTTCATCACACCTAATTTTAGATATCCCAACCTTATGGTTTCCACTGGTGAACTTACTAAATTAGTATTGCATTTGTAGCTCCTGCAAAGATTGCAGTGAAAATATTAGTTGCCGTATCATACCTTAGTAAATCCATTGCCTTAGCGATCTTGCAGTGTAATTAGAATAGCTTTATCAGCTACTGAGTATTTCCTGAAAAATAGAGTATTTTGCTTTTCTGGTGAAGGCCATGGCGATGCAGGGTACTGAAAAGCTGTTATTTCTCTTGCCTCTCTCCAGAGTTTTCTTGCTCAGTACGTTTCATTATATGTAAATGTGTGTCCTATTTTTTTTCTGCAGTTGTCCTACTTCATAGCTTTCACTTGTTGAATGGCTTACTCATTACTACACCAGCGATACAGTGTGTGTGGAACTGTGTAATGTCCCTGGACAAACATGTGCATTGTTTAAAATGCAGGTAAACACCGCTGTTGCTGCTCATACCTCAGATGGCTTTAATGGCAGGTTGTGCAATAGCAAATAAGTACTATGCCTTGTAGCGAAGAGGTCCCTGAGTCTGAGCAGCTTTCCTGATTTTGTTGCTACTTTTCACATGGGAGATTTTCTAAATAAACATTTAAAAGAGCTTCTTACTAGAAATTGTTCCAATCCAGCCTACTTAAGCAGGGATTGAATTCATGCTTAATTAGGCTTTCCTCTCTTTAATGCTTATAAAATAAAGCCCTTTCAAACTTCTAGTTGATGTGACCTGAAGGTGACCTGGATCTTTATAATGGTTGGCTTTTCAAGCATGTTGGATTAAACAGATGTACAGCAGAAATCTGTGAAAAATAGACTGACTATCCTGAGCCAGAAATTTAGAGACTATTTTCTTGGGAAAACAGAATGTATTACCCAATATTGGCGAGACTCTCTACGTTTTATTATATGAATCTCTAAATTCACCACTTGTTCTTTCCTATTTTGTCTCTGCAAAAGCCCTTCTTTCCTGTTTGCTTTCTGTTTCAAAAACTAGGAAAGATGATAAACAGCAATTGTTAAACATTTGGACATGCTTTGCTGTGTAACGTTCACCTAGGAATGTTAACAAGTTTATCTGAGCAGCTCTGAGCTGCTGATGTTTTAACAAGTGCTGGAATACCAGGGAATAATCTTGGTGAATTTGGGGGGAAAAAACACCTAAATGTTGGCTCTGCATGAGAATGGGTAAGTTCAGGATAACGTTAATCCCAGGCAGTGATTGTGAAACTGTTACTGGCGAAGGATTGGAGAAATGCAGCATGGTTCTCACTGATCCACGCGGATGTTTGGAAAATACTCTTTTTCAGAAACTCTATCCAGCACTCTGTAGCGGTAGGAAGAAGATTTTAGGAAATGACAGTGTGCAACTGGGGTCATACAGCTTTCGTTACTCCCAGCCTCCTCCTCCCAGCGCCGGTTTCCGCTTTCTTGGCTAATCGGAGCAGCCAGGAAATGATCCCATAGGTAAAACTTTGCTTTGCTTGGCATCTTTAAAAATGTATATTGAACTGCTGCTGGGATATCAAGGTTGTGGCAGGAACTGGCTTGGCAGTGTTGGTAGGAAGAGCAGCGGATGTACAAACCTTACCTGTGTGGGAGTCTGGAGGTACTCGGGGAGGTCGTCCTGCAGAATGGTTTTATGGCCTGTCTTGTTGGTGGCTCCTATGTAGTTGCTGCCAGCCAGCTTGCTGCCTGCGGGCAAAATCAGTAGCGTGAGGTTGTCTCTCTTCTGCAAGCTGAGACCTTTCTTTGCCAACTAGCAGCTGCTAGGGCTCCTTTGAAGTTGTTTGGTAAACTGAGTCATAGGAAAGATTTTGAGCCATTCGTGTAGGAGTGAAAAATGCCATGGGAATTTCTGCAGGAGTGTAGCTAACGTAGACCTCACTGAGCCTGGTTGTTGATCCCTAAAATTGTAGGCAGGAGTGAACTCTGGTAATTACTAGCTGTTTCTGAAGCCTTTTCCATCATATTTTCCTGTGTTAGCTAAACAGAAATGATTCTGAGTGTGCCTATCTGTTTTCCTTACACTTTAATTTATTTCCTATGGGCACAGTCTCAGTCCCACTATCAAATCAGGCTGTCCCAAGAAAATTGTTGTAATTCAGATTTTTTTCCTAAACAAACCAGAATTTGGCAGAGTAATAAAGGCTTTTGTGCATTTAGGCTTTTTCCTTGCAGAGTTGAAAGCTCTTCTTTGGTCCTATGGGAAGCATATATCAGTGGTGCTAATTATAATCCCAAGACAAGCTTGTTGCGGTGCGGAGGCAATAGGAAGTATCAACTTCTCACTGCAACTCAGCATACTGTAGTCTGCTGTTATGTGTAGCCATGGCAGGTGCTGGGAATGGTGGTGTATTTCTTAGCATGGCTTTTCTACTACAGCTATTCTTTGACTTTCAATCTCGTTATCAACTTTAGGGAAAAAAACCAGAAGACCATCTAGGCTTTTTCATTAGTTGTATTGACAAGGTAGTGCTGAGGTGGCCAATTCTTCGTTACAGTCAGCGCTGATGGAGAGCACGTGGTGGGGACTTACCTTTTCCATACAGACAGAACTAATGACCACGTCTGGAGAGCGATGCTCTCTTGTTTCGGGTTGTGAACCCGTGATGTAAAGAGGGGCTAGGTTAGTGCTTTAGGGTGCCAAAGCAGAACTGGATGGGAAAACACTTGAGTCTGCGTGGAAAAAATAATTGTGGCCCAAATCTAGTTTTGTAATATAATCTTACTGTGAGAATGAGCTCTGAGCCCTGAGTTGTTTATCACTAGGCTCTCCAGAAGAGACGACTGTCGTATTGATCAGCGTGGTTGTATGCAGTAAGATGCTTTGACGGTTGTCTAATGAATTTGTGTGTTCTGCCTGCCCGAGAGCGTTTTCCTGGGGTACAATAGAAAAGGTTAATCGCTAGGTAAAGAGAAAGTGCTACGAGGGATTGAGCAATAACTCTTCTTCTTTCAAAATCCTAGAAAAGATGAATGACTGAACATTGTGAATCATCACTGACGTGGTTTTTCAGAGAAACAGCCAACGTTCCTTTGAGACCTGCTGAATAAGCAGTTGCTGTATTTTTTTGGCTGTGTGTGAAGTAGCCTCTTCCTACTTCCCAAAATGCAGCAACGATCACAAAACAGGAAAAGCCACGTTAGTGGTGAATCTGGGTTTCCAGGTGTCCCTTTAATAGGTTTGTCGCACAGTTTCCAAACATAATTACACTGGTTGAATTGCAATCAGCTCTGTGGATTTTTGTTACTATTTATGAGGATTTGGGCTTCTTGTTTTGCAGGAAAATACCTTAATTGTAATTTCAAATGGGTAAGAGAAGAGAATATGGAGAGAGCATGTCAGGCTGACTTTCTGAAAAGAGACACTTTAATTCCAGTATAATAGTTATGTGTTTTGGTTTATGACATCTTGGATTTCTGTCATTTCCAACTGAGCTGCTAGGACATGAAGTGTTTTAAATCACTTTGGTTTTCATGCTTACTAGTCTTGAATTTGTTCTCAAGGCTAGATGGTTCAAAATTGCTACAGATATTTGACAGCTGTTGATGATGAAGGATATTTTAAGTGAATTTTAGAAAATGGAATAGCATTTTTGCCTGAGCAGCATTGTTCTTTGGAAGTAAACTTCAGTAGATGAATTCTGGATTAGTTAAGGTTGAACACACAAGGTAATACCATCTGATAAGTGTTGCCTTTGCCTCTTGCCTGGAATAGTCATAATTCTTGATTTACACTACTTAATTTTCATGGTGGTAAATGTTAATTGGGAATTTAATTCTACGCAGGGATTCTCTGATGCGCTCCACTTTGTTTGCATCCAGTAGTCTATTTATGTTCTTCAGTGTACATGCTTTTAATTTCATTTCATTTGAAAGAGGAGAATTAGTTCTGCATGGTTTTGAAGGCAACTTCCAAAACCAGAAGACGCTTCACAGTACCTGAAAGGAGTTGCTAATAAATGCCTGTAGTGGATTTTTAACTGTGAAGCTGAATTTATAATACTTCATGGATCAAACAATTAATTGAATTATCTAGTTGGTATGCAGGTACATGCCAGATAGAGTTATTGTTACAGAATGGACAGATTTGGTATATAAACTCAAGGTGCTGAAATGCCTTTATTTATTTATTGTCATTTCATTATTGTCTATTCATGGTAATTTGGAATGCAGCATTAATTTTAATATCTGAAAAAATTGTGCATAATGCTCTGATCAGTCCTTTTTGTTTGTGTAAGACTCCTGTTGATGTAAGCAGTTCAGCAAAATTAGGTGGCATTTGAAATCGAAAAATTATTCAGCACTTTACATAAAATACATTTGAAAGTTTGTACCAGGGTGAATGAAGTCATCTGAGCTGAATAACAAATGATTTATCATGTGATGCTTGCTGCACTGCAGGCAGTAACTGGTGGGTACTCATGCATCGCTTGGCACAAATGCAAAGAGCTTTTTGCATGTTCCAGCTTAGAAATGCAGTGAGCCATGGCTTGAATTTGTATTTGTTTTAGAATTTCTAGTTCTCACTTTGAGTTTTGTGGCTGCAGGTGTGCAGTGCGACTGAGGTGTGCAGTGAGGAAGCCTGAGTGAGGATTTAGTGGTACTTTGAGCACTGGTGGCGGGTCCTGCTGCCCCTGGCTGAGCATAGCATAGAAGATGAATGTGCTTAAAAGGCGCTGGGGACATAGGCCTCTCTTACAACATCAGACTGATACAGTTGGAAGGAAAGTATAAAAGCATAGGTACCCGTGTGGCTTCTTCCCCCTCTTCTGACTCTGGGTACTCTCCAGCTCTCTTCAGTATTGAGAGTTGCATTTTCTCAGGCAGCACCTTACTTTCTGGCTCTCCATTTTCGTGTTTTTCAATGTAAATTATGTGGCCATGGGATTATCTGTGTAATAGGACTTCAAAAAGAGCTGCATTTATAGAGCTTTGTGTATGCAAATGGTAAAGGAGGTATCTGTTACTACACTTAGCCCAGATTAATTTTATTTCCTTGCTAATTAAACAATATCTAAAATGGAGATTATAGGCTTTCTAGGAAAAGGACTTGCCTCGTTTATGATCTTTGAAATGTCAAAAGTGTTTTTAGAGCTGTTTTCGAACTTAAACAGAGTAGGGGTAAAGAAAATCACGGCTTCCTTGAAGTATGTCTGAGTAGGTGTACAAAATACTTGGTATCTATTCCTGAGATAATTAGATAAATCTCAAATAATGATATTGCAGTATTGACCAGGTATTAGTCTACAAAAGGTACAGTGGAGCTTGAAATGAAGAGACTGAAAAGAATTGTGCTTTATGAATGTAATTGTGGTAGGAGAATTATTAATTCTTAAAATTTAAAAGTGGTTCACTGAGGTTTAGATATATCTGCCTAGTTAATATATAAATAATTAACATTAAGCATGCATTATAAATGAAGAATTATCATCATGAGAAACCGATATGTTCTAGTTACTCAAGCACACCCCAAAGCTTTTGTGGTAACCTTTCTTGTACAAAAATAATTAGAGGTTGGGCAACTGTAGGTATTTACTGGCATTTTATTCTGTTATGATGGCAGCAGTAATTCCTGAGGGCTACTTGTTAGATATTGGAGGTGAGGTGAGGAGAGGTTTCTTCAGCTGTTGTCAGTAGAGATGTGTGGTAAGTATGCTCTTACTATCTTTTTCCTTAACTACATGAAACTGTTGAAGTGCTTCACAGGTCTGCAAGCTCTTGGACCTCTTTTTGTCTTCTACTCCGTGAAGCAGAGACAGCTGCCAGTGATGGGTTTGAGCAAACCCAGCTCAGACTTTCACCTAGGCACTTAAAATCTGGATCTGAATTTTCTGTTTCTGAATGTTTCCTAATTGGATAGTGGTCATGTTTGGAGAAGTACCTAATAACTGTCTTCAGCTCATGAGTTCTCATTTTTAATAACTTTTTCCTTTTATTAGGAATACATAATCCGTGTTCAGAGAGGAGTTTCAGCAGAAAACAGTTGGCAGGTAATTTATTAAACTGTGGTTCATGTAACCAGGATACCTTTTTAGGAAGAATTTGAAAATTCTCTCTTCCTAGCTTTTTAAATTTGAGCTGGAGAGGGAAATGTTAGTTTGGAATTGAGAACATGAAGTGCTTGAATACTTTTGGTCAAAAAGTAAGAGAAAAACAGTATTGCTGCCAGCTACAGAAGGCATGTTGTCTGCTGCTATTGTGAATATTCCAGGAAAAACGCCTGTTGTGTTACTACTGCGTGTTGGTATGACCATCATTTTTAAATCTCAAATGCCAGTTTGCCTTCCTTAGTGCTAAAATCTCAGCCTTGCTGGTAAATGACCAATGAAACCTGGAAGTAGTAATGAAGATGATTATGAAAAGTTGTTGCATCTAATATGGCAAAAATGCTTTGTGTGCAGACAACTTTGCTCACAAATATATATATATATTTTTTTAAGCTGTTTTAAGATAATGTTTAGAAATGCATTTTTGTTCTGGTTGAGATGTGATTAAAAACTCTTCTTTGCTCTCTGGCAACGTGACATAAATCCAGCAGTTATGCATTTGTACTAAAATGGTTAAAAGAAGGTTGATGATTTTAAATGGGAATTACTTTTCTCTGATAGGATTTTGAAGAGTAAAATACTAATGGGAGAAGTAATATGTTTCCTGAACTTTGTCTTTATGTTTTGCAGATTGTGAGGCGATACAGCGACTTTGACTTGCTTAATAATAGCTTGCAGGTAACTTTCACCCTTGATACATAAATATAAAATGTCATTTAGAAGGATATATTTAAAATGGCTTGTGATATTTTATATATTACAGTGAAGAAAAAATACAAATTCACATAGCTGTAAAGAGAAACTGTGACTTCAACTGTAACTTGAATGTATACTTTTTTCACTCATGTTTTTCTCTTGTAAAATTTTAATTTTAGCATCAAGAGGACCACTTTACATAGAAATGGAGGAAATTGGCAGATACTGAATCTTTCCCTTCAGTACTGTGACTTGTTCCGGTTTTATGTGTTATTATTTGTTCCTCCTTTGATTCGAAGAAAGCCAAGGCACATGCCAACCTTATAAATTCAGCACTGAAGTGCTATGTGTCTCATTATTTATATTCGTCTAAAAGCACTACCAGATGCTGCTTATCATGTGATGGTTTTCTGTGTCACTGGAAAGTGTTCCTTAGTTAAACACTGGACTTCCTGTGTGTTTTCTTTTGCTTTTTAGGACAACTATTTCCTTTTAGTTTGTGTGGGAAAAAGGAGGGTATATGAGTGTGTTTGGGAAAAGGGGGGAAGCAGCAGTGACTAGCATCTACAGGAGTGAAACTTGTTACTCGAGATTTCCATAGTACTACACAAGCAAGGTAAAAAGTGAACGCTTCTGCGATTTGAGGATAGATTTTTGTGACTTTGAAATTTTTTTCCCATTAAATGTTGTGTGAATTCAAGAGCTTAAAGCGCAAAAGCTTTGGCGGCAGACTTTTTAGCGGGGCCTGTTGTGACAGGACAAGGGGGAATGGCTTTAAACTTTAAAAGGGGGGTAGATTTAGACTAGATCTAAGGAAGAAATTTTTTACGCTGAGGGTGGTGAAACACTGGCCCAGGTTGCCCAGAGAGGTGGTGGATGCCCCATCCCTGGAAACATTCCAGGTCAGGTTGGACGGGGTTCTGAGCAACCTGATCTAGTTGAAGATGTCCCTGCCCACGGCAGGAGGGTTGGACTAGATGACCTTTAGAGGTCCCTTCCAACCCAAACTATTCTATGATTCTATAGTACTGCTTCCACTTCCTTTCTCTCTCCCTGCCACTCATTAAATCAGTGATGTGCTTGATAAACCTCAGTGAGCAAAAACATGTAAGGATGTTGAATTGTGCGCTCTGATACTGATTCCTATGCTGGAAGGTGGGTGGGGAGCAAACTAGTCATAATTCAACAGATGCAACATGGTTGTGTTGTGGAATTATTTTATTGAATGTGCAGCAGCACGTAGGAACTTTTATCATGGCCTAGAAACCTCTTGTTATGATGTGCTGAATAAATGCAATACAAAGATGTCTCCTGCCTCCAAAGAAATCCAAGATTTAAGATTAGATAAGCACCCATGGGAACACAAGGAAATGAGATGATACTAGTCCATCACAGTACATAGTGGTCATTGTAGTCTTAACCATAGTCAAGTTTTGATAGCGATCACAGAGAGAGAATTTTGAGAAAGTTTTAAAAAGAAGGAAGAATTCACTTTTGGAGCCATCTGTAACAAGCTCCTCTTAACCGTGGGGAATAGAATGCTTTAAGGCATGAAAAAGCTTTGTTGCCTTCTCATTTAACTTTCAAATGAGGCAGCTTTAGTAGAAAAGGCAGTGGACCTTTAAGTCTTAAAATTTAGAAATGGCAGGTACTGAAAGGTTAGGCCTAGGTGGAAAGTTTAGAAAGTGAAGGTAAACAGGTTATGTATGATGTAGTACAGAAAGAAGAGACCTTTGTATCCGAGACAGAGGTGAATGATAAAAGTGGAGCGTTCAGGAAATTATTTGACAGCAACTTGCAGAGTGGGACAAGGAGGAATTTGAAACGAGAGAGAGATTTTGCAGCTGTAAGATACGAAGATCTGGGACAAAAATGTCAGCTGCTTGGATGGCTAGAAAAGATCAAACGGAATCATCAAGACATACCTCTAACTTGGATAGGAGGGTATGCAGAGGGTGGCTAAATTAACAGGCCGTGTTCATTAGCACGTGGTCTCCTTCAGTGAAAACTACTGCTTGCCCCTTGATGTTCAGACTCCTGCTTCTGCTTTCCACAGTCTGGAAAGGCAAAGATGTCTCTCTGCTTGGAGATAGCCTTTTCTGGCTAGTACAGAGAGCCGCCCTAAGAGGTGTAATTGTTCATTATGTGCCCAGCAGAAGGGCAGGAAGAGAGTTTTAAGCCTTTATCAAAGATGCACAACTCTGCTTTTGACAAACACCACTGCTCCTCCAGCCTAGTTCTGTATGCCAGGGCTTGAGAGACAGCAGACAGTAGCTGGTGAGAAGCATGTTAAAATTGCTTTTTTCTCCCACAGTTTTGGAGTTTTTTATAAATTGCTCTTTGTGATGCTGGACTGAAGTTTTCTGATCCATTAAGACATTGCAACACTCCTCAGTTCTTTCCATCCAGAACTCTAAGCAACAGTATTTCATCACAATATTCAGGTCCCATGACTTGTTTTTAAACTCGTTAAATTCTCATTTTGTGTATATTGAAATTAGAGTAAACAAACAAACAAAACTCCAAGCAAAACAAAACAACCCCCCAAAAAACAGTATAAAGCAATGAGCAATAAGAAAATACCAAAACCCAATCTCCTTCCTTCAAAACTAAAATGTTGCTGGAAAAACTGCTGGAGCATCTTTTGGGTGTAAAGCCTCAAGTTCTTCCAGTTCTTGTGGCATACTTGACCTTTCTGTAGGTTTGGGTGGTTGTGTTTGAACACACAGCTGCAGTTGAGTTGGAGTGCAACTTTTCTGCTATTAATCTGGTGCTACCTATGCAATAATAGTAAGGACTGAGAATTTCCAAACTGCCTAGGCAAGGGGGTGCAGTCCTACCAAACACCGTGGAAATAATGAGGGGTGTATACCTGTGACCCTGATCTGCATCAAAAAGTTTCAAGCCAGATTCTCTGAACTCTCAGCTGTGTACTGGATTGAAAAGCTCCTTCCAGACCATACTGTATTTCTTCCTCTTCGCTTATTTGACAGAGATATGGGGAGATCATTGGCTGCTCTTCTGTTTTGTTAAGTGAACTACTGGTACGTAGTTCACTTAACAAAATTTCACTTATTTGCAGCAAGATATCTGGCTTTTTTGAAGCATTTTGTTGCAGTTTTTGAACAGACATTCTTGAGCGGGCTGTGGTTTGAAGATAAGAATGTTAATTCCCAGGTTGTTCTGTGGCAAAGCCCATCCTGGCTCCAGTGCTGAGCTGGGGCCACTGAGAAGTACTGCTCGCGTTTGAAAGCACGCGAGGTCTTTGCAAGGTCAGGACCTCAGTGAGGTGTTCTTCTGTGGTAGACAGTGTTCTCACTGTGCTGTGTGTTTTGGCAGATAGCTACAAAAACTTGGGGGTGAATGTTGCTTTCTGCTGAAAAAGAGCAGATGTGTGGTTGGTTGAAATAATTTTTAAAATAAATAATAGTGGTTTGAAAACATCTGAACTACAGTCCTTTTCTCTCTGATGGTAGCTAGCTGTCAGGTCAAGAAGGTAAAGGTGATTATGATTTGACATGCTTTTCAAGTGAGTAATACCAGAAATGGATTTAGTTTTTGTTTAGAAACTTGTTTTTGAATTGAAGTAAGAGTGGTCTGCCAAATGAAAAGTTTGTATGCCTCTGGTGTTACAGCCAGTAATTCACCAAATTAGTTTTAAGTGGTATATTGTTGCTTTTGGTTTTATTCCTGGATATATTTTTGCTTTAGAAATGAGGTTACTGCATCTGGTGTAATTGATTTCTGCAGTACACATTTCTTAAAGAAAACTCCCATGGAGATTCAGCGTACCCAAGGCAGGTGCTTTCATCTGCAGGACAACGATGTGTTAACAACATGAAAAAATTATTCTGGCAATTCACATGATGTAATTGAATGTAAACACTGTGTGCAACCTAGTTTTGTTTCCTAAAGATGATCTCTTTGATCTGACTTACGTAAGGCTTTGAATTTCTGTACATTTTTTCATTGTCCTATTTTGAAGTATTTATCTGAAGTTTTGGATCACTTATGTCAACATAAAACAACTACTGCACATCCACTGGTAGATTGCAGCTATTTCTGGGTTGAAAGAAGTACAGCTGTTTAAAAACTGTACAGCAACAAATTTGGAAGAGAAAATGGAAAAGTTGCACCATATTTGAAATTACAGATTTAAAATACTGACAGTAAGGACTTTACCTATAAAGGCAGTAGAGGCAAAGGAAAGTTATTAATCTGTACTTCATGAAATAAGAAAGCATAAATCTTATCCGGAGAAAATGGTAAGGTGTAAATTGTTTTTGTGCTGTGGCAGAGGTATGTCATAGAAAGGATTTGGCTGAAAATTGTAGCCATGTAGTATCTGAAAGTTTTGTGTAATGATCTTAAATGCATGACTCGCTAGCAAAAATTTCTCTCCTTGCATTTTCAGTGTCGTTCCACTTACTAATCCCGTCACAGTGGGATGTGAGCTGTCATCTGACTAGCTCACCCTGATAACAGTACTTAGAAAAAACATAAAAGCTTGTATATACACGGTACAAAAATTTATCCAGTAGTTAGCTTGCTGCTGAGAGTCTTTTACTTTCTGAGTTGCTATTTTATATCCCTGAGGCATTTTGAGAGCAAGGTTAGTAATTTTTCCTCTCTTTTTAAGATCTCAACTCTAAGTCTACCTCTTCCTCCAAAAAAATTGATTGGAAATATG
Organism: Pygoscelis adeliae; assembly: GCF_000699105.1. Lineage (NCBI taxonomy): Eukaryota > Metazoa > Chordata > Aves > Sphenisciformes > Spheniscidae > Pygoscelis > Pygoscelis adeliae. The sequence continues at coordinate 326,236 of NW_008825047.1, read as the reverse complement.
GAGCGTGAATTCATAGCTGAAAGACAGAAGGGACTCCAGGCCTATCTCGATGTAATTACTACCCATCACATACTGTCTAACTGTGAACTGGTAAAAAAATTCTTGGACCCAAACAGCTATTCTGTAAACTACACTGGTAAGTGAGGCATTGCAAAACTGCATTACAGTTTCACTTCAGCATGTGTGTGTATCTTCCATTAATGCTGGCAAGGATTTACACCAAAGCATGGGGGGCAGAGGGGAGAACAACCTTCAAAATTATCATACTGTGCACGTGCTCATTTATGATAATGTTTCTCCAGCTCTGTGCATGAATCATGCTGCAATTGTCAAATCTAAATATCTGAATTATTTTACAGAGGAGTGATGAGGGTCAAGATCTATATAAGCGGAACTTGGGGGAGGGGGGTTGGTGAGAGTGACATCTACTTTTTCATGGTTTTTGATAAATGGGGAGGGCTGGTGTTTGGAAATTATTTGTCTACCAGAGCGTAAGGTGGAGTTAAGTTTGTCAGCTCTGCGCTCTGTTAAAACAGACGGTCTTCTGAACACCGAATCTTGCATTCGTCATGGTTCTGAGGTTTTTCAAATCAACAGGAACAGTTGTGGTCATCATGTTTAGCTCCCACGATCACTGTGGGTTGTGAGACTTCCTGGAACTAATTGTTTGAGCTAGGTTGAGTACTTTTTCAAGGCTTGAATAAGTCAAACACCCTCTCCTCCCAAATACTGGAAAATCACTGCATCCCTTAAAATGATATCCCAGTGATCAGTTCTCTTCATTATTAAATGCTGCTGCTTTCAATTTGTCTGACTTTGGCTTCAGCCATTGGAAATTGTTAAATATTTGTCTTATAGACTGAAAAAACCCTTCCTCTTAGTGATGAAACCCACTCCACAGATTTAGTTCACGGGCAGACTGACTCCTTGCAAAATGCAAAGCTTGTTTTCATAAAAGCAGAGCCTACTGAAGCAGGAACTTACTGCTTCCTTCTCACTTGTCTTTTTGCTCTCCCTGTATGTAACATTCTTGTGTCTTCAGCTTCAAAGTGCAAAGAACATTTCCTGGATGTTTATGATAAGCTGTGGAGGACTTGTAAATTATTAGTAACTCTTCAAGGATGCAGTTTGTCTCGCTAATGCTGAGGAGGCAATTTAAATCCTCAAGGAGACACTGTGACTTCTGTGTTAATTTTGGGTGCTTTCATCAAGATTGTTTTTTCAGCAAGTTGCTGGGAAGTTAGTAGCTATCAAGTCATTGCCTATGGTCTTCGGAGACATCATCAGTTTGTCATCTCATAAATACTGGAGCAGTGAGCTGTTCTGTTCTCTCTCTTTTTCCTAGCCTGTTTTTGGAGAGAGAAGATACAGTGCAGAAAGATCAGTGCATCCTTACCTTTTTGCTGTGTTTCTATGCCAAGATAAGCCATGTTAGAGAAAACTCCTTGTTGGCATGATTCCATTTCTTCCCCTGCTGTCACCACTTCTCACTGAGATTTCCCCTCAAATCGCTTAATGAATAAACCAGTTGTGTTCCCAGCTGTGGGAGAATTCCATAACCAGAAGGGTGACCTCCCCAGTGCCCCCCCCAAAAATGTGTGTTAGATCATGATAGGTAGAAAAATACCTTTGCCTACACAGAAAAGGACAGACTAACACACAGTGAAACAGAACTGATCAGTTTACATGTAGTAATGGCAACGTAGATGCACATTAAAGAGATGTAAAAGTTAGCACTTTTACAGGCATGGTAGAAACATTTTGTGATCTAATGTTGTGTGGAAAATCTTGGCTGTGAGCATTGGATTTGGACTTGGAAATGTAGATCTAACACAGATAAGAATGCAAACTCAGTAAGCTAAGTTTTTTGAAGGCAGTGCTTTCTCTGTTTTCTCTGGATTTGAGTTCTCAGGTTAAAAATGCAAATGCCCTTTAACTGTGGTTTTATCTGATTTCCTTTTAAAATGATTTTGCTGACTTTCAGTCTGAATTCCTGCAGGCTTCCTTCTGGCATTGAACCTTACCTAACGTGTGGGTAATTATCTTAAATAGTCTCTTAAAAAAATTTTTTTTTCTTTCCAGAAATTGCCTTACAGCATGTTTCAATGTTCT
>NW_008825047.1:317902-324112 GCF_000699105.1 Pygoscelis adeliae | reverse complement strand
AGAACCATTAAAAGATATAGGTAAGAAGAGCGTGTATGCATGAAGACTTGTCTGATTTTTTTTTTTCCAACTATACGAGTTGTCCTAAGATTACAACACTGTCTTTGCTTACAGACCTTGTCCTGCCTGTAAGCCATGTGATTTAGTAGTGTTTTAATTAAAGCTGTTGATGACTCTTCTTTTGTAGGTTGGCGAATACGTAAGAAATATTTCTTAATGAAGATTAAGAATCAACCAAAGGAACGACTAATGTTAAGCTGGGTATATATACTTTCATCTCATGCTCAAGTCTTTCTTAAGGAACCTGGCTTTTTTAATTTATATTGGCTACCATGCATGAGTGACAGAGAGGCAGACTTAAGAGCTCAGGCTTTGAAAGAGCCTTGAAAGCCCTTAGGTGGATGTGTGGTGTGGGAACTTCTTACGTTTCTTTTCCTCTGGTGGCAAATCCAGCTTGCGAGTGTCTGTGAGTGGTCATTCGTTCCCATTCCTGCACCTCTGTTTCTTCCGTTGTAATGATGTAGCTGTTGACGACCATAGTATGAATTTGCTCACTGAAAATAACAAGGTGGTCCTTTTTAAAGTGGTGGGTTTCCTTACTCGGGTTTTTAGTTTTACTGACAAAGTAATAGGTGAGAGAGGCATGAATTGCTCCTTTGAGGTAGACGTGTATAATCACCAAATAGTTTGTTGTTACTAAACTCATGTTCCTGTGCTGAAATGTGCTGCCCTCTTAATTATATCAGCATAGCTCTTTGTGAGACTTCACTGGAGAGCGGATATCACTAAAGCCTGCAGTAGGGGGGAAGTTTTTTTCTGCTGGAGAGGAAGAAGGTGGGGGTTTAAGCCTTATCAGTTCACAATGCACACAGTTCCCAAGTTTGGGGTTCACAGAGTTCATTCAGTGGTAGTAATGCACGTCAGATACAGGGGAGGAAGGAGGTAATAATACTTACTTACTGTCAGACACTTCGTGTTATGAAACCATGGCCTTATTCAGCCTCTTCAAGTTTCATTCTGTACGTGTAATTTCCTTGCTTGCTCTTCAAAATATACCTTCAAGCAGCTGTCTTAATTTTTGAGAGCAGAATATAGATCACCTTTTCTTTATGGAATGCAACATCTATTATGATGCCATTCTTTTCCTATTTATTTCCAGGCTGATCTTGGCCCTGATAAATACTTGTCTGACAAAGACTTACAGTATGCTGTGAAACTTCTTTCTTCCTGTTCCGTGAGTATTACTTGAAGACTTCTAAATTGTGCCAGCACAAAAGTACTTGTCAAGGATGGACCTTGCAAAAGCACATGTAGCCTAGGAGACATAGTTTGTAATTTTAGAGTTGCTTTCATTTAAAGAGGTGTGAACCTTTTAATTGCATTTCCCACACAATATGAAGTAACATGTTCTCAGCACAAATAATAATCCTGCAGGATTATGACAGGAGATTCAGAGTTGTGGTTAATTTTAGTTTTTTCTTCTTGTGCAGTAGTGTGAGATCACAAGCTTTTATTTCAGCTCCTCAACACTTAGGCTGTTAGGATAGTGCTGTCTAGGTGTAATTGCTAAGCCGTGTGCTGGGGATATTCTCAGGCAGCGGTGGATAAGGTGGTGCAACAAGTGTTGTTATTTTTTCAGTTCTTTGAACTTAAGACAGGAATATCTTGGTAGAGGTACAATGGAGGCTGTACAATTTAAGCTCCTGTGCAATGCCACATTATAAATCCAATAGGCACCTCTGACTGAAAAACTGGCATTTGTCTCCAAAAGGAGTTTCTCTTTAAGGATGTTAAGCATGTGAGAGACTGGCTGAAAAGGATGGTATTTAAACTGGTAAACCTCTGTGCGGTTTTGCAACTCCGCAGATGCACACAACGCAAGAGGCTGAAAACTAGGCTTTTCAACCCCCAAACCAGACTGAAACTGATGTATTAAAATAGGACATGAACAAGGGGTCTTTTCCTAACTTGCAATTTCAATTAAAGTATGTGTTGCATGTGTAATTTATTTCCAACTGTGTTGTGTTATTTGGTTTCACAAAGTTGCAGGAAGTCATTACAATAATTTCTGAAGACATAAAACTGTTATGACAGCTATTAATGCCAAGTTTCCTTATGTGCCATAGTTGTATAAAACCATGAATGAATTTATTAGCTTAGCGTGACTTAAACCTGCAGTAAAGCTGCTCATGTATAATTATTAATGGGGCTGTATTCTTCATTTGACTTAACTGCCAGTCTGTTTTATTAAAAAAAGATGGTGGATTTTTTTTGTTACTATTTATGTGGAAATTGAACAATGTCCTTGTGAAGTTTTCTTTGCATTTAGACCAGTTTAAGACTGAATAGCTTGAGCAAATGTCACTGACAGAATCCAATTTATTACTTTAAATATACAATTCAGGCAGATCTTTTCTTACTTGTGAATTGAGCAAAAATGCAGTACAGAATCTATCCTCTAAAACTTACCTACAGTTTCTTCTTTTGGTAGCATCCCTATATTTACAAAATCACTTTTGCCACTGCCAATGAATCTTCAGTGCTGGTTATTAGACCATTCAGTGAAAAAGGGACACTAAAGGACCTTATTTATAAGGTAATGTCTCCCTTCTGCCACCCCCAACTCAAATGGTAGAATGTTTGCTGGAATGACTGTAGTGTGTCTTTTATAAAACTGTTTACCATCTATTGCTAATCAAACTTAAGACAATTACTGGCTTTTCTGGGCGTGATACTTGATACGTGTGTTTCTTTTAAAGGCAAAGCCAAAAGACCCGTTCCTGAAGAAGTATTGCAATCCTAAAAAAATTCAAGGTCTTGAACTTCAGCAAATAAAAACATATGGAAGGCAAATATTAGAGGTATTTCTTCGTTTTGCTTTATTTACCAGCCTTTATGATTTTTTTTTTTTTTTGAGGCCAACTGGTTCAACTAGAAAAAGTAGACAAGCTTTTGAGCACACAAGCTTTATTTCGGCAGCAGACTTCAAAGCTACATGTAAACTGAGATTAACTGCTGGGAGTTGAATTTAGATATGTATGTGTGAGGCCATTTCTGACCAAAAAAACCCCAAAAGGCAGTTGGTACGTGTGGAGCTGAAGTGGGAGAGAGGCGATAATGTAGTTTTTTCCTTGCAGGAAAAGGGACAGAAGTAATTCATAGCTGGCAGAACATGTGCCATAAATTCATTGTCAGTAATATGGTTTTTTAATTTTTATTCAAACTGTAACACCTAGTAGAATTGTGAATTGTAGTTTCTGGATCTCTTTGGGAGGTGTCTATAAGCCTGCTTTGAGGATCAGCATCAAATGTTTGTTTTGTGACAAATGTTACCAGTGAAATGGAAATGAATAGTCAGCCAAAGATGATGTAGATAGAAGATCGAGTTGAGCAAGCATTCCAAATAGGGGCCTCATGTATTATGTATCTGCTTTAGTATTGGAGCATTTAAGATCTTGAGATCATCAGAGCATCTCGTGACAGTGCTCCTGTCTTGGATTATTTTCAGGTATTAAAATTCTTGCATGAGAAAGGATTTCCTTACGGCCATCTTCACTCTGCCAATGTGATGTTGGATGGGGACACCTGCAAGTTACTGGATCTAGAAAATTCCTTGTTGGGACTTCCATCATTTTATCGATCATACTTTTCACAGTTTCGCAAAATTAATGTAAGATTCAGACAATTAATTCAGCTGACTCTTAGGCATCCCTTTATCCTCAACTTCTGTTTGTGGAGAACTGACTAGAATGAAAAAAACCTCTCTCAACCCCCTTTCTTTAATCTGAGCTTTTCTCCATCGAATCCCTTTTCTGCTTCCTCCAAATCACTGTCTGGCTGCACAGAAGTTTTGTTGCAGCACACTGGAGTGAGGCTGAGGCCAAAGGTAAGCAGGTAGAAGGGGAGCGCACGTGAGTGTTTTCGTGACAGCAGTGCTGGCACAAATAGAGGTAAACTGCAGTTGTTTTAAAATCTCTTTCCACCCTGGTCTTGTATTTCATAGGAATGTGCATGTTGTCTCCCACACTTTTTCACTTCTATGTCTGTACAATGAGTGCAGCTTATTACTTGGTCTTAGCTGGGAGTAGTAATCAGCCTTGTCTTTGGTGGATACTGTGAAAATTGATTAGATGCTTGCAGACATCCAGCTATTAAAAGCTGTTTTTTATTTGTTTGAAGGGTGTCTCTTAACTGCAGGCTTGCAAAGCAAAATGTTATCTTCCTACAAAAATATGAAAACAAATTTGCCCTGTTGCAGCAATACAGTCTTTTAGCCAGCCTGCCTGCCCTGCCTTTAAGTGCTCGTTGTAATAAATTCCGTACAGCATCATGAAGACAGCTGCTTACTGACCTTGCTAAACAAGTTCTACTGTGTTGTCAAAGAAACGATCAAAAGTTCATGGTTAGTCCAAATCTGTTAGTGCCATCAAAGCTTTAAGCTTCTTCCAGTAAGAGGAGCCGTTTCTGTTTAAACATGATTCAAAAATCTCGGAAATATGCTGTCTGGGAGCGTAGCATGTATGTACAGCTTGTACAAACCTAAGGAGGAGTGAAAGAGACTCTCCTAGGTTTGTTTGGTATGCGTTTTTGCTCTCTTTTTATCTACCTCCCTGTAAAGTGACAGCTGGTCATATTATGAATCTCATTCTTTGCTGTTTGACTTAGCTAGGAAAATGTGCTTGGTTGTGATTCGTATCAATGTATGGCTCTCTAAACTGCTGTGTATGAAAAGAGTTTACTACTTTACACGTTTTTACACAACATGACTATACTGCTATCCCATTTGTATCATCGTGTACAGAAAGACAGCAGTAGCTTCTTTAGCTTGAGGTGTGAAGATTTCATTTGAGCTAAAGTTATGCAGGGAAATGGTTGTTGTTAGGAACTGTCTTAGTGGTTCCTCTTTTCTATCTTCAAATGCAAGACCACTTTTTTCTTTAATGGGTTATTGCATGTTTTCAAACCAGTTGTGAAAAAACTGATTAGTTTTAGCAAGTTGTGTTTTTATTTTTTTGTTCCTCCACAGACTTTAGAAGGTATTGATGTACATTGCTTTGGACACTTACTGTATGAAATGACATACGGAAGACCCCCAGATACAATTCCAGTAGACAGCTTCCCTCCTGCACCATCAGTGTTTGTTGGTTAGTATACAATCGAGAAAATGTCAGTCTCAGCTTCCTGGGTACTCTTACCTTTTACCGAAGCTGAAGTGCTGTGAAATAGCAGCCTAAGATCTTTGCAGCCTGTGATCGGAAGGAGTTAGTAATTTGTAAAAATAGAAAATGTGTTCTTCCTGAAATATATCTAACATATAAATAAAACTTTTTTTTTTTTTTTTTAAACTGAGTGATAAAGCAGTGTGTAATAAGTAATTAGATGTCTGGATTGTCTCGCCTCATGTCTAACATTCTTGAAAAGTTTGTATGTGTAATAGTAACATTATAATAAAAAACACATGCCACAGAGCTTCATCACTGCTTAGTTGATGCAATACTTAGGGAAACATCACACAGCAGTGCCAGACGTTCATTCTAAATCACTTGCTATCCTGCCGTGCAAAAATGTGTTCATTCTTATTCTTTCTTTGGTAGTATCTGTGTTGGAATCCATTCTGACCTGTGAAGCTATGAAGAATGGCATGCCAACTGTTTCACGGCTCTTACAGATGCCGTAAGTCTTGTTTTACTTGTTTTATACTCACAGCAATGTTTTTAATTATATTAGGAGGAAGAACCTTTTTGCTCCTCTTCCTTTTTAAAAAGATTTGCTCCTCCTTCTGAGGGATGTATAGGGTATCCCAAATGAAGCTTTAAAATTGATAGGCTTTATAGAACCCATCCCTTGTGAATATGATAGATGCTCATTTAACATTTCTTTGTCTCTTGGTGTGTTGGAGCTGCTATGAATGCATTTTATTTAGCATGGTGCTATGGTTTAAATTGATCCAGCTATTAAAGTAGTGCAAGCACGATTAAGATCATGTACAGATTGTTTTAAAGCATTTAGAATAAGGAGCCTTTTTGCATGTCCCTTTCAGACCTACTTTAGTAGATTTTGCTATCAGTTTACTTATGACTAGCAAAACAGATCTCTTGCTTTGCTCTGCAGTGACATTAGACTGGGTCTGGGTATGAAATGTTGTGTAGAAGTTCTGGCTGGTTTCTTGCAGGGCTGGCTTAGGGATGGATTCTCTGAAGCATAGACAGA
>NW_008825047.1:300349-317888 GCF_000699105.1 Pygoscelis adeliae | reverse complement strand
TCCCTACAGGCTGTCGTCACAGTGATGCAGTGAAGTGGTAAGGGCAGGTATGGGGCAAGACTAGGATGCAGAAAGGGAGTAATGTCAGTGCATGACTGAGCTCGAGATCATACCTGTCTGCAGTGCCGCCCTTCCTCCAATTAGGAGACAATATTACCGGGGAAATTGTCTGCTGTCACTGTGCTGCGACATGTCACCAGCATGCTGAGCGTGGAACACAGTTCCTGGTGGGGGGTTCTTTTACTTTTTCTTAATACGAGGTGCCAGAGTCACAAGCTTATAAAGGACTGATCGCCCATACCTAAATCTGGGTCTGATCTCACAGTATACAGATTGCAGTACATTTCAAGCATGCTCCAAGATTCATATTTCCTGGTTGGGAAGAGACACTGCAGACTTGTCTCAGCCTTCAATCCCTTCTACTCCTCCCTTCCTCTGCTCTTAAAGGAGGTGGGAGGTAGAGAGGAGAGTGTAAGCAGGGGAGAAATACTATAAGAAAACCCTGTGAATACAGGAATGTACAGGTGTTAAAAGACGTTGAACAAACAATCCATGCCCAGCCGTATCTGATAGGTAGGATATTATACTACATTCGCTTCATACCAATACTTTTCACAGCTGTTCTATGTAGATGTGCAATGCAATTAATGTAATTTAAATATTTATTAAGCTTTATTATTTATTATAACCGTATAAACTACGAGTTTGCTTAATTTTGCAAGGACATGTAATCAGAAAAGGTCAGAAAAACGCCCTGTAAACAAGAGTGAACATTCATGGGTTTTTTAAAAGTCTTTTAAAATTTGATTTATATCTGAATTTTTCATGGAATACTATTCTTACAAGCTTGATTCTAGACTTGAATTTGTTTTCTCTAGTATAGGCCTTGTGATAATTTTCCATAGTGAACAGCAACAAAAAGTGTCTGAAATTTTATCTCGGGGCTAGGCTTGAGATCTCTTTCTGGGACAGTTTTCTAGTATGTTCTCCAGAACAAAGTATCTTGAAATGGACTAACCAGTTTATTTTCAGACTACCATTGCCCTCTAGTGTCTTTGTTTTGGACGGAAAAGGATTAATCATTTATGCTGTTGCTGGTGATACCATAGAGGGGAGAGCAAAAATCTTAGAATATTTCCTTTAGTTGCCTTTGCCAGAGTACAGACAAGAATGCAGATATTTTCAAATGTTAAGTTCACTCATTGATCTTTCACATGGTTCTTATTAATGCTAAAACAACAGTTATGCTAAGAGAGTTTTCTTAAAAAGAGCAATGATTTTGTTTAGGTGAAATTTAAAGTAAATCCCTGGTAATCTTTTGTCATTAAAGAATCCATACACTTTTAAGGAAAAGGCGTTCTTTTTTTGGGGAAACCCTTCTCTGCCTTTGATAATTGTACCTGTTCTATTGGCTTTCAAAATACTTCACACAGTCTTGCTAACTGTGCCATCAGTAGTGGCTACATTCTGAGGGTTGGATGCTGCTAATTCTATGGCAATGCTTGGAAAATGAAAAGCAGTACATAAAAACCTATGGAAAAAAAACAAGCAGTGGCCTAGGGATGAGGACGGAGAAAGAAAAGGAGAAAGAGGGAATTAAGTGAACAGTACCAGTAGTATTCTCGCTGTGGTTCTGCCTATTTCTTGGGAATAATATTCCTTTTTTTTTTCTTTTTTCCCTTTTTTTTGTCCGCTCACAGATTATTCAGTGATGTCCTGCTAACAAACTCCGAGAAACCACAGTTTAAGGTAGAGTTGAACGTTGATTTGCTGATGTTTGTGGAAGTGCCAGGCTGTGGGTAAGCTGTGCATTACTTGACCAATAGGGTAGAGGAGAGCTGGCTTTACTTGGCTTTACGGCAATTGCCATCAGTATTTGGGTTCTTTTGGTGAATTGTACCCAAGAACGTTATATCACCCCTTAGAAGGGGGGCACAGCGTGACCCATAAGTGTTCAAGTGTAATTCCTGTGCTGGAGCTAATTTGTGTGACTGATGGCGGCGCTCTGTCTGGGTGGAGGCTGCGAAGTGATGTGGGTCCCTTGCAGTGAGAGGAAACGAATTGCTAAGACCTGTGGAAACTGATTTTGCTGAGTGACACCATCAGCACATTGTTGCCAGCTGCAGTGCTGGGACTTTTGGGGAGGCACATCTGCTCTCGTTGGGGAGCTGCCCCAGAGCACTTCTCCTGGAGGGCTTCTGTTGTCAGCCTCATGGCAGTTTGGGGATGTGACCAGAGTATCAAAACCGTTAGCTGTCCCTGCCATTAGAGTATCCCTTCCATTATTCAGTGTTTCTTTGTCCGTGCTGTTAGATCTGTAGCTAGGTTTGGAGTGGAAAACATGCTTCTAGAGTCTTCTTTTCTCCTTCATTAAGGGAATAGTGTCAGAACTTGGGGCTTTAGGTGGGCAACATGATCAGATGAATGGTGAGTTTTGAGCAGTGAAGTTATGTTTTGCTTTATCACGTTTTGTGCTATGATTTTTTTTCCCCCCATTCTGTATTAGATTCCTACTAAGCTAAAAGAGGCATTGAAAACCTCCAAGGAATGCATAGAAAAACGATTAACGGAAGAACAGAAACTGGTAACGTCTGCATTTCTTTACTGTATTTCCTACAGCCATTCCTTTTCCTCTTATCATTTTTACATGGGGAAAGTGAATGTTTGCTCACTCAAAGTGATTTTGAGTAATAGAGGCTTTCATCAACAGATTTGCTTTCCCAAAAATGCAGTATGAGGAGTTGTAGAACCAGCTGTTGACTGTATGGCATTTCACTGTTTTAAGTGGTGCAGCTTCACAGGCAGTGGCTCCTAAGTTAAAGGATCATTTTAACTGCAGTATGAGGCTTCATCCGCTACCAACAACAGTAAAGATAAAAACTAAGAATGAAAAAAGAAAACTAAACATGTAAAGTGACTACAGTGTGTTTTCTTGCACCCCAAACATATGCCTTGTCTGAGAACATTTAAGATCTTAACATGGTCTTTTTCTGTTTTTTCCCTTCATTTTGAAGATTCACCAGCACAGAAGGCTGACAAGAGCTCAATCTCATCATGGCTCTGAAGAAGAAAAAAAGAAAAGGAAAATCTTAGCACGAAAAGTAAGCAACCTTTAAATAGGTTTCTCACACAGAAAAAGACTGGTATCTTTTTTTGAACATTTAGCATGCACAACCACAGGTACGCTGGTCTATTCTGTGCTGTGTTTTTCTGTAAGACTTCCTGATTGTTTTCACTTCTGGAGCTAAGCAATACACTTCCTAAGAAGCTTAAGTTACAATGGTAGCTGACTTGCATATTGGTTTAACCTCGTTGAGGTTGCTGTATGAAAACAGGCTTAGTTAACACCTCATACACAGATGACAGCCTGTGCTGCTTCCTGCTGCCCGGTGAGGGTACTGGAGCCTTTTTTTCAGTCTGCTCCTGCCGCGTGCTGTCTGTGTTTCTTTTCCTTTTCGTGGGTCACTTTTCTGCCTTTCCCTTGTGGTCAGAGGGCACTGGAGTTGCCCTGCTTGCTTGCCTGGAGATATTTGAGCACAGAACAGCCTTGCTGCTGTCGTCATCATGGCAGCACATGTGTGTGGGGAGAGGGATGTTGGGCATTGATAAACCTTGTGTGATATGGTGGATGGCTGTTACAAATCTGTGTGTCAGTTCAATCTTTATCATGGAAAGTGATTATTCATTCTCATCTTCTGTTTCTTCTGCTCTTTTTTAAAGAAGTCAAAACGCTCTGCCTATGAAAGTGGGGAAGAACACTCAGCAAAATACAGCAACTCAAATAACTCAGGTAACTACAGAGAGAAGAGCTTGCTTCTACACAGCTATGTCAATGTTTCTGTTGTTGCTGTCATTTTCTGGCTTAAAAGATCCAGGGTCACCATCAGTTTACACATTAATATTGGACTACCAGAGTCTGTTACCACTGTTTTGGGTATTTAATAATAGATATATCAAGGGCTGAAAAATACTGTCAGTGTTAGGTTTTCAGCTGCCTAATATAAAGCAATGTGTCCTCTCTTCTGTGCCCCATTCCTCCAAAAAAAAAAATCAGTCTTTTCATTCTGTTTGACATTTGAGTTGAATAATAATAACATCCATTATTTGGGCCATTTTGTAATGCAACCTTCAGGGAGAAGCTCTGTATTCCGAAGTAAGGTGTTAAGATGAATGAGAAAATTATCTGTTTAATTGCTGCTTCAGTGCCAAATTCTAAAACAACAGAGCCTTTGATAGGTCTTCATTTAGTTAAAAGGAATGGTTGGTGCTACTGATCAGTTTAACAGAGTTGACTTGTTTGGCTAAAATGTGTCCAAAGGCAGCCCATTGTGGAATAGTCAGGTATCAGAGTAACTTGTGGAGTACAGCAACTGACTGAAAATCATCTCTTAGAAGGAGAAATGGGGTGCCATCCATGCAGTGGCACAACTCTTAAGGAGAACAGAATTTGGACGCTGAAATCCAACAGCCTAAGCAACAGAAGTGTTTCCCATTGAGGAATACTGTTGAGTGCACTTCTTACGTGTTTGGACCTCCTCTGATAGTGTGTACTGTTAAGTCTCTCTGTTGAGATCGGGTCTGAGTGACACTGTTCGTATGAATGGGAATCTTTCCCAAGATTTCAGTGGAAGCAGGATTGGATCTTCAGTCAATAAAGTTGGCCTGTTTCCAACAATCTGTCTTGTCTGACTGTGTTGAATTTTAATATCACAGCTTTAGTTACTAGACTGTTGTTTTATTTAGCAGGCTCTGGGGCGAGTTCCCCATTAACGTCTCCATCATCCCCCACTCCGCCCTCAACAGCAGGTAAGTTCAAGAGTCATTACAGTGTTTGTCTCCTTCTTTGTTTTTTATTCCCCCACCCCCGCAACTGTGGCTGTTACTCCCAAGGATGGTTAAGGGATGGTGGTTTTCAAGGATGGAACACAGAGATGACATTTATCTCGTGTCAGCCCAAGTGTGGGCATTTGCTCTCTTTTTGAGGGCCATAGAGAACCTTTTAATACTGTTCTTTTTCATTTAATAACCTTTCTTGAGATATACACGATATGATTTAACCATAGGATATAAGTGCTTTCTTCAAAGTCTCTATTACTCCAGTCCTACCGACATTGCTACTTCCCAGACATTTTCTGGCCCTCATGATGCTGTATGCATTTGTTCTGATGTTAATGATCTGTTGACTCTGAAGTACTGTTTGTTGATCCCTTGTTTTTGTGTATCGTGTCTTTACGCCTGTACTGCTGTGATGTAGTTTCAGGAGTTTTGGGTGTGACAAATTCAGTGGCTTACGCTGCCTAAATCTCCCGTTTTGCTACAGCCCATTGATAACACCAGTAGAACTGGTAGGAACAGGTCAGAAACTGATTTGGGTTAAAAATAGTATCTTTATTATTTTTGGCCGGTTCCCTCTTCCAATTTGCTGGGTAGCTGTGCAAACAGTTTTGCTAATGTTTAGGACAGGTGGTGGGAAGTGGTGAAGAATCTGCTTGAGTGAGCAATAGAAATGCTCATGAAAGTTCGATTGCAAATCTGAATATTGAGCAATAGCAGATGTGCTTCAGTCTGAAAGGCTAGAAGAGGAGCACTGGCAAACATTAACAGTAAAAGGTGTTAATGGAATACATTTCTAGAAGGAAAGCAGTCCATAGCATTGCTGTTCGTTACGATGACACATGCCATATGATTCCTAGTCCCAGGAACTTTCTACACAGCACAACTTGTTAACTGAAGTGATGCAACCAAATCTGTGTTTGCTGTGGATGGTCTTTCAAAGGACACTGCAGTCTCTGTGATGTAATTGAAATCAGCCATGCTGAAATTCAAATAGGTCATTTCTCCTTCAAGTTGAGGGTATGTTGAATTGTATATTTTATGAACTAACTTCTCCCAGTTAGTCTAAACAAGATAATTACTGTTACTGTGTTGCACAATAACAGTGCTGTTCTCTGGATGTACTGACTCTTAGCTGGAGGGTTTATGTCAAGTTATGTACGCTTTAAAAAGGAAGTAGCTGAAAATGCGAAAGAAAACCTTATGCCTCCAAAATGGACAGATGGTTAGAAAACATTTTTTTTGTCTGCAATAAAACTACCTTTTACTTATGTTTTAACTTTAACGTGTTGGAACTTGATTAAAAGCTTTTTGAAGTTTTGAGCATGTGAGGCAGGTTTATGTGTAGACGTGGCTCAAATGGCTAAGAATGGCTCAAGTTTGGGCTCAAAACTTGGCTGTTGCTCAAATCACATTGTCACAGTGTGTCGGTCATCCTGCTGCCAGTGTGCTCATGATGACTCGTGGTGATCAGCCCCGGTTGACACAGTGCACGTTGCCCTACTGCATTCAAATTGGAAAGTCCTTTAGTGTGCTGGTGGCATTGATGCATTTGGTCGGGTATAAAGGCAAGTGTCACCATTTCAGGAATGCTTCTGTGAGTAGAATTCATAGAAGAAACTTCAGATATTAGCTCTAAGAGAAAGCTAGCGTGCTTGAATTTTTTCACCAGCAATGTTGTAGTTTTAGCTATTCTAAGCAAGTATGCTATTGATGACTTGGTGAAAGACTCACTGGCCTCATGGTAGGACTTTTGTTGTGACAACTGATGGATCTATAGCTTGTATCTCTCTCCTCCAGTTTCCTTGTACTTACTAAGGGTATTTACCTCTAAACCAGAAATACTTGTGGGTATCAGTGTGGTGAGATGACTGTCAGAAAGGGAATGAGGCTTTTAGTCTGTCTTTCTGGTTTGGTTGTGGTTGCGTTAGAATCATGGCATGTCAAAGCATCTTGCTGATACGATGCCATGGCAAAATGAAGGCTGACATGGAAAAGTGTGCCTAACCAAAGCTCTTGCCCTTGTCCTGGCCTGTGACCAACCAAATCAATGTAGTATGTGGGTATGTGCAGAGCCAGAGACACTGACCAGAGGGGAACGGGCTCCAGGCTGACATGCCCTGGGGAAGTAACCTTGTTCAGGGGGTTTCTCACACGTTGAGACGTGCTTTGTCTCTGAACAAAGGCCTTATGAGACTTAGCTTGCAGTAGAGTGCTTGGTATAGTCAATGCAAAACATACTAAGAAAGAAAATCATTGCTGGTTTCAGCTGTCTTCATAATGATAGCTGCAACTGTAGGATCGAATGCGTGACCTGCTTTGAGGGGAAAGGTGTCTACTAGAAACGTAGGCTCTCATGGGCTTTTCTCATTGACTAAAATGTTTTGGGCTGGTTTTGTTGCAGACACTTGGCTAAGTATCATCTTTGAAATACATTGTTTTGATCGTGGCAAGTGATTCTAATGTAACTTCCCATGTTTCTGACATTCTCCCTTGAATGTTTGATTCTTTTTTTTCCACTTGCACAATTCTTTGCTGTCTTGAAAATCTGTTATTTTTCTTTGTGGCTATGAGCTGTGGCTAGGATCAGAAGGGATGCAGAACACTGTGATATGGGTTATTTAAAACCTCACTGCATCTTCTCTAAATCCAGTAAGCCCATAAAATACCAGCGAGCTCTCTTACAATAGAGAGAAGTTTTGAGGGCGCCGTTTTTGCTTCCGTGCGGGAATAAAAGTGAGAGAGTTGTACTTAACTTTAGCTATCATTTTCTGTGCCAGTTGTTCTGAATCCTTCAGTACGACATACATTTCAGAGACACCCATATGGTGCATCTTTTCTGCTCTTCACCTTTCTGTAAGACAATTTGAATGCTTTAGCAAGTGCTGTTCTTGAGTGTCTCTGATCCATGGAGCATAAGTGTAAATACAGGTGTTAACACAACAGGAAGTGTTCCCTGAACTGAATGGATTTCATCTTCCATGGCTAGTCTTCCTGCAGGTTTCTTGCTAAATCTCTCTAAATGCACTTTAATCCTGTAAAGCTTTAATTATGGCATGTGCAACTGAAAGCATGTGTGTTGTATTTGTTCATCAAGTATAATAATGCTTATAGCATGGAAAATTGTGGTTCGTTATTCAGAATCAAAGTATTGTATATGTAATATGAAATAGTCAATCTGCTATCCTCAGATTTGTCAGTGAATAAGAATGTATTGATTATTGTACTAACTTTTCAGCTAACAGTATCTGTTTTTCTTACTTTGACACGAGAACCGGATGATTAACTTGTGTCCTCTCTCTTTCTCTGCTGTCTTCAATAGAGCATGCATCATTTTGAACGTGAATTTTCGGAAAAGTAAGCTAATGCTGATTTATCTCTTTAAAGATGCTCTGTTTCTGTATGGGACAGTTGAATGCAAATCTTGAACTTGCTTAGTATTGGGAGGGAATAGAAGAAAAAGATCTGAACATTCTTACGGATTATTTTAATGAAATACAGCATCTTTAAAAACTCTATCACTAAAATGATTTTCTTTGTTTGCATCCCATTCTCAGCCAAGTTTTTAATGCTGTTTGCACAATTACTGTCACTTTAAATTCATAATGAAGTTTTTGTTTCAATTCAGGCATCAAGTTTACAGCATCTGATTTACTTCCTATTCCTTTTAACACACTCTCTTAACAAAAATGTCCCTGTAAAAAACCCTTGGTAAGTTCTTGTTTGAGTGTTTTATTCTTACAACTGCATGAATGAGTAGAACGTGTGTTTGCAGGCAACTTCTTCCAACATATGTATTGGAAAGGTCTAGTTGTAACTGAGCACTTGTCTCAAATGTTTTTTCTAGTAAATACAGGAAAATATTTCACTGTTGGACAGACCAATCTAATCTGTAGATGTAACTGCATATGAGTACATCAGTGTGAACTAAGATTTCCTTTGCACCACTCATGTCAAGAAGGGAAGGACAGCTTGGTTTTGATTGACTAATTGAAATGAATTGAAGATTTTCAGAACCATGCTCTAATTAATGGGTTCAACATGTAATGCTCATAGCTAGTCAGATACCATCCTAAAAACTGTGTGTATTTATGTTTTAAGGCAGAGCTCAGGTGTAAGAATATCATTGCCTGTAATCAGTCTCCCAAGAGTTTAACTGTATCATGTTGTCGGCAGCTCAATTTCAATAATAGCTAGTCCTGAGGAATTTTAACAAATTTCCTGGAAGGACGGTGGTCTCTCCCCCTACTTCCCTGTCTTTTCTGTCCCCGTTGTAAAATAACCAGACCAAAATTTGAAGATAACACGTGGAATCTTGACCTAATACTACTTAGTGATCCAAGCACTTTGTGGCTTTTTTGCCCCTCTCCCTGTCAAATGTGTACCTTCTTTCACTGCGTATGTTACCATTGTATTTGTATTCCAGACAGAGTCCTGGCCACCCTTTTCATGGTTGTTCTCTATTGCATCTTGTACAACTACTTGCGTAGCATCTTCAACCTCACCTTGCAGTTCCAGCCAAAAATCTTGTCTTTGTTCTCTGCAGTTCTTGGATCTCTTTCAAGCCATTTAATTTACGATTAGCTGGTCTTGGCTCTTTTACAGCAGTTCATTTGATCAGTTTGGTGATAGCGTTGGTACACCAGTCCTACAGCGTTCTCTGACCCCTTTAACCACAGAAGTGGTTACTTTAACTGCTCTTGGTCTTGGTCTTCCTTTGGCAAAGTGTCAAGATTTGCTTGGCTGGCAGTCTGTACACACATGAGAAACAGAAGGACTCTAACCTACGGGATGGTTTTCCAGTATTTCTGATAAGAAGTTGACTTACATCTTTGGCTAGTGTAAAAAAGATTTGGTAAGTTAGATGGCCCCAAAGCATCAATATGCAATTTATTTTAGTTTGTGCTAACATTGTGTAACGTTTTGATTGCTTAAGAGAGCAGTTGATCCACATGCGACAGGCATGTTAAATTGCTTCAGTTGATCTCTGGTATTTCTACTAGGACTTGAGTATTTCCTCTGGAAGGGAAGAGAATGAAGATGAGCCCAATATGTACTTCCATGTTTTGTTGTCATGGAAGGTGGTTTTCATGCCAATTATAATTTCTCCTGAAGAGTTGGAAATGCTACAATCACAGCATGTATTAACATACACTAGCAAAATTGAAAGCTTTGTGTGAATACTCTGCATTTTGAGCTTGCTCCCATATGGGAAAAATCTCTCTTCAAAGACTGGTACAAATAGAAAATGAGGGAGCTTTGAGTTATGACTTTCATCTAGTATAACTGCTTTTTTTAATTACAGTAGTTCCTTTTTTACTATTACTTGTTAGTCTGAGAGCAAGTGTTAGTGAGGAATTGAGAGAGAAGTGGAGCACAGAGAACTTTGCTTTTTATTTTCTGTAGTTGAACTTTATCCTTCCTCAAATACCTCTTGAGTCTGAGTGGCCTAATGTCCTTTAACTGCTTGATATTTGCTTACTTCATAGCAAACAGTTCTACATCAGTAACCATAGTCTCTTGGTTGACCTCATGTTTTTTTTGTGTTGTATCATAGTTCTTGCCACTCACCAGTATATTCCTCTTTGTAGGTTAGAGCTACCAAAAGCGTTATGCTATAGGTGCCATCTGTCTCTCTAGTCTTACTATGGAATAACTTATGATCTAGACGATCGTAAATTAAAATTCACTGTTGAATAGTTCCAAGATATTAATCATTATGCCCCATGCTCATTCCAGATTATATGAGACAAGAAAGGCCCGTCATATTCCCCCTATAGCTGGAGATGTGCTGCAAATGCCACCTTCACATGGATGTCTTGTGGAACGGCAAGCGGTCACCTCTGAAGCCCTTTGCTCTTACTGCTGCCTGGGATCTTTGATTGTACTTGTGTAGAAATGATGATGCAGCGTGCAGCAGCAGGGTTGCACAAGATCAGGGTGTTGGGGAGAGCTGCTTGGGGCAAATACGGCCACCTGCCTGGATCTGAGCAGGCCCGCCCTGCTGAGCTAGCTGCCTGCATGCACCGCGGTGGGCTCTGGCTTTCCAGGGAGTCTGAGGCATGATGAGAACTGTGAGATGGATGTGACTGGGGCAGAAAGCAAGGGCCAGAGTGCAAAGGACTCGTGGGAACACGAGAGGCAGGCAAGCGGTGTGAGTGGCAGATCGTTGTGATTCATTCAGCCTGTGAAACAAGCATTTGTTACAACATGTTTGGAGAAAGTCTGACAGTACTGCGGAAGTGTAAAACACTTCCAGAAAGCTCTATCTGCAGTTAGTACTTTAAAAATGGAGTATAATCTGACCAAGCAGTCATCACAAATACTACAGTGATGTGGTCCTTCGTAAGAATGTGAAGTTAGTCATGTAAATAAGAACAGGTAGTAAGATTTGCTTCCAGTCTTTGTTACTGTTCATGACCCAAAGAGCAAACTGCTTCACTGGGGACAAACAAGAGAAGCTGAAGCTGGGAAGCCCTGTTAAGTGATCTCCATTTCCCTCAGCGCAAGATCACATTTGAGTCATGTTTGCATCCCCAAGTACTGAGGCACTTCAGGCTTCGTTTCAGAGGTGTCTCAGATGACACGACTCACCTGCAGATAGAGGGATTTGATCACTTTGGCGTTTTTTGTCTGTTCTGTTCTTCACACTCCACTGGCATTCAAGGAATGATGCGACTAGTGCAGGACTGACCAAGTCCAGCTAAGCAGCCGCAGTCCTTTGTGGCAGCACCTCCTTGGCATAATCAAACTACATCTTCTCTCCTCAACCCAACAGGAGCATCGTCGATACCCCCAGCACCGCCACCGCCGCCCCTGCCACCAGCAGCTCCTCCTCTGAGTACAGAGGTGCCAACACAGCCAAGCCCGCAGCCCGATGTCAGTGCAAGCCGAGGAGCCTTACTCAGCTCCATTCAAAACTTTCAGAAAGGAACTCTGAAGAAAACACAGACCTGCGACTACAGTGCTCCCAGGATCAGCTGAGGCCGCTGGTCACCAGGATTGAATTCCCTCTCCCCCTCCTGTGCTGTTTAGGAACAAGACCCTCCTGACTGGCGACCGCTCCACCAGCACAGAGCGCCTAATCATGCTGTAGCTCCGTCTACCCCTATTTCAGCTTTTCTTGAGTAGCAGCACCACCCTGTCTGAATTGCGTTGCCATGCTGTGATAAGTATTCCATTCTTTACTTCGTTCCAAGAACTTTGTTCTCTAGCTGCAGTTTCAAGGGTACAGCAACTTCTATATAGCTGAATAAAAATCTGGAAATAGGAATGACCATGATCATGGTGAATTACTGCATTTTTTCTAGCTCTATTCCACCCCTTTTTTCAAATTACAGGAATGTAGTTTTAGTCTGCTCAGTTTTTCAACACTTTTCATGTACTTGTAACTCATCTTAATTTTTCCTGCATTGAATCAGCAAGTTTTGTTTCAGATAATCCAATCCCCCCCAACCCTTAAAGAATACTGCACAGGTGAGGGAACTGGAGAATTAAATCTTATTCCTACCATATTTGCTGGTGGAGTAAAAATGCTGTCTCATTGAACTTGTTTAAACGGACATCCTACCTGTAACTCTAAGGGAAAGTGTTTTTAAATGACGAACAGTTGGAATGGGAGTTAATAGGGCACTGAGATATTATTCATGATTTAGTTAAATGCAAAGTTACTTCAAGTTAATTCTACAGCTTAAACTTTATTGAAAGATCCTTTTTGATTTAAAACCTTAAACAAATTGCACTTTAAAGGATTATAGATAATCCATTTTTTAAATTCAAGTACATCAGTGTTTGTTACTATGCAGAGAATGTCTGTACAAAGTTTCATGTAACCTGTGATATTCAGTCATTTTTATTAAAATGTTAATGGAATTCCTTCAGCAGCGTGGTGGTGGGTAAATTCAGCTAGGATTTCACCTGCAAGTCAGACTTCCCAAGAAGCTAATAGCACTTCTGCTAAAGGAAATACCCTGAAAGGTATTCTTGGCCCTTAACTGAAACAGGACCTGAGCTCTTCTGCCTACTTGCAGAGGTAAGTATCTCCTCTCCAACAGTTCATTGGAAAGCCACCCTACCCGGGGTACAGAGCAAGCCACACTGCACGGACTCCTAAAGGCAGCCATCACTCTGTACCAGAAGCTGCTCAACAAAGCCTAGCAGAGCTCCCCTGGCCTGTCGGGAATAGCCCCTTAGCTAAACCCTGGTGTGTAGTGATCTGCCCGAAGGCTGCCGTGTCTGTGTCCCAGCTCTTCAAACACAATCTACGCGACTGCTGCTTCAGACCCAGGCTTGGTGCGTCTGAACAAAAGAACTTATTTTGCACTGTAAGGAACTATAGTTTGAGCATGCCGTTAGCCCATGTGATGAGTTAAAAAAAAACAAAAACCAAAACAAAACGTAAAAGCAAAGCATCTGGGCAAGTATTTTTTTAATCCCTGTATGTGGCAGCTAGTAAAGAGAAATCGGGTAGTGGTTCCCATCACATACTGAAGAGGATCAAGATCTTTAGTTAAGCTCTTGTGCAGAAGCTTTCCTGCATAAGCAGAGTGCTCTTCAAACTAAATGCGTTAGCCATCTCCTAACCCATACCGCAGGCTTCCAAAGCCACTTTGTGCAGACAGTTGCACTTAACTGTTGAACTGAAAAGCAAGGCTTCACTCACTCCAGTTTGATCATTCACCTTTAATAAGCCTTGCGACCATGGGCTCCTAGAGAGCTGTACAGCATTCCAGGGCAGGGCTCGGGGCCCCCTCTTGCTCACTGCAGTTCTTCACTCAACCACCATGACAGCCAGTCTAACACAGCTGGTCTGGCAATTACAAGCCAAGGAGAAACAGAGGATTTTTTTCCTCACTCTGAATTTAGAATAGGATTTCTCCACATACAATAGTACTAACTCACCTGTACTGTTGAACAAACAAGCATTACCACATTGTTGCTTATACCAAGTGTGGCTTAGAGGGTAACCCCATATAAATATTCTGGGAGGTCACTATACTTTCCCCACTGTACAAAAGTTCATGTAGCTATACAACAAAAGTTATGCATACAACTTGCCCTGCACCATTGATACTTTGTAAGGCAGGACTTTAAAACATGTATTTACAACTTAGATATTCAAAGCTTTCTTCACTGCAAATATTATATCTTTCACTTGAGGTAAGCAGTTATCTTCTAAAATTTTTGCATAAGGCATAGGAACATCTGCACCGGTAACACGCACAGCTGGAGCATCCAAGTAGTTAAAGGCAGATCCTGAAACAGAAGGGAGTTGTCAGGTTGCCATGCACTCTGGTTTTCTTGCAATTCAATTTCTGAATCTTAATCTATTTAAACAATTTTGTTCCTGTAGCTCTAACATTCCAGATACCTGTTCCTGCTCATTTATCTTCATGCACTATGGTTTAGACAAAATGTTACCATCCTACTTCTCACACAGTCAGATTCCTGGGATAAGAATTACTCGCAATGGAAGACCAGCTGGATCCACCCTGTGAAAATCTCTAGAGTAAGACAGCTAGGCTCAAGCTCCTCAGATATAAAACCCTGACTTTGCCTTCATCTGGCTTTATCAAGAAGTCATCGGGATTTCGACTAGGGAATGAGATCAACATGTATATTGCAAAACTTAGTACCTTCCATGATCCTGGCACAGATTTCAGCTCCTACTCCAAATTGCGGCCAACCTCCTTCTACAGTTACAAGATGGTTTGTCTTTACAACACTGGCTTCCACCGTTTCAATATCCATTGGTCGAATGGTGCGCAGATTTATAACCTGGGGGGGGGGAAGAGACTCTCTGAGGTTTGTTCTTTAGCACTTTCGTCTGCTCTGACTTTCAAGACAAGACTTAGAGTTAATAAAATTTCTAACTTTTTATCCTGGCAGAGACTGTGCAGAACAGTTTCTGGTGGCTCCTGGAAAATCCCAGATAGGTGAGTCTTGCTGTACTGAGATACAACCATACTAATACATACTGTCGTTGTTCTGCTTACCATGCAGCTAGGCCAATCTGAAAATTGTTAGCAGTTCTGCCTTCATTTTGTGATGAAAAAGTCAAATGCAGGAACATGAAATATACGTGCTTAGCTCACTGACTGTTAGAGCATTTACAAATACAAGAAGCTTGTAGTTGTTATAGTGAAGTTTTGCAGAGCCTGAAGGAGAAGACCCTCTGCTTTTTTTCCCACTCCAGGGAAATTTTTTTTTCAGAAACCCCACCCACCTCACACTCCACACCTTCTTTGGCAAGTACCGCAGCTGCTTCCAAACAGTGTCCGACAGGTCTTGAGTGCGACACTAATGTAACATGAGTTCCTAGAACAGAAACAAATGTTAAAAAAGAAAAAAAAAACCTTAAGATTTAAAGTTTTTTCCTAGACCTCAGGCTCCTTTCAAGGTGATGCGAGGATTCTCTTGTAAATTTAAGCTCCTCACATTTATTTGAAATGCTAAGTGTTCTATGCCCATACATAGCATGAAGAGTAGTAGCAGAAGGACTATGCTAAGACACAAACTTTATCTTTTCAGTTCCATGAATTAAAGGGTATTTAATATAGTTTTCAGATTATCCTTTTCAAACATTCATATAATTCAGTGGTAAGTTATGAACAAATGGGCCGAAATACTACAGTGATCTCTTTTGCATTTTCTGACAAAAGTTATATACTAAGGTGGGGGAAAGTTTTTCAGACATCATCTACTCCATCTCTATACTAAGGAACAAATCTTTTAGAAAGATATACTTTCAGATGATATATAGAGAATCAAGTGATCTTTCTTTATATGGGCAACAGAACAATAAAGTATACTACTAGATAAAATAAATTTGAACATTTAACATTTGAAATACTTCTCTGTGCCCCATGACAGCCGTATTCTGAATAGCGAAGAGGTTAAAAAAGTCCCCAAGCAGTTAATAAGGAAACAAACTGTATTCGCAGCTTACCTTGCCTTTCTATTTTAGCTTTTCCAATTGGAACAACGAAATCCTTTGACTGTGCTTGTTCAGACATTTCAAAGGGAACACCATACAGCAATTCATTTTCCAGCATCACAACTAGAAGAAAACATACTTGGATTAACATGTACATCTGCAGGCAGAGGACTGTACTGATGATGATGATTAACGGTACTGCAACAGACTAGCTCAAGATACTAAGCCCATCCAGGCAACAAGGACTTGAGTATGTTTGCAGAAGCAATTATATTAAAAAAAAAAAAAAAAAATCAGTCTTTACTTCAGTACTGAATTATTTTTAAAATTCTCTAAGTTAGTCTTAAACAAGATCAGGTATTTAGCTTTTGGTACTTGACAGCAGAATTGCTACTTTTAGAAAGGTCTTAGATTTTGCATGCGTGTTTGTGAGAAATAATTAAAAGCAGGGCCACCTTTGTCTTTAACAGCATTCCAAATTTATCATCTGAATTTAATGATCTGTAAAAATGAGTTACATAGTCAGACGCCGTATATGCAAGAACGCCTGACTCATCTCTGTCCTTTTTAACTCCTTTAGGATAGACTCATAAATGCTGCTTCTAAGTTTCCTGATTGGTAAAACTAGCATTAAGGATGTAGCTGGCAACAGCACAACATTAGTCTATTGCTAGCGAGCCAAGTGCCTGTTAGGAAGAAGTTAAGTATCTGAATCAAAACAGCCTTAAGTGTTTTAGGGTTTAACAATCATTTTTTTGTTTTAAATGGGGCAGGAGGGGAAAACAGACATTCTTCTCTGGATTGAGTGGTAGGTATTGCCGTGATCTGCCTGTGTTCACCTGGATTATCATCCCGGATTGATGCTTTCAGCAGACCTTTGGCATCTTCTGAGCTCCAAGGACTAACAACTTTCAGTCCCGGGCAGTGCCCGTACCAAGCCGCAAAGCACTGCGAGTGCTGAGCGGCGACTCCAGCTGATGCCCCGTTGGGACCCCGGAAGACAATGGGAACAGCGATTGATCCTGCAGACATGTAACAGGTCTTGGCAGCGGAGTTTATAACCTGATCAATTGCTTGCATGGAGAAGTTGAACGTCATGAATTCACACACTGGTCTCAACCCTGCCTATTAAATATATTAAAATATGTATTAGTAGGTTTTTACATAAAAATAGTTTAAATGTTTAATTCAGAAGGAATGCAAATTTACAAACCATAGCAGCACCAACAGCGATTCCTGTGAAACCCATCTGAAAGAGAAGGAAACCAAGGGTAAGCACCAGGGGAGCGGCCGATGAAGGGATCGCCAGGGCAGGAGACAGGGGCAGCCATACCTCTGATATTGGGGTGTCGATCACCCTCTTGTCCCCGTACTTCTTCCAGAGACCCCTGGAGATCTGCAGGGCAGGAGAGAGGAGTCAGGGCGCGCCTGAGGCCCTTTCCCGGCCTGGTAACGGCATCCACGCACCTTGTAAGCGCCATCGTACTGGGCCACCTCCTCGCCCAGCAGGAAGACGCGCTCGTCCCGCTCCAGCTCCTCATCCAGCGCCTGGTTCAGCGCGTCCCGCACCGTCACCTGCGAGACACCAGCAGCCGGGCAGGGCGGGGGCACGGCCCGCAGCCGCCGGGCTCCCCACACGCCAAGGACGGGGGTGGGGGAGTCACCGCACCGCACCTCAGCGCACCGCACTTCACCGCCCACCCGCACCGGCGCCGCCTCGCGCCCCCGGGGCCGGCCGCCTCCCTTGACGGGGACGAGCCCCCTTCCCCC
>NW_008825047.1:289642-299075 GCF_000699105.1 Pygoscelis adeliae | reverse complement strand
ACTTGCCGGGGGGGAGGCAAAATGTCTGGGTTCATTTCCAGCATCTTTGCTGAATCATTGTGATCCTGGGGAGAGTTCTTCCACCATCAGCTCTGTGGCTCCTCTGCGATGGAAACCGGCACTTCCCAGCTCCTGCTGCAGGCCTGGGCCCCTCTCTGGCCCAGGCTCGCAGGAAGGATTTCTGCCCCTGTCTTGCTGTTGTTCCTTGGTCCGTGCACATGCCGAGCCCTGTTGGTGTGTGCAGGGAGGCTCAGTGTTTCTGACACCTGCCTTCCTCCAAAACTGTTTGGAGACGTGTTTCCGCACACAGACAACTACCAGTTAGTTTCACAGAAGCAACATACGTGGGCAAAACCCAATCGTTGTCGTGGGTGCTGAAAGCCTGGGTGCCCGGGGTTCCTTCAGCAGCACAGGGCCAGCAGGACTAGGCTAGATACAAGTGTCTTCTTTCGGCTCTTGTGAGAGGAGGGCCAAAGTAATATCGTGATGTGGGCATTTCAAACAAGTGGCAGTTAAAATAAAAGTTTGGAACCTGGACTTAAACCAGGATGTCGTAGGGCTCCTCAGGGGAAGGAAGGAAACTTCAGGAGCTTGGAATTTATAGTGAAGCAATTAGACAAAGGAGTGAAAATGCTGAGTGGCTAGCGTGAGCGTTTTTCCCTCCTGCCTGAGGTGAAGACTAAGTACTAGTGAAAAGCAAGAACTAAGTTAATTTTTAATAAACTGTATTAGTCACTATAAACATGATGTGTAGAAGGTGATGGATGCTTTCTTTAGTGAAGCTGATCTGAATTACCAGAAGATTTGGTAACCAGTTGTTTTAGAGCTTGCCTCCTCCTTGTTCCCTTGGTTAGAGTAACATGGTGCTGATCCTCATGGATTTGCTCTGCAGACTATCATCTCGCTGTACAATCTGGTAGCGCACAGTCATCACTGGTGCTAGCTTAGTTTTTGTCAGTTCAGGTGAGTCACTGATAATGATTTACAATAAAAATGTGCCTTTCAAATGTTATGACTGGCTGGGCAATAGAGAGGTTGTCCATGTACAGCATAGCTGTGCTGAGGGCAGGAGTTTCTTCTCATCTTTGGAGATCCAAGTGTGAGAGGCAGGGAGCTCACTCAGTGAGTGACTGGCTTGAAATACAAAATATATTTATCTGCATAAGTAGAGTCCTAGCTTCGCTCTTTTTAAGTTGCCATTTGTAGAATTCCTGCCAACTGTATATTGACCTAGAAATCTAAGGTAACTATTGAGGTTAAACAGTTTGTGTGGAGGTTAAACGGCTTCTGTTGTAATATTGATACCAAACTATCCATTAAAGACTGGTGCTACAAGTAAATCCTTTAATTCCTTTATTGGGAAAACTAGATGAAAAACATTCAGAGCAAATCAGGTGGTGTGTGCCTCTTGACTTTTAACTGTTAGGTGTAATTCTGCTCCTCCTTCAAATAACTGCATATGACAGCAGAGCAGTGGTTTTCTCCAGGTGCAGTCTGTAGCCTGTGGCCTTGACCAAATGCAGTGCACGTGGTCCCAGCAGTGCAAACGCTTGGCAGTGCTGCTGGCATCCCCTGGCCTGTCCTAAGCCCACGTGTGCGTGTGTTTTCACAGATGCAGGTGTTCAGCTGACTCTCATTTGCTTTCTCTGAATTTCAGCTTGCAAAATGGTTGCACGTTAGCAGCTCTGTTCTGGGAGAAGCCCTGCTAAAGTTAATGGGACTACCTGTTGCAGTAGTGTTGCTGGTAAATGGCCTTGTAATCCTCTGCGTCGTAATATATGAAATAAGAGTGAGCATTTTATAGATGCAGGTATCCAATTTGGTGTATTAAGTATAAAATGATGACTTGAGTGAGTGCTTTTCTTCAAAGGTATTTCGCTTCTCATTGTGCCTTTCTGGTTTTGGATGTGCTGGGCTACGGCAGCAGCTGTGATGACCGTGTTAATGTTGTATGTCTTCTCCCTGCATGCAGAAGCAGCTTAGTGAAAGCAGGACTGTGGTTTGACACAATCTCTGCACTTCTGCTCTCACCGAAGAATGTCATCCTGTTTGGCTTAAATGGCGTCAGCAGTTTGTCTGGCTGAATTTCATCTGAAATGGGTATTTCTTATGGTTATTAAAGGCAAGCTGTCTTGGGATACGGCTGCATGTCGTCTGTTATCTGCTGTCTGGACACGAGTAGCCACGTTAGTGAGGCTGTACCTGAGAGCGGTATGTTGTGTGGCACAGGGACAAGAGCTGGCTTGAGGCTGCCCATCCCGGGGTATGGATGGAGTGAGTGTCTGCCCACCCCCACCGATGCATCACTGTATTTCATTCAGGAAGAATTTAAATCATCATTGAAAGGGTATACATCATGAAGGGCGTATGTCCCCACCCTCGTTGTGATGTGGTTTGCTAGTCCTTATCTCTGGCTGTACCTGAACAGAGCTATTTTGCCTGTGAAGTTGTCTAGAAATTCAGAGCTCCCAGGCTGATGCGGGAAGCAGCAGGTAGCTGAGGTCACACTCGGGCATTGTAGGATGGCCTCCTGGTATCATCCCTTCGCGTTGTGCATCTCGCTCCAGCACTGGCTTTGCCAGGGAGGTTTGTGCGTGCCTAGTGACTCTGGGTCCTTACCCAAAGGTCAGTGAGACTTCCGGATGCCACTTGTAAGTTGAGGGCTGGGTTTGCTTCAGCTAATTGCTCTCGTAAATTATTCACTCCAGTGTTAAATAGCAGTGCTGTGATCAAAGATTAGTTCGTGCCCTCGTACAGACAGGCGGTGTCATCTGTTTCTTTCACTGGTAAAGAAAGTCTTGATTCATCTGTAGTGTGGACTTAGATGCTGACCAAAATAACATAGTATCTGTCCACCAGTTTAAATAACTGTGATGGACATCTGTCTGTCTTTGAAATACTCTGAATGTATAATTCCAGTTAATTTTATTAAGACTGCAGATCTCTTCTGTCATGATTACCAGTGAAGTTTCTGTCTGGCTGCATCATTTCACTTTCAAGTGAACGTGTTCCTTGAATATCAGAAACCTGTACCAGTCTCTCCTATGGTTTTAATGCACTGCATGTTATACTGGTGGTGTACTTGAACAGAATAACGCCTGTAAGTGCTGGAATTTAAAATGTCTGTGCTGTTAATAAAAGTTAATGAGCTGTACTTGAATGACAATTCCAAATAAAGAAAACCTGAATGAATTCGATTCTTGATTTGTGAGCAGTTAAAAAAAAGAATTACAGAGGTTGGCAAAAGAGCTGGCATTCCAGGTTTGTCTGCTGTCGGGGGGGGGGTGTGTGCTTTAATGTACTTTCTTGAGGCATGCTCTGTCTCTAATTTGTAAAAATAGGATCCTGGTATGACTAGTTCTGTATCTTAGTATTCCTTAATCTTCTGTTGTCTGACCTCACAATTTTCATACACTGATTTTGTTTTTTTCTACTCTTTAATACATCTGAGATGCAGCTGAGGCTGTGCTGGTGCTGCAGGCCCCCGAAGGCCTGACCTGCTGGACGCTGTTGTGCCCAGGCTGTGGGTTTGGGCAGGGTAGCAGAGTTCAGAGAGGTGGGATGTGCTGCCTTGTTCTGTGGTGAATGAGACCGACCTCGTTCGCTAGGACCGAGAAGGGCAAGTAATCTTTTTGGTTGGGAATTAACTGGACCTTCAGTTGTTTTGGAATGTTCTGGCTTGGCTAAATCTTCATGCTACTTTTAGCTGGGAGACTGTGTGTTGAAGTTTGCTAGTAAAGAGGATGGGAGCAGAAGTCTTGGTAACTGTGTGGTCTTTAAGATGTAAAAATAAACAAAGCTGAGAAGCTGTACCCTACTTAAAACAGACTGACCTAAATTTTCAGCGATCTGAGCAGAGAGGCAGGCTCTGGGTAGGGATAAAGGCTTACTGACGACTGGCTTCCCTGTCCATGCATCGCTTGACACGGTCAACAGGCCACCTTTGGAAAATCTCCACTGGTGCCTGGGGCCATTCCTTTCCCAGGCCTTGAGTTGCACAAGCCGGGCTGTGGATTTCCCTTGCTGCGCTCGTGTGGAGAGAGTCCCCTTGTTTGCAAGTCAGCAGTTCATTATCTTCTGGGAAGCTACGGCATCAACCACTTCTCAAATTGCTTTTGTTGGAGCATTGTTGAAAACGTTTGATGTCCTTCGGCTTGTCCCTAAAGAGATTTCTTTCAAGAGTGTGTATGTGTCTGTAAAGTCCATTCGTACTCTTTGTCTGTAGATTAATGTTCTTGCTATCAATTGCAGTTCTCCACTACTGAATTATTAATTCTGCAGTGAGATTTTTTCTTTTCTTCTTACTGTTCATTGACTTTCATGCTTGATTTATTCTTCTGTGCAGTTTGAAACTGGAGTATGGGAATTCTGACTAATATTAACGGATCACATGTATGACCTCAGTGGTGGCTAAATAAATTTTTTTTAATTGGGAAAAGGACATCTGTCTTTCAAAGTACTCACAGTTTCCCAGGTGAAAGGTAGTCCGGTTGTGAATGTACATTGTCCTCAGAGGCACATTGCTTGTTATTTAACAAAACCGGGATGGTCAGACAGCTGGTGGAGTGGTTACCCGTGTGCTCCAGAGGCAGTCCTGTGGGTAGTGTGAAGGGAGAAGGAGGGAAAAGCTCGTTTGTAGATTCTTCTGCTAATGTGGCTTTGTAGCTGAATGCTCTCCTGGCAGAGAGCCTGCCTTTGATTAGAAAGCATTCCCCTTGGTTGTTCTTGTAGGTACTGATGATCTGCCATGTTTTGTTCTTTCTTTTGTGTTTTTGTGTGTGCTTTTTCCTGCAGGGAGATAATAAGAGGTGAATTGCGTATCCTTTCAGCAGCCTTCTGTTAAACTCGGAATACCACAGTTCAAGCAATTGAACAGATGGATAATGGAGACTGGGGATATATGGTAAGTGAGCCTGTGTAAGTGTGCGCTGTGCGCTACAACGGGGCTTTCAAGATCCTGCGGTAAGAATCCTTCCAGATCTGTCTTGTGTAGATCCAAAGCTTCAGCTTTCTGAGAAGAAAAACTGCGTGTTACGACAGCTTGCTTACATTCTCTGGAGTGCTTCACCTCGCATGCTATTTGTGGGGAGAGCTCAGATTCCTATTTCCTAGGTACAATCAGTGAGTACTTAACTGACACCTTAGGCTCACTGTTACAGTTTTCCTGACACGCAAAGGCTGAAAGTAGTTTGTGCTTCCTGCCTATAAAATTTTAAGGACTTTGTCATTTTATTTATAAAGAAAAACATTTTTCCTTGTAAACTCTGTTTCAAACTAGACAAACACATCTTATTTTTCTTCTCTTCTCTTTCTCTAAACGTTCTGCTGCCATGCATATGTCTCTCTTCTCTGGCTGGCCTCAGTCCTGGTTGTTAGGGTTGGTGGCCAGATGGGATTTATGTTCCTTTCTCTCTTGCTTCCTCATGTGCTATCTGGAAGCTGATGCAGACTGGTTTGTGCTCTGCCCCCTTCTTCTATGCAGCATGCTAACTTGCTAATAAGTATTTCTTTTTAGAGTTAAAAGCTGGAAGTTCTTTTTTGTTTGCTTGTATTAATGATGCCTCTTAACCAGTGCGTGGATTATTTTGATTGTGAGCTTTTCGTCCTGTGTCTAAACTTGCACTGTCATCCTCTTTTAAGGGAGAGAGAGAGACTTCAGACTTGTTCAGCTGACTTTTTTTTTCTTCTTTCTTTTTTTTTTTTTTTATTCTAGAATGAGAAGCAGATTGTGAAAGTAAGGAGCACTGATGGGCCTCATTCAGACTAACTTGTTCTTCAGGAAATCTCTCTGTTCTCACTTCCCCATCTGTAGAATAGGAAAAACTCTTGTTGCCCAAATGCAAAACTTACTTCTGTGACAGTAGCTCAGTTGTTAAGATTTCTAAAGCATTCTGGAAATGCGCGTTCTGAATGTTAAGTATCATCCTGTCTAGTTGCCAGTTGTGCCTTGTTGCTAGGTGGCTTGGATTTGTTCGGGTTTAAACACCACTTAAAGGCTTCGAATGGGAGAAGCGTGATTCTCTGCCGAGCCTGCAGTTTTCAAACAGTATTTGCCGTGTGTCAGTGAGGTGATTGAATCTTCTTGTGGTGGCTTGATTAAACTCTGCAATTTCTCTCTTCCTAGATGACTGATCCAGTCACGCTAAATGTGGGTGGACACATGTATACGACATCCCTTACAACTCTGACGAGATATCCTGACTCAATGCTTGGGGCCATGTTCAGGGGAGACTTCCCCACTGCCAGGGACTCTCAGGGCAATTACTTTATTGACAGAGATGGACCACTTTTCCGTTATGTTCTTAACTTTTTAAGGACCTCAGAGCTCACTTTGCCACTGGACTTCAAGGAGTTCGACCTACTTCGGAAGGAAGCAGACTTCTATCAGATCGAACCACTAATTCAGTGTCTTAATGACCCCAAGCCGCTGTATCCCGTGGATACCTTTGAGGAGGTGGTGGAGCTGTCCAGCACCCGGAAGCTTTCCAAGTACTCCAACCCGGTGGCTGTAATCATCACGCAGCTCACTATCACGACGAAAGTCCATTCGTTACTGGAAGGCATTTCAAACCACTTCACAAAGTGGAATAAGCATATGATGGACACCAGGGACTGCCAGGTTTCCTTCACTTTTGGGCCATGCGATTACCACCAGGAAGTGTCACTCAGAGTCCATCTGATGGAGTACATCACAAAGCAAGGCTTCACGATCAGGAATACCAGAGTTCATCATATGAGCGAGCGTGCCAATGAAAACACAGTGGAGCATAACTGGACTTTCTGTAGACTGGCACGGAAAACAGATGACTGATACCGATTCCATAGGAGCCACTTCAGTGATTAGCAACTTAATTGGACAGTAAACCCGAGAGAGTCTGGATTTTGACTAAAGCAACAATGTGGGCTTTTTTTTATACGACTATTTATTGTTTATCAGTAAGGACTGGAGGAGTTTTGTTTTCTAGCAGCTCTGTCCTTTTGTCCTGTTCAGAAAAACACATGCATGTGCCTGTTCAGTCAAGACACCTTTTTGTTTGAAAGAGGGAGTCCGAAGAATTAGTACAATGGGGTATTTCGTGTCATTAACACAATTCTCTGACGCAACTTAAAGTGCTAAAATTACCTCCATTTAAATGGTTTCTAATCCATCTAATGCTACGATACTGGGAGCAAGAAACAAACAGAATTTAAGATGCAATTGGGGAAAAGCTGCTATCATGTAGACTAATTTAGTTTCTAAATCAATAAACAGTATTGTAATATTCTAGGAAAACAAATCCCACCCTTTAAAAGTACTTGATAAGTACAGTTTCTTACAGTTATGACAACTGTTTCTTTCTATGCATATAAATCAAGCAACCAAATATCTGTAGCCATGGAAATACAATTAGAAATATTTATATTGGATTCTAAATACAAAATGTCCCTGTGGTAGAATTCATATTTTTAATGCCTGGTGCAATATTATTCCCAAGTGTAATGCCTGCCAGCAAGAAGCTAATAAAAATGTGAAATACAGAATACTATTTTGTATTTTTTTGTCTTCTAGAACTCTAATACTTAAAAAAAAAAAACAACCCTAAACAAAAAAACTCCACCCCAAACCTGTTCTTCCATTCTGCAGAGTAGTTCAGATGCTCTGAGTAGTCCATTCTCCTCCATTACTGATGTACTTTGTTCCTTTTTGTCTCAATCAGTTGATTCAACTGTCCTCATTACAGAAAAAGCTTGTGTTTTGAAAACTGCATTATGACTAACAAAAGGATGGCAAGTATTTGTACCGGCTAAAGGGATAGGGATGGAGGGAACACAGAGCCTAAATACTTGTAGCTGGTAAGTAGCATTGTCTGGTTTGTCAGCAGTTTAGCTAGTGACTTTATATAATTTTAACTGTAGAGTGCTGTTTCTGATGATGTTCAAGTCAAGGCACTCAAGTTCTGTGGTTTCACTCAATTTTGATTAGCCATTTCTGCTTATCCTGGGCACTTTGTCATAGTTATTAATAGAATTTCTGGTTATGCTCTAACTTGGATGGAGTAAGAGAGTTGATATCCGTTTTGATGGATGGATCACGTTCTCCCGTGAAGTTCTCGTCACAAGTGTTCCTTACCAGAACTGCTTTGCTTTCTGGGCTGTGCGGACCACAGCTCTTTGGGGATGCAAGAGGGGGTCTGGATTCTGTGGTAGCTGCTGGTTCTTGAAGGCAGAAGCTTTCCATCCCATCTCTCACACAGAAGGCCTGTCTCAGGGGTGTATTTGTCATATGTCATCTCCCCCTCTTCATACATTGTAGGGGTTTTGACTTTTGTATTAAGAGGCAGTAAGAGCTTTATTGTTCCTATAAGGGGGGAAAGAAAAGCTGAACTGATGAAGCTCAGGAAAAGTGGTTGTTTCCTTCCTGCAACACGTGTAAGAAGTATCTGTGTTAACTGGCATTGAATTATAATCACAAGATGTTCTTTGCAACGCTTAATTTACTAGGAAATTAATGACTGGCCTGGATCAGCCTGTCCTTTCCATAATTATGAAGTATAATAATTAGAGAAGCAGTATTCCAAATAATACACTTTATTGGAGCCCAAGATTTATAGAAAGACAGTATGAGCGGCTCTATTAATGGGAAAGTAAATTCTGCAGACTGGAGTTGGCATCAGCTTTGTCTGAATCTTCATTAGCCAGGAATACGCCACTGCTGAGCAAGTTAAGAGCTGTTTTAATTGTCCAAACATGTACTTTCTAATATACTTCTTGATCTAAGAGAGCAAGTTGTTCCTAGAAACCAAGGACCATAATTTTACCTTCCTTGGGTTTTTCAGTAAAGTGTTTTGTTTTGTTTTTTTTTTCCCCTGAAGGCACTGTACAGTTATAAGACACTGAGGGGGAGCTCATAATGTGGGTTTTTTTCCTTAATTGTCAGGTAGTGGATTTAGAAAAAGAATAAGAAAGCCAAATGGCATAGTTTTAATGCTATCAGGACACTTCAGGTTAGAAAACAGCAAATCCTAGGTTATTTCTGACTAGATTGCCTCATAGCAGTGGGTACCACTCAGCATTGTTTGGCTTCTGTCTGATTAAATGCAAATGGCTGGCTAAGAATCTTGTTTCATACTTGTTGCAAATGCAAGTAAGCAACTGATTATTAATTCTGATTAGTCATTACTGATGCTTCATAAATGTACTGCTGCGCAAAGAACAGGAGGGGATGTGTGGCCTTCACTTAGATCATGGTCTTCATAATTTCGATAGCGTGTTGTGAAGAAGTGGCTTCAAATACCTCTCATAGGCTGGGCTAATCTGTTCAGAAAGAGAATGTGGAAGGGGATTAATGGTAATTAAGAAGAAGGAAAAGGCTATAATTTTTTTCTTAAGAATGACCTCTGAAATACAGAAAGCTAGACTATTTAAAAAAACCCAAACAAACAGCCAGCTACTT
>NW_008825047.1:270472-289591 GCF_000699105.1 Pygoscelis adeliae | reverse complement strand
GCAGCATGTACTTCATAACCAGTACAGCATACTATTTAACTTCACAAAATATGCTTGAACTTGAATGTTTGCTGAAGGCAAATTTTGTGTTCAGCTGTAGAATTTCAAAGGGTTGCTGATTACCACAGTAAAAATCTCACTTAAGGCAAAATGAGTTTTCAAACAGAGCAATAGCTATTTGCACCGTGCAGAATTTTACATTGCTCCACAATATGGATGAATTAAGAAGTAAAAGTAAAGTGCTAAAGACCATGAAGGATGAAATTGCCTTGTTTAACATTTATACTCTTTCTGGTTAAACATATTATTAAAAAAAATTAAGTATTGCACTAGTAAAAGTACCAGTGAATGGAAAATACCCTGCAATTAGTGGCTCTTGCAGCCACCCAGTGTTGTTCTATAATAGTAAACTATGTAAACAGACTTTTGTTTTAGCTTATTCTGTACAATGTTACCTCAGTGATAGAAGTTTAAAAATCAAACCCACATTGGTGGCACACGACAGTTCTGCTCCTGGGTACAAGCTCTAGTACTCTGGGGGCTGTAATTCATCGTTAGGTTAAATGTCTGAGCTAAGACTATCGGTGGCATAACTGGAGTATCACAGGTCATTGTTCAGAGTGAAATACTAAGAATTAAAGGCTCTTATTCCACTTACTTTTATCTGGATTGCTTTTATTAAAAGAAAAGCAAACAATTTCTGCTCTGGCTAATGCAGAAGTTGCCTGGCTGTAGTCCAGCATCCATACCTGCTTGTTGGTCGGTGACTTCTGAGCCCACTCGTAAAGCCGTTGGTAAACCTGTCCGTCGTAACTGCCAAGTGCAGAATTCAAGCTCTTATCTGTGAAGTCAAAAGCGTCCACTAGTGGCACAGCATCCTTCCTAAGGAGTAGGTGAATGAGATTCAAATTACTGAAGCAGGTATTACTTTGTAAGAGAGGAAAATAAGTCAAAGGTAAACTTGAAAGTCAGTTGTCCGGGTTCCTCAGCCTAAAAATCTCGTGCCAGTTTTCCCCCTTGCCTGCACTGTGGGGAAAATCCTGCTGCTTTTGATTCCTCAGAGGCATGTTCTACTAACGCCCTGAGTTGTCTGTACTGTTGAATGGGTATTTGCAGGGTCTTGTAATCACCTGGGGTCCGTCCCTAATTTAGGACTCAATCGCATGTCAGATGTTTTCTCAGTGGACTCTGCCAGTTCTTGGTTTTGGTTTTTGTTGGGTTTGTTTTGTTTTTCTTATGCTGCATGTGTTTGTTTTACAAAATGGAATAAGGTTGCTACTAGATTGATGTGAAGTGCTTTGCTGATCTCCAACCTTCATCTACTCTTAAGTATTTCTATTACCTCATCATGGGGTGTCAAGGTCTTCTACTCTCTTTGTGTGTGTAAGAACAAAGCAACCCTGAACCGCAGCAAGGGCCCATCTAGCCCAGGTGCCACTCTGACAGCAGTCAGCAACGGATAGCTAGAGCATAAGGACACGTATGTAATGACAGCATCTTCTCCTAAGCAGGAGATGGTTTCTTTTTCCTCGTCCTCCTGTCGTCCTGGGTGTAGGAAGTCGTGCTGGCTGTACCCACACCGGAGGTACAGGGATGCAAAGCGGTTTGCTCAAATGTTGGCATTTGCATCTACCAGTTCCTTTTGGGGAAGGGCTGTTTGGGGGTTTGGGAAAGGCTGGGTTTTTGCTACAGACCGGGAAGTGTGTGTATCCTTTCTACTAATTGTAAATAACTGACTCTAATTACCCAGGTAAATACCACTCCGTTCTTGAATCCTGTTAACAAGGCGTGGGCTAACACAGAGGACTTACAATGAATTCCAGAGACGACGATGAGTTAGGCTTTTGAAAACGTTATGTTAAGCTTGTTGCTTAACTTGAACTCTGTGATCAGTTCTGAAAATGCTTGCTGTTCGGCTCTGTCCTGTTCAGCTCTTGGTTATGGTGTATTCTTGTTGCTCTCCAGGTGGCTTAAGTAGCATTTTACATACAGTAGCAACTCACTTCTCTGCACTGTAAGTTAATCTGTTCTTAACAAACAGCACTGAGTAGTGAAAGATGAATCCTTTGTCAAAAAGCCTTTGCGAGTGTTGTGGTAAGTTAAAGCCTTAGCATATCTCAGAATTCACATAGTTAGTAATAAATGGTGTCGAGCAGATGCATCTGAACTAGCTGTAGGCAGGATTGTTTGGGTACCAGTTGCAACTCAGCCATGGCAACAGAGTAGGCTGTATTAGCTGCGGCTTGAGCAGATTTTGCAGTGTATGATCGGTTGCTGTGGCTGCCTCCTGCCAGTGCTGCTCTGACTACATATTTTCCTGCTTTTGCTCTACTGCAAATGGTAGAAAGTGTTCAGGATTTCTTGACTTATAATTTAAGATTTCACGTTACAGAACTTTAATTTAGAGATTGCAGAGGAGCTGGATACTTAGGTCTGTTTTGCTGTGAAAACGAGCTCTGTGTAGATGTTTCGATCAATTTCTAGTGCTGCCAGGCAATGAAAATAAAAACCGAATGAGGTGAATTGACTTTGGAGATGTTGCCATAGGTACAGCAGCACCATTTTATATCTGTCACAGGGACAAACTGAATAGCTGTGTATCGCCTCTCATGCTAGAGCAGCTCACCGAATGACGGCCAGGAGGTCCAGGTATGATGCTGTGACCATGTCCATTTGAGCTCCAGATACGTATCCGTCATGCAAGAAGACTCCTCCATTCGAGAAGATCCCGTGTAATGCAAAGAGGTCACAAAGATGTTTCATAATCTTCTGGATGCCAGCCTTGGTCTCGAGTTTCTCCACAGTTTCTGCAAAGTTTTTCACTGTGATGTAGTGGCAGTGAGCCTGGAAAACAAATGCAATCAACAGTGAATGCACCTCAAAACACTTTTAGTAGGCCAAGCGACTCAAATGTTCTCGCAAAGAATATAAAACCTTTTCATTTCCCTGGCACTTTTCCAGTCTGTATTCTTTGTTTGCTGGTTGACCAGGCCTTTTGCATTCATGTCTTACAGCGACAGTAGAGGAGAGAATTGGGGGTGTAAACAGGCAACACTGTGGTATTTGTAAACTCCAGAAAACCGTTTCAGAAATCATGGTAGTACTTATTCTAAATATTTCTGACGAATACCCCAAAGAGTTTGTGTGATCAAAACACGTTGGAATGTGCTTGTGTTGACCCCTAGCAAGTGAATTTTGGTTATACATCAACAGGAGAAAACTCTTTTGCTGAAGGCCTTGGGCTCATGGTGCACTGGGCTCAGTGTCTGTAGGGCTTCAGCTCTGAAAACATCTGTTGTCAGAGAACAGCCACCAAACTTACCTCTCGCTTTTGTGGTTTTAAGTAAACTGATAATTTCTGGGTCAGACATCAGTAGAGTGTCTAACTGCCAAGTTACAGAAATACTAGCTGAGGTCCGGAGCAAATGGAGCAGGCTGACTCCACCTGTTTGTGGGGGTGACTCTTGTTACGCTGACGTTACTGCGGGTGGTTGGCGGTGTTGGTATCTGCGTGGGTTCACTCCCCCACTGTACAGTTCTCCTCCCAGCTGTGGGTGTAAGCACGGCACACCGGCACTGCAGCTCTTCCTGCCGGCATGGTCAAGCAGCGTGGAGGCCAGCGTGGACTGCAGAACCTGCCTGAGAAGCTGGGTGTCTACTCAAGCAATTAAGCTGTGCGGAGTCTGCAACAAAGCCGTACCCAGTGTCTGAGCCACTCAGCTGAGAGCCGGCAGGCGTCAGTTCATATAGCTGCCGTGCCAGTCGTGTGGGTGAGTCTCCAGGGAAGGTGTGGAATAAGAAATAAATACAGAAGTGCCCCAGGAAGGCAGCAGGCTATCAAGGTTTTAAAGTTACAGGGAAAACTCAAGGGTTTTGGGTGACTCTTCCTCTCCCTGAAGTATCTAAGAAACTTTGGGGGCCCAGATCCCATTTTCTGAAGAGCCTAGCAGCACAATCGCCACAGACAATACCACAGCCAGCCCTC
The DNA here is from genome assembly GCF_000699105.1 of Pygoscelis adeliae. Taxonomy (NCBI): domain Eukaryota; kingdom Metazoa; phylum Chordata; class Aves; order Sphenisciformes; family Spheniscidae; genus Pygoscelis; species Pygoscelis adeliae. The sequence goes on along the minus strand of NW_008825047.1, from coordinate 285,606 downwards.
TGCAGGGCTCTTCAGAAATAGTTTATTTCTGATTAGTCCCGTGTCTAGGTTCTCCTCCTCACTTCTCAGAGGGAGCCGAATTCCAGCTCCTCCTCTGACACGTGGTCTCCCTGCTCTTCAGTCCAGAGACCTCGGCCACCCATTTGAGTGGGTGCAGGAGGGAACGGCTTGTTCAGGTTTGCGTGCGGGGAGTGCTGGTCAGAGCCTTTTCTAGAGGTAATCTCAAATAGGAACATTTCGCTTCAGTTTCATTCCACTAAAAATATATTTACATTTAAACAATTATTGGGAAAGTAATTTTTAAAAGTCACTTTGTTTATAGGAGGTCTCCTTTATTTTTGAGGCAATTACACATTTTTTTTTCTGCTCTTTTTCAAGCTTACAGCATTGAATACTTGCTTCCACTGAGTCTGTGTAGTTGAAAATGGGGGGTGACGCATGGCAGATGGGTGACCACAAAAAATGCTGCTGCTGAGATCAAGTCTTTGCTCCCTTACTCAGTGAGTTTCTGTTTTGAAGAATTATAACCGTGCTTACTGGTATGAGCGGATCAATGCTGCCAATGGTTTTGAAAGGATCTCAGCTGCTGCTGAGAAAGTGTTTGACTCATCAAGGACTTAATCTCATTGACTGACTACAAGGGGGCTGTTCCCTACTATGAAATCACCAAGATGGTATCACCACAGTTAGGTATGTGTGGGGTTCCTTTTTCCCCCTGTCAGGGGCTTCTTGCTGAGTCCATTTCAGTTTGGGTTGGCTCTGGCTGAACAGCAGATTACAGCAAGATGTTTTTCATTAAAAATTGAATGAAGTTAAAATAAGCTGTGGATCTGTTTCAAAATCTTCCTTTCCTCAGCGAAGGAAGGAAGGAAGGAAGGCCTTCACCATAATTGTAGAGGAATTGCGCTTAATGGCATATTAAAAAAAAGAATTTTCTTTTTTGGAGATACTGAAGTATTGGTGGTTTTGGTTTTCATTTAAATTTAGGGCTTTTCTCCCCTCTTGCTTTCTTTTCTGCTTAGTTCTGTACTAACTAACCCCTGTTTTGGGGAACAAATGTTGCTGTCCTGATCCTACTTCAGCTGAAGGCATGCTGGTTGCCTGTCTAATCCACGAGAACTGGGAGTTGGTTTTGAATCTCTTATTAATTTGACTTTGATTTTATTTTTCTTTCAGTAGTAATTAACATTGCAGTTATCGCTGCTTTTCGTTGTTTTCCCTGCAGTTATCTTTCCTTGTGAGAGCGGGAGATGTAAGAAATACCAGGCATGTTTCACCTTTGCTGTGACTCCACCAGCTTTCAGTGGGGTGGCTTTGGGGAGGCTTTCCTCTGGGAGCCAGAAACGCTGGATTCTTATAAAAAGATGAGTGTTAGCTGGAGTTGGTGGGTTCTTGTTGCAGGATATGGGAGGTCTGATTCTGCTAGTAGTGGCAGCATAACCGTGAATGGGTTTCGGTTTGTTTTTTTTTCCCTCCCTCCCTTTCATTTCTACTCCCCCTAGTCTTTTTCTACCTGGCCTATTCAGATGGCAAATTCTTCAGATCAGGAATTGCTTCTTACTACGATTTTTCCTTCATGCAGACCACAGTGGTGCCCTGGTCTTTGTGGTGTCCCTTAGATCCTAACAGGAAACAATAAACAGCACTGAGACTTCAAGCTAATCATGCTGCTTCTGTTGCATACTGTATCCTAAAGACAAATGTCAAATAAGCAGATAAATTTTGCTAACCTTTGCAGCCTGCACCAGCTGCACTGTGCACTGGTTCCACGCGTCGGTTTTTTTGACTCCACACTGAATCAAGTCCTGTAGTTTAGCTGCTGTGCTGCTTATGAGTCTGGAAAATTGAAAAAGCATATTGTATATGAATATAGCAGCCCACATGCACTCATTTCATACTCAGACTTGCGTGTGATCGTTTGGCAAAATGGCATTTCTGACATTTGAAGTTATCTACGCTCAGTATGAGCGAACTTAGATTATGCAAAATCTAAGTACAAATTGCGAGAAGCAGCTGGACCACCCCGGTACTGAAGGATTTCTGCCTTCTCGGCTTCCCGGGTAGTTTACCAGGGGGTCTGCTGGGGTTTTTCTTGGGTTGTGTGTGTTGTAAGGAGAGTTTGCAAAACAAAATAAAGCGGTGGTAATATTGGACTGATGTTACATTATGTTTCTACTTTTCTACACAGGGATCCAAATCCCGCTCCCGTTGACACTGAAGCTTTCGGAAGAATGGCTCTGTTCTTACACTGATTTGAATGACAGCAGCAGAGTTGTCTATCTGTTTGCCTGGTTTTCAGAGATGAGGCATATGTGGCCCATAACTGTGCACATAATACTAATGAGACAACTCATGATACCATTTTTATTTGTGTCACGTAGCTGAATGTATAGTTGAAAGGCTACAGACAGAATGAGAGGCTCTGTGTTTGCTGTGGTGTTAATTGAAAACAAACATCAGTTTCACAGGTATGTGAAATTTTAACTGTCTGTGTAGAATTGCACAGCGTCCAGTTGCCTAAAGGTTTTACTGGATGGCAACTCAGTGATGTGGTCTGGGATTTACTTAAATAGTGCCATCAGCTCGGTATAGAATCATCTCTGGAATATAGTCGTTAGGTAGCACGTGGCTTAAAAACTTCTGATGTTCTGAATGTGAAAGCTTCATATTGAACATTTGACATGGCTGTTAATCCTGTGTGAGTCTCCCTTTTCTCTTTCAGGAGCAGATGGTGTCAATTCTTGTGTAACTTACGTTATTTTACCTCCCTTTAAAGCAAGGAAGAAGCTGAGCTCTTAACACATTTCTGATGTCAAAGAGAGAAACCCTGTCTCCTGTCCTCCGTACTGACCTGGCTGCCATGTGTTGATAGGCTTCAGTGTAAACATCTGGACTGAGAAAATCCAACTTGTTCTTGGCTGGACACTTCCCGGGTTTCACTGCAGCCAGATAAGTGACAGATGGCGGAACAGGCTGGCCAGCGCCGGCTGCCATGAAGCACTTAATCAGGAACCTGGGAAGAGGGTAACAGTCAGAGCAGGGTATGGTTGTGATCCCCATGCAGCAAATGGTCATGCAAAAAGTAAAGTGGGCTCAAGTGAGGAGCAGCAAGGTGTGACGCTTCCCATCAGTGGTCCAGAATAGACTTGAACAAGTAATGACCTTTTGTTTTGCATGTTATTTGCAGTAACCTGATCCATGATGGGTCTCAGGGGTAGCCTGTCTACCGTATTTAATGCTGCAGCAATCTGTAGTGATGAATTTTTAGGAAGAAACTTGCTGTGGCTATTAGCAGTCTCAGGAGCATGGTGATCAGATACATTATCAACTTTGCAGCCTGAGTCTTAGTGCTCTGGGAGCCTTAATGGTGGTTTGCTCTTACCCTCTGTGATCCCCAACACACAGTCACATTATGTTAACAAACATGAGACCCTTTCTTGGAGCTAAACACATGTCCAGGGAGCATTCCCTACTCCCTTATTTTTTTTGGCACCTCTGCTATGACCTAGACTGCCCAGATCTGGAAGTAAAACGTTACAGCATTTCTACTGACCTTGCTATTGATCTTGCAAGAAGAGGCAGTAATGAGTACAAAGGTGTCTGCATGCAAGCACAGAGCTACGTAGTAGCACCTCTGTCCCTGGGAAGTGTACTGATTTTCTCCTTCTAGTAAAAACACATGTTATTAAAAGTTCAAGCAGCTGTGGTTTCTTTCTCCTGTATTTCATCTACTCTGGATAATCATCAGTCTGTGTGTTCAGAGGAAAGCGGTGTTCTTGGAGCATGACTCATCCGCTTTCAGTATTCAACAACTTCACCTTTTCTGGCTCAACCTCACTTTACCAATATCGCGTTACATCGGTTGCTTAAAAAAGTAAAACGCAAACTTGTATAGTAATGCTTTTGCTGTGCTGCTAGACAAAGATGGAAAATGAGGTTATGCAGAACAGCACCTGCACACATCCCCAAACCAAAAATAGAAGATATAATCTGATTCCCACACACCTCCATGCCTGTTAGACAGAAGACATGAATAGTTTATGTCCTGAGTTGTAGTTTTAGAAGGTGCTGTGAGAAAGGAGTAGCTGGTTTTACTGGTTTTGGAGAAGAAGTGGTAGAGGTTGAAGGAATGAGGGGGCAGGCTTTTAGATGAACCAGTTTGAATTGTTACCTGGCAGTTTGCAGGAGCAAAATGGTGTTTTCCCCTTCATAAATACAAGAGGCAACTATTTTAGTATACAAGGAAGGGAGTCCACTCAGCAAGGAGTAACCATGTCCCCCGCATGCCTGGAGGCAGATCGCCACTGCTGAAGTGCAGTACTGAGTAACCATGGCTTTAAAGCCCGATGAAAATGCATGGAGCTGTTTAAAAAAAAAAAATAAGGCAGAGTGTTAATGGTGAAAGTGTTCTAAAGCAATGCTCAGGATAAGTTTTCTTTTTTAATTTTGTGCAATTTCTGGGCATGAAATCCCTGTCAGATCCTCCTTCGCAATGTGGTGTAGCACCCAGCTTCCTGAACCTGGCCTTTGGTTTCTGCCTGGGATGCTGCACACCCTCGTGCTGGGCATGCTGTGGTCAGTTTATGCATTTTTGGGTTTCTCTCAACCAGCAGTGGCTTTGGCAGCCCTTGTTCAGAGTGTGGTTTCATTTCAGGCTTCCAGTTGTGAAATCTTACATTCTATCTAAACAGTAACATTTTTGGTTTTGGCTCAGAAGTGAGTATTTGCGTGTGCATTTGTAGATGGAGTTGTGAAATAAAGCTTTGCACCACCAGCTACTTGGAACAAGGTATTTATCGAACGGGTGTGCTTTTCAAGGACTTTTCACTCTGCAATAGTTCCCAAAGCCAAAAATGTGGGGTGGTGAAGCGAATGTTGTTGCTGACTGGTTGTGGACCTAGGACAAGCCATTTGATCTCTTAGTGCTTTCTCTCTCTCTCCAGTTATCTAGTGGCGAGAGGAATGTTTGTCCGGTTTGCTAAAATACTTTGATACTCAGAGATGAGAAGTGCAGCCTAAGTGCAAACCAGCTGTACGAGTGAATCCTGCTGCAGCTCACCTCCGGCAGCGTGTCGAACTTCTTCCTCTGGATCTCTCTGTACACCTTGTCAAATAGCTCCTGCAGGTAGTTGTTGATGAAATGAAAGGCATAGGCTGCTGCCAACTGCGGCAGCAATTTCTCTTGCTGAGTCTGGTAGTCAAGGATTTTTGCTTCTTGTTCCCTGTTGGAAGACAGCTGATACGGACATGGGCGTAGCTACTGTTAGTTTACCTGTTGCATAATGAAAAACGGCATTTCGCATTACCAAGAAGCAGTATGTGAACAGGACTGAGCCGATCTCGTGGCAGCAAATCTGCCCAGCTTGCTCAGCTGTTAGAGAAACAAGCCCAACCAGGAAAAAAAGTGATTTTTCTGCTGTGTTGGTGAACCAGCCTAACAGAGTAGAAAAGGCTGCAATGTGTGATCGGTCGGTACGGAGGGGGAACAGGGACTGCGGGAGAGGATGAGGATGAAGCCTTCAAGGACAGCAAGTTGTTAGGTGTCATAGGGGATGCGGTGGCACTGCACCCTGAAAAACTTTTCAAACTGGATCTTGTGGCCCTGGGTGTAGATAGGTTTCTCTGAAAATATTTGAGTCTAAATGATTTTAAGCTTTCTGGGCTTTTTTTGGATGTTCTTTACCACTTTTGCTATAGTTAGTACACTTAGGACTTCAAATGATGGAACTGGTTATTACAATAGTTCAGCATGCTGTACTCTTGTGTTTGGTTTGTGTTTGAACCAAACCATGTTCTCATTAGGATCTTCCTGCTTTTGAAAGGAGATTTAAGTGGAAATTTTTGAAATCCATTCAAATGAAAATATCTATTTAAAAATTACAGGGATTCTTACCAGACTAATAAATTTCGGTGTTGTAAAGTGTGGATATTGGAACTGTGGATGTTGGAAGGTATTTTAGTGTCGCGCCTACTAGTAGGATGCTACGGCATAAGAATTCAGCAACTTGTCCGCTTTGTCTGGATGATGCTGAGTTATGGGATTACATGGGAAGGCCAGTTATAAGAAAAATAAGTTGCCTGTGTGAACCGCTGAGCTATTCAAACTATGAAGCTTATCTTAGAAAGAACTGTAAACATTCTCTTGCACTTTGACTGAAGCTCATTAATGTAAATAATGGGGAAGCATGTTTGTAATACCCTATCTGGGCCAGGAAATAAGCCAGTGATGTGCTGAAAGATAAGATGAAAAGTAGAAATACAGACTGGTGCGGGGGAACATGGTGTATGGTCCCCTTCCCACCGCTGCGGACTTGCGTGGCATTACCCAGGCTTTAACTTGGACTGCCGGCGAACCACAGAGTATCGGATGGCAATGGTGCAAGCTTTCATTAGAGGTATTATAACTTCGTCTGAAATGAGGGAAATGCGCACTGTAGTCATTGTGAAATAATTAATCTTCTGTGACCCCCATCTTGCATAGGTGCCATCTGGTTGAACCTAGAGTAGAGAGAGGATGTTAGATGCCACCTTCTTCAATACTTCAGTACTAGGATGGTTGTGTAATGTCTATGCGTAGAATAAAATGGACATCAAAATCCTTCACTGAACGCAAAACTAAATATTTTTATGTATGACGGATGAAAGATATCCTTTTGAAGAGACAAACTCTCACTGCTTCTGGCTCAGATAGATAGGTTCTGCCTGCCCTGTGATTCCCAACCTCTGAACGTGGAATTCCTGACACCGAGATTCATTTAGGATTCAGGTAACTTCTGCCCTTGATAAAACCGCAGAGACTTGCAGACACCTCAAAGGAAGATTTTTGTCCTAAATTTAGGCAGGTCCCTGTCGTCTCTTTCGCCGTGCAATGAGAGTCTGACAGGCGAGTCTGTGATGTGAATCCGTACATACCTCGCAAAACTTGTTCAGCATGTTCTCCCTGGGGACGCGCACGTTCTGCAGCATGAGGTAGCCGTTGTCAACGTGCTCAAAATTCATTTTGGGACCAATGTCTCCTGCAGTTATGCCTGCAGCGGGAGGAAACATAGCCTGCTTATTCCCACTTGAACTTTTTTCCTCCCCATTTTGTGTCAGGCTGGGGATCTCAAAGGAAGGGCACATTCAGCTCTGCTTCTTCCCCAGCATGGGTGATCTTGCCTGAGGGATGAAACAGGCATTCAAATGGTAGTTTGTTTCCATGATCCATCTGTTACTTGTGTTGGCTGGGGTCAGAACTGAGGTGTTAATGCAGAGGTGGTCAGAGCAGCCCAGGCTTCTGGTTAAGAAGGAGTCTTGGTCTGGATATGCCTGAAGATACATTAAATCTTCCTTTAGATAAAAAGGTTGGGGTTAATGATAACTATGCCTTGGGTATTTGTCTTGGTTGGTTTGGTTTTGGCAATTTATAACTCTCTCTCCCCGGGCCCAATGTTTTAGGACACATTTAAGGGCAAAATAGGCAGAGCACGTGCACAAGTGCTGTGATGTCTGGGGTCATTTACCTGGGCAGAGTGAATGGTCCTGAAGGCTGCGTATCTGCACAATGAAGGGATGCACGCCGTAGCACTTCCCCTGGACGTACAGCTGAGCGAAGACCACTGTGTGGGTTGCTGACCTTCCCACTGCGAGAAGAAAAACAGCCCCATTCCCTTAAGACAAGGTACAGCACAAACACTTCCACAGTTAACAGCAGTCAGTGCTAATTATGTGTTAGGTCTTGCTAACATATGGGTCAGGGTAGCTGTGATCCACAGATGCTGGAAGCTGGAGGTTGCCTAAATCTGCGTTCTGAGCCTGCTCTTGGAAGTTGCATCACCCTTCTGCCTCTGTCGTGGCCCATGAGGCTTGGATGAACAGTTTGCATCAGCAGATGAGAAAAAATAAGTAGTTCATGCAGTGCTGAGAGAGTGGGAAGTGCTGTGGCTGTTAGAGTAACTCCAGCTATTTTCTGTGAAATACCTTCCTGAAGGGAGCCATGAATTTCACACTTGAATCCTTTATGCTGAGACTGGCTGATGACTTGAATCCTTTATGCTGATCCTTTATGCTGATGACCTCCCTGCAGTTTTTGGTCATCTGAGTATTATTTACAAAGAAGAGAAGATTGATTCCTGCAGATGCAGGAGTTTCCCTGAGTGAAGTTCTCCAACCCAGCCACCCAAGGGCTTTTGATAGGTGATGGTGGCTCCCTCCTGGCCTTTGAACTTGTACAAAACCCTTTGGTCTCTTACTTGCCTCTCGATGTGTGCGTCTCTTACTGAAGTCCTCTGCTAACACCTGGGTCCTCAAACATGGAGCTTGAGCAGGGCAGACCGAGTAACTGAAGGAGGCAAATAAGGAAAACCAAAATACTGTGTCTGGTACTTACTGTCTCCAGGCCACCACTTCATGGCAGAGATCTTTGGTGTGTTCAGTATAAACTCCTGTGTAGTGATATCAAAGACTGCTGTTGTTTCCAAACCCTGAAGATAAGTACCTTTTTAAAAACAAACAAACAAACAAACAAACAAAATATCTCTTGATGTATCACAAGGATGGAGAGAGTGGAGGATCCCTGGAGGCTAGTGTGGGTATTACCCGGGTTTTGTGGTTTACCCTCCTAACGAGAACTGTGGGATGATGCTCCCAGTGACCCCACACCATCTCCTGCAAAGATCTCGTGAGCCAATGGTACTCAGGCAAGCTGCCTGGTTCCTGGTGACAACCACCAACTTGGTCAAGCTGCCTGGCTGATCCCCTCCACCGATGGTGACTGCCTGGTATCTAACCATGAGCTTTCACCCTCGCTTTTGTTATTTTTTCCGCATTGGCAAAACCAAAGCCAGCGCATCTCCAGCTTGCAGAGGAACGCTGAGGACATCAACCTCTAACACGCAGGTGGCATTTCCCACACCCCCAGCCACCCCTGCCTCAGTGAAGCACAGACAGCTTGAACTCAAATTCCCCCGAGAATCTGGGCCAGAGTGTCTTGTCCTACGGAAACGCTGTTTTCTCTGCAGCCTTACCGTGCCCCAGTTCGGTCTGGGCGTAGCTTCCAATGAGCTGATACTGGGTGGCGAGAGGAATCCATTTGGCAATCTGTTTGTCGGAGCCCAGCATCGAAATACTTCTCATGAAGATGCGGTGAAGGAGAAACGCGATGTCTCCTGACAGTGCCCTGCGGAGAAGGCACAAGGGGCATTTTTACACGGATGCAGTTCCAGGGATGTGATGAATGAGGCAGTGACACTGTGGCGGTCACCAGACAGTACCACCTGCTGCCTTTTGATTTCTGCGTTGTCATACCTCACCCAACATCCAGTATCAACACAGTATTGCAGGAAAAGTGCTCTTCCAAGCTGCTTTTGTTCCTTCTTTCATAACATAGTTTGCTTAAGTGTTGCTAGCTCATTATTTCACTTGCTCTTGGAAGAATTATCTGTTCTGAGCAGCAGATGCTGAGCTCCTAAAAACACAGCCCAGCTCCAAAGCTCCTGTGGCTCCGATAGCTTGTGAGCCCTTCATATCTTGATTTTCATAGGATTTTTTTTCCTGATTATTTAAGTCACATTTTAAGGCTGAGCTAAAAACCCCCCACCACCCTACCCTAAAACCCCCAAACCCTGGCAATTCACTGTGGGGCACATTGGACTGAATTACATATGTAGGCACCTGAAACCTGGATTTCCTGAACCTTCCCATTCCCATTCTGGGGAAATACTCCGGTACGTTGGGTTTGTTGCTGTGCTATTCCCTGGGTGTTTGCTGTCAGTCACTGTCTGGGGTTCATGGAGATTTGGCCTGACTTGAGATGGTTTTTTTTCTTGTGGAAGAATTCAAATACATCCTTGTAACACCTGGTTTATTGTCTGGTCAGGCCCTTCGCCATTGCCAGCTGATAGGGCTGCATACGTCCTAAAAAGCACTACTCCAGAACCTGTGTGTGGGAACTTGGGTACAGTAATTTCCATGGTGCAAATCAGAAACTCTTTTTTTTTTTTTATTTTGTGTGCGAGAAATCCTAAGAAAATATGAGGAATATAGTCCCTCTTCCTGGGGTTCCTCAGTGTGGTTGAATCACCTCACAGATATAAGTACGTGTCCTCTCACACCCAAAAGTAAGTGGCTCTGCTGTTCTCGGTAGCTTTGTATGGCTGTTAGCACGTTGCTTTACTGCAGTGCTCTAGAGAGCATCTCATTCTAAATAGATACTTTTTATTGTTAAGAGATGACTGCACCCTTTCTTTTATACTGGCCCTGAGAGAGAATCAGTCATGCTGAAAAAGTGGGGGGGAAAATATGAACAAAGAAGTTAAAGGGAAATTGCTTTGATTGGCAGACAAAGACTTAATGAACCCTTGGCAGCCCATCCAGAAATAATGTTACTTTAACTGCGATTTAAAAAAAGCTGGCTTTTAAATGTGCGCAGGTGATTCACTGTGTCTGGCACCAGGAGGCACCAGGACTTTGTCAGTAAGAGCTTGGTGCTCACCTGGTGTTTCACCAGAAAGGAGCTGTCCTGCGAGACAGGCTGTGCTCTTAATCCAGCAAAACGTGGTAGCACAGGGCTGGCCCTGCCGAAGCCCTTGGCGTCAGGGGCCTGATAAAAGCAAACCTAGGTGGGAGAGGCGGTTGAGTTTTGTCAGGTTTTTAAAATCTGCTGGGATTTTTTTTTTCTTCTGAGGGAGGAGCGGAGAGCTGCTTTTTATTGGGAATATAATGATCAGGTCCAAGAGCTCTTGATGGAAGATTTCCCCCTTTATCAGTCCTACTTGCTGTAGGTGGCGAAGAGCTTAATGTAAAAAAATTATAATCTTTCATATGAAGAAATATTGGGAAATGACTTTGAGTGTCAGTGATGATTTGTGAGGTGCAGGCATTGCCCTTTTGAATGGCGCTTTTGAACTTGCACCTTCTTACTGAGTATGTAACCCCACCAAACTAAGAGTGTGCACTGGGCAACAGCAAACGGGTACTTTGATTTAGCAAAGGGGGGAAGAAGGAGGGGCAAGCAATTAAAACTAAAATGTGGAGCTCAACTCCATGCAAAGTGTTAAGAAAATTTTTTTAAGGAAAGGATTGTGAAAAATATTTTATTCCATTTACCTACAAACTAAGTGGTTTTTTTCTTTTTTTTTTAATACAATATGGGTTTTCAGCATAAGTAAGGAGCTTGCTGAAGTGGAAGTATCACACTGGGGATGTGAACTGCTGTGATCTATCACGCCGTACCCATGTGCTGCTCTTTGAGAAGTTCCCTGCCGTATATCAGCATTTTCCCTTTTCCTGAGTGTGCTGCTAAAGTAAAAACCTGCAGCACGTTTGTATCAAAACCTTATCTGTCAATTCTTGGCCTCTCCCAGCCTTTGCTAAAGCCGATTCTTGTTGGCATACAAAACTTCTAACAAAAAATTAGTTGTACGTTAAAAAAAAAAAAATCACCTGTAAATGTACTTAAATTCCGGTCCGTCCTCAGTCCATCCCATCTCGTGCATCTTTTTCTGGAGATGAACAGCCTTTCTGACTGCTGCTTCATACCTCTCATTCTGGCTCTGGAAATACTGATTTTCTCTGCTAAATACAGGGTCACATTCGATAGCTTCAACTGCAAAGCAACACAGAAGAGTTGGTTCTCCTGGGGCTGGGGAGGTGCAGGCAGTGCCTCGAGCCCTGCTTGGGAGGAGCGGGCAGGACTGGGGTCATGGACACTGATGCTGTGACTTTTTAGGGTGACTGCAGGCAGGTTTTATTTTGTCAGTGCTGGCTCTGATGGCTCTCACGCCTAACTCTGAAAAGCGGTAGGTTTGGGGAAGGAAGAGGGGAGGGGAAGCGAGTGGGCCTGAGAGAGGGGTCTGTTGAGTGGAATAGTGACCCTGCAGGGTAAGGCACCGTCCCTGGTCAGGGCGTCTGAGGTGACTTTGTGCCTCAGACAGAAAATGCCATGGATCTCTCTGTCTAATTGCTGTTCCCGTGCTGTGACAGCAGCAAGAGCTGCGGTTAGCCGGTTTTGCCCGGAGGGCAGCTAATGGCCGGAGCTGCTGGGTGTCCCACTCAGCACCAGCGCTTCGGCTCGTGACTTTACCAGCCCTTCACAGCATTGCAAAGCGACTCTTGTGTTTGCTCTTTCTGTGTCAGCCTGAATGCTCCCGCTGCTCCCTTTTTGCCTTGAAATCTTTGAGTCCATTCACATTTAAAGTTCTACTGAACTCCAGTTTTACAGTGAAGCGTGAGATCCCAGTGGCCTGTGCCATTTTCGTTTGATAAGGGTATCATATGGGGGTAGTTAAAGAGACAAAAGAGCTTGCTTTGGTTTTTTTTCCTCTGTTTCTTCTGAGCACCCAGTCATTTTTCAGCACACACATCACGAGTGAGAGCAGCTCAGCCTGGCCAAGCCATCCCACACAAGGAATTCCCACCTGGATGAGCCTGATGTGCCGAGGGTGTCGTTGGCTGCGGTTCACGCATGGCGTGCATCGCTGCGCAGCAGCGCTAGCCCCTGTGCGCATCCCTCTTGCACAAAGATGCCTGCCCGTGTGACCCTCGGTCCTTGTATTCCAGTTTAACCAGTCTTGCCAGAGATACTGGGGATGGGAGCAGGCAAGGGGAAAAGCTTCAGACAGCGGGAGTGGCTGCAGAGGAGTCGTGTTGATTTACACTAGCAGGGACTCCAACTCCATGCTCCCACTTTTTTAAGAGATGGGCGATAAGCAAATACCTGGGAGCACAAAACCCATCATGCAAAGGAGAAGCAGAAACAGCGGGATGTAGGCATGTTCTGTACCAGCCCGCAGCCAGAGGCCTCGTAAGGCTCACTCACCCACTGCCCTCCGTATCCGAGTGTGCTCTGCACCACCATCCAGCCGGGCCGTGAGCTTTTCCACGCTGAAGGAGGCCGTCTGCCTCTCGCTGGCGAGGTCGGGATTCATGCCGCCGAGGACTGAGCCCTGTGGGTACTTGCCGGTCTCTAGCAGAGCCATCCTGGAGGGTGAGCTGCTCTGGGAAGGGGTGTGGCTCGTTAGGTGCTGGCACCCTTTCAGTGCATGGTTGATGGAGGTGTTGGGCGCAGCGAGGAGCGATTTCAGTAGGTTGGCCAGGATGCTGTACCTGCACAGGCAACCTGGGGCATGGCTCCCTGCGCTGCGGGCACAGCTATTGCAGGGCACTGTGCTCAGCAAAATAGGTGTAGGAATGTACTTTGTACGTAAACAGGCACATTTCCATGTTAGTTTAAAAAAAACCCAAACAAACGGGTTGCATGAATATTTAGGTGCTGTCTTGTCCTCATTGCAATGATATGGACAATTAAAATTTAGGGCGCTGTTGAGAGCTCAAAATGCAGGTTTTATGATGTTTTTTTTAAACAGAAAATCTTTTTCTTTCACCAGTCTGTCCCCAATATTTTATGAGAAGTTACTGCTGGAATATCCCACAACTATGTGTTAATGTTTAAGGGAGTTTCTGGCCCTGGCCCGTCCCCCCCCCACCCTGGGGCCCGTCCCCCCCCCCCACGGGGTGCTGCCGCTGCTGCCTAGCCCACGGGTGCCTGCTAAGAGGCTGGCAGCCTGCCCATGCTGCCTCGGTCCTGCTTCCCACAGGGCTCAGCTTTACATTAACTCCTAACCTTGTAATTCCCATGTTAGCAGGATTTGTCACAGGATACTAATAAAAAAAAAGTGTGGTGTGTGGAAAATAAAGCAGATTTTTCCTTTGAAGAGGCTGCCTGCCTTCCTGAACTATTTTTAATACTATAAGAAATCTAAACTCTGGAAAGTCTTGCAAATATGTTCTTAATTCCTGCTTTTCTGATATTTAGAGCTTTAATGCAAGGTGTCTTATTGTGCGGGGAGGGAGAAAAGCCTCAAAGCAGCGTGCTAAGTACACAAGATTGGAGTAACCCAGACTTGTCCTTGAGCAGGAAGCGCCGCGCTCGGCATGGGAGCACCGGGACGGCTCAGCCGCCAGCTCCCTCTTCCGTGAGTCTGCGTAAGAAAAAAATCTGCGTGTCTGTCTGCTATGTGCAAACGCAAAACCCCACGTACCTTGTCCCACGCGTCCTTCGGGGAGCTGTCTGGCTGCTGCCTACCTGCCTGGGCCACGCTCCCAGTGTCCCCGCTGCAGGGACCTTGTCCCCGGGGCCAATGGAGCTCGACCAGGCCCGTGGGTGTTTCTGCGTGTGCGCAGCGGCGTGCCGGAGCTGACCTCTGCCGGCAGCGGCATCTGCGCCTGCTAAGCATAAAATCCCACAGCTCCCAGTGCCGAAAGGGCTGGAGCCTCTGCATGTAAAAAAAATGCAATTTTTCTGATCTTATTTCAGGCTATTTGTGTGTTGGAGGCTGCACTTCCAGCTCTGTCACCAAAGTGGCATCCTGCCCCTGTCCCTGTATTTTTAAGGTTTTTTTTTTGTAGTCTGCTCAGGGTGGAGGAGAGCCCCCCTTGGGCTCTCACTGCTCCTTGCCTGTGGATTTGACTTGCTCAAGGTTTTCCCAGCTCGGTTATGGCACTACCTCAGCCCTTCCTGCAGTTTGGGGTGCAAGCCAGGAGACCGGGGATGTGCCTCGCCGGCTGGGTTGTGCCAGGGGGCGGAGGGAGGTTGCCACAGGGTGCATGCTGCCTTCATCTCCGGCGATCCTGAATCTGTCCCCGCTGCAGTCTGTCCTGGTGTCTAGTGGGCAGGAGTTGGCCACTCACACCCCCCTGGCTACATCATTACGAGCCGGACGGGAGAGGAGTCCCTCCTGCCCACAGTTCATCGATGAGCCTGTGCTGCTGCTTCAGACCTGCTTGTCTCTCACTAAAAACTACTTTGTCAAGAAGGAGGTGAAACAGGTGGGATTCACCGTACCGTAGAGTTGCTTTAACACGGGAAGTTAAACAAAGGATGGGAAATCAGATGTAGTTTTGCATAACTATAATTTTAAGCTTAAGCCTGAGTGAACCAGTGCCATCGGTGGAATTCCGGCTTTTTTGATCATGGGGAGGTTTACACGGCACCGGGCCTGCTGGCGACAGGTGGAGTTCAGCTGTCTCGCAGGGGGAAAAGGATTCTCGCTCATGAATTGGCGGGGCTCACTGAGAGGGCTTTAAACTAGGTTTGAAGGGGGAAGGGGATAAAACCGGGCTCACTAGAGATGAGCCTAGGGGTGGCATGCCAATGC
>NW_008825047.1:267235-267553 GCF_000699105.1 Pygoscelis adeliae | reverse complement strand
GTTGCGCCAGGGGAGGTTTAGATTGGATGTAAGGAAAAATTTCTTTACTGAAAGAGTGGTGAAACATTGGAACAGGCTGCCCAGGGAAGTGGTTGAGTCACCATCCCTGGAGGTATTTAAAAGACGGGTGGTTTGTGTCAGGAAATGAAGTACGCAACCTGCCATGGTAGGATAACAAGCAAGCTATTATTATAAGCGGCAATAAGGTGAGAAGATGTTTTGGAAACCTGACCCAAAGAACAGGTTTAGTCAATGAGCCCTCATCCCTAATGATGAGCTGACTGCCCACACCAGTGCCACAGGGTGCGGATGGTCAGG
>NW_008825047.1:255338-267225 GCF_000699105.1 Pygoscelis adeliae | reverse complement strand
GTGTGGCAACCCCAGCGGATACCTGGTGTCAGAGAAATGCATGCAAGCACTCTCTCTGCCTTGTTCCGTACGGGAAGTTGGCATCTCTGCCATTAAGGATATCGCTAATGAGACAGAGAAGTCCTTTTCGTTTGCTTTGCTGCATTCGGTTTTAGTCCTGGCTCTCAGGGAGCATGGTGTGTGTGTGACTTGCACGTGTGAAGCATCCTCTCTTTTTCTTATCTATTTAATCTGTGGTCTTTGGTTGCTGCTAAAACATTTTTAAAATGTTTAAAAGTAATGAGGTGATCTCACTAGTGTGAAGATTACCTTTCAGTACAAAACTGAGTTTTTAAATTAAATCCAAGGGCAATGTGTTTCCTTGGCTTTGTGGGTCTTACCTTGCCAGGCAGGTGGGCATCTGTGGCCTGTTAGAAATCAAACATCAGGGAAGTTTCAGTGCACAAAGCCTAATTCCACAATTTTTGTGCCCTTAGACTTTCAGTAAATTGAGATGAAGTCTGGGGATAAGCAATGGATGCAGCATTGGGTGTGGATCATGAAAACAGCTTGTTGATGAGTACACAGTGCTAACAAAGTAGTTGCTGTCAGACTTCACTGATTTTTATGTTCATTCAGTTTATTTGGCTGTTGTCTGCTTGCATCCTCAGAGCTTTTTCAGTTCCTTGTGGAAAAGAGCAAAACATACAATCATTGTTTAGTTTATTTCTTCAAAAGTGTCCACATTAGACAGCGTGAGTTAATTAAGTAGAGTTGCATGACATACATTTTTATATAAATGTATAAACACCAACACAGAATATAGACTATATACCACATAGGCAACATACACAGTACAAAAAGTTGTCCTCCATCAGTACTCTGATAATCTCTATCTTCTGGATACACCACATTTATTCAGGAATGTGTTTTAGGGGCATAGGGAGGAATTCATTTAAAAGAAAAAGAGACACAAAGATACCCCAAAATCTTCCTGGTGATGCCTACACTGATGTTTTTTCGTGTGCCACCTCCACGCTGCCACACCATGAAGCACAAGAGCATTGGTGAAGGTTGTACAGGCTCTGGGTCGGAGCCCAGCTGGGGAGGCGGTTACCGGTTCGCAGGGGTGACAAGAGCTGTGTTGGAAAACGCTGTGATTTTTTTAAGCCAATGCTTGAACAGTAGAAACATCATTTCCCACGTGCCGTGACGGAGGGCTGGAGCCTGCAGCTCTTGCTGGCGATGGAGTGCCGTGTGTCCCACTGTGTGCCATGGGGCTGCTACAGCCCATCCCGGCCCCGCGGGAGCTGCCAGCGCCGGCTGCTTGTGGGCGGTTTGGTGGGTCGGTGTGTGGACGTGTGTCTGGGTTCCTGCTCACAGCCCACGGGGTCCCAGTGGGCAGCCGGGTCAGGGCTTTCTGCTGTCTCTCCACCGCTGGAAGGGTTTCTTGTGTCTCTGTTAGCTCAGCCTGAGTTAGGCCAGTATGACCTGGCCCTCCCTTTCCATTCTGGACACCCACTGAAAATGACCCAGACACCCCTTAGCAATCCCCAACTGCATTTGTGAGCAGCCCCACTCTGTGCTTGGTGGACAGCACATCAAAGGGAGACACCTTGATTTTTTTTTCCAGATAAGATTTGCATAATCAAGAAGACCGCAGCAAAGTATTTTCAACCTTTTCATTGCTGATCTGAGCACTCAGCTTACCCAGACCTTACCGGATGGCTCCCGGACTTGCATAAATGCCCCCATCCCAGCCCGGGTGAGCTGATAGCACTGATTTCACTGGTGCATATGGAGCGACAGATTGCCTCTCCTGGAGTGCATTTCCATCTGTGGCAAAATTACAAATTAATTTGCTGATTTTTTTTGAGCTCTTTGATCAAGGTTACTTAATCTGTGCCATTACCCCTCACAAAACCCCAGCACAGTAATTCTGGCTTGTTATTTACACCAATGTTATCTATGGAGTATCATACAGCATTCTTTACAGCTGTGTACAAGCATGCTTAGCAACACCTTTTTTTCTTGGAGAAATTTGGCTTTTTTTCCCCCTGAAAAAATGGTCGATGCTGCTTCTTCCTCATGGTTTTAATCATAACGTATATGAAAAGCTTCACAGTTGGCAAGGACATAACAGATCCTTTCAGATCTTGTTTGACCCATAGTGACCATATGCACTGGATTTCTGAAATAAAAACTTGTTTAGAATAAGCATGATGAGCAAGGGGCTAAAAACTACCGTGAGACAGTGCCGCTGGATGGGGCTGTCAAGGACTGAAACTGAGTTAAGGGCTTTTATAGTCCAAGGCTGTGGCAAAAGCCCCATACCTGTATCACTCACTGCTCTTGACACGTGATGTGGCTCAGATGCCGGGTCGAGCAACAGTCCTCTGAAATGAAACACCCCGCTGGATCAGGGAGACTAGGGAATGGATTAGTAACTTTTTAATAAATATGTGATGAATGCCCAGTTTCGCTTAATTTACATACGGATCCACTGAAGCTGTGGATAGTAGATATTGTTTAACCAGGTGTTACCTTCCCAGCTGATTAGGTCCATTGAGGCTTGAGGTTCAAAAGCCAGTGTTCAAAGGCAGTTGGTGAGTTATGCTGTTTAGGCTTTGTATCAGGGCTGATGTGAGAAGCCAGAAGCTGAGATCTTCCTGAAGGAGCAATTTTAGCTCTAGATGTGGACACCTCAGGGCACGGATGCTCCATCAATGTGGTAGGCTCTGTCCGTCCATGCACAGTGCAAAGGTACCATCTATCTCAGCTTTGCTATACCAGCAGCAAGAAGATTTTTAGCTTTGCAAGGTGGCAACTGAAATGAGGTAGCTCTGACCTCTGGAAAAGGGGATGAGAAGCACTGACAAATAGTTTTGCATCAACATCTATGTGCCCCGTAGCCCCTGGTGCCTACAGATGTCAGCTGTGTGCGGGGTGAACAGGACAGCAGCCTGACACCAGTATGACATTACCACATTACCACCTCTCAACCACAGGACATTTCTGTGGGTCCCTATGGTAGCACATGTCCAGCTGCTGGGTGAGGGGCTGAAGCTCAGTAGTCCAGGGGCAAGAAGAAGTTTGTCTGTCTGCTACATCCACAGGGATCTGCTGCCCGGTCACTGCACACTTCCATGAACACCCACGCTGAAAACACCCAGCCTTTGCTTTCTGCACAGAGCATTTACCTCCCACTTGGGGTGCTGATGGTGTAGTCCAATGTATTTTCTGCCTGAGCATGGAACTGCCTAAATAGCTGTTTTCAAGCAGGTTTGAAATGCATTTAAAGGTGCTCGTGAAGAAGAGTTGCACCTGCCTGTGCTGCACTGGTATGGGCACACAGAGGTTGATTTTTCTATTAGTATGGGTGTGCTGCTGGGACACACAGCCTCAGCCAGGCTTGACTCACACACTGGTGCAATACCAGTGACCCTTGGGAAAGCCATTATGGTCAGCTGGGCTGTTCTCAGTAATACTCAGATTGTCCCTTTTAGCTGCCATGCCAAGTTTCCAGGAGGTTCTCCAGAGTTGCAGCCGCTCTCCTGTCACCCAGTGCCTGGCGAGCCTGCCTCTAGGAAGAAGCAGGGGTCCCCCAAACCATCCCTCCACAGACTTCCCTAGCTTAAATGGTCACTGTGTCTCAAGGGTTAACCAAGAGTTAGCTGGAGGTTAGCGTGCACCCACAATCTGGGGGGAGAATAACATAATTTCTCTCTGCATCTCCTTGTGTGAGTACTTTTTCAGTGAACACTGCACCTTTTCCACAGTGATACCTTCTTGGGCTGGGAAAACCTTTTTTGTGCCTTCTACTGGAGCAAGTGTTAATAACCGTAAGTAGCCCCAATGATGCGGCTGTGAATGTCCACCATGTACAGAGATGTCGTCAGCATGTATGTGTTAGCGCCGGCCTTGGTAGGATCCCCATTGAGATTTGGCAGAAGCTATGCTGCTTTCTCGTCCCCCGTCACTGTCGATGTTCTTCTCAGGTTTTCCTTGACTTTAATGAATTCTGGCGCATGGTCTTCCTGCTTCTCCTGCTCTTTCTCTAACTGTAACAAAGAAGAGTCACTGTTAGCTGTGCATGCTAAAGGACAAAAGTGCATTAGCTACATGAAAATGGTGGGCTTCATTATTGCTGGGTGTCCACTTATTATTGCCCAAAGCTGAACAAGTGCGTAGTGCACGTGTCGGTGCTCTCTTTTTCCAAACCATTACACCAGAGCCATGTTCACCCCAAGTCTCTTTTTCTGTCCAACTGAAACATTTTTTTTTTTTTTCCTCCAGGGAGGAATATCTCCAGCAGAAAAGCAGGGGAGTGCTTTACTTCAGACCTGGCATGGAGGAGGGAGGAGGAGGTTTGAATCCTTCCCAGCAAAGGAGGCCTGTGAGCCTGGGAAAAGCTCTCAGCATTAGGTTATCATCTAAGGGGGGTAAGTTGTTGTACTGCCTCACTTTTATATGTGAAGTCTTTATGGATCTGTCCCTAAATCACCTTGTTTCATATTCCTGGTTCGTCTCTGAGAGTGCTGGGCTTTGATTTTTCAAGTGATCTTGGCTTGGCTGCTATTATTGCAAGGGAGCTGTTGTGTCATTAATTAAATAAACTAGTTTCGTCCATTTGCAGTGCAAATACTGGCAAGTAGGACAGGGAATGACTTACTTTCCAGCGGCAACAAGCTGACTTGCTGCTTGCACTGGTTTGGGTAAAGGGCATGTGCAGAGAACACCTGGGGCATGGCTGTGCTGCTGACAAGCACCCACTCTGAATATTGCTTTCCCCAGGCATATTTTTTGGCCAGAGTACATGCCAGGAACTGCTCCCAAAGGCAGCTTGAGTGTGATTGCAGCAGGGTTTGCACCTTCCAGCACTTCTGCAGCCTCTCACCCCGCACCCCAAGGTCCTGAGCACCCCTGTGGTGGGTGCTGCAACAGCCCCCATGCTATCTGGGGTGCTTTGAGCTGGAAAGCACACCCCAAGGACACCATGTGGGACCCAGAGAAGACCCAGGGCCAGTGGTACTTGGCAGGGGTCCTGGGCGAGGTGGTATGAAGGAAGTGAATCCCACTGTGAGGATGAGGGTGCTGCAGCTGCATGGGGCAGCAGTGAAGGATGTACTGTGGCTCCCATTTTATGGAGGGGTAGCAACGCTATACCTTGGGTTGAGCTTCAGCCCATCCATCTCCCCTGTGGTCTGTGCCTCGTGCAGGGTGGTTAGGACAACCTGGGGATGACTGAAAACTCAGTTCTACCTGATCCAGCCTCTGGTGCCTCTTTAATAGCTCTTTTTCAAAAGGAGACTGCAATTTCTTTGCCTCTTCCTCTTCCTTCTTCTGTCTGATGAGCTGATTTCGCCGTCGGTGCTCGAGTACCCGCTGCAGCTCTGGCTTGCTCTCCACGCCCAAGCCTCTGTGGATAAAAAGCAGATAAATCAGGGCTGGCAGGCCTACACCCTGGGGTGTAACCACTGCCAGCCTGGCAACCCCAAAACTCTTCTTGGTCCTAAATGGAAACATGGGACACCTGGTCCACAAACCAGTCCTGGTCCACAAATCCATCCACAAGGCTTTAAGGGTGCTACCAGGAGCACCTTACTGCGGGATGGTGCCTTGGGCTGCCTGCCTCGGGTGGGCATGGCGTTTTCTGTCCGTGTCCGGGGCTTGTGGCGCTGGAAGTTTTGCTAATCCCATTACACTGAGGTGCTACAGCTTTCTGGGTCAAGTATGGAAATGGGACCTTCTGTTGGCTCCTGCTGTTACTAGTTTTAATTATGTCAGTGATGGCTTTAGCAGCATTGAGGGCCTTTTAAATAACGACAGTGTTTTTTCCACCAGCAGGGGTAGTCATTGATCTGCAATAATTGTCCTGGCAGTTCCTTTCCTCGCTCTTGCATCCCAGCTTTGCTTCAGAGCTGAGGGCTAGCCATCCCCCTGTTGACATGGAGAGTTCGGGTCAAGAGGCCAAAATGAAATGCCCTTTTCTCCTGAAAGCCAGAGCGTTTGCCGATGGCGCAGGTGCCTGGCTCCCCTTCAGCTGCCTGAAGCATCTCAGATGAAGTGGGGCTGCTCCAAGCCCTGTTCTATGAGGGGTGGGATCACGGGAAAGGAGACATGGCAAGGACATGCAGGCAAGGCATAAATACGTGGTAAAGAGGTGAAAGAATTTCTCCAAACAAATTTCAGAAATCTAACACTTTGAATATTGCCATGCCTCAATTCAGACACTAAGATTTACCTCCTGCAGCTGACCCTGGCCACCTTCCCACCAGCTTCTGTCCCCCTAGAAGCATGGGAGTAGTTATGGATGTGTAGGGCTATGGGTGAATGTGGAACAAGTCCAGATGTGCTCCTGCATGGTCGTGGGACAGTTCCTGCCCTTCCAGGATAGTGGTTTGACCAACTCATCTCCTCCATGCCAAAAGGAATCTGCTTTCATAAAATCCATCAGCTTCATGGTTAAATCACTAAAAGTGGTGACTCTCTTCCCTGCTGAGTCCTTGTCAGAGAGAGGCAAAAACCTGAAGCTGCTGGGAAGTTGAACATTTGCTGAATTTTGGGAGACTTTATTGCAACTGCAGAGTTTTGTGTCGCTGAAGAACAGATTATTAAGAAGTGGTCGAGGCTGGATTTACACAGGCTATCTTCTGCAATAGCAACTGGAATGTAAGTAATCTTGCAAGAAAAAACGGAACTAGAAGTCGTTTACTGAAGTTGTATTTTTGAGGAGAAGGAGTTGAAGACCCTGTAGCTGTCACACATGGGGAAGGAGTGGGGCCTGACCACTTTTGTGGGCTGGGTTTAACACTCGTTTAAATCAATGGGCTGAGAGTATTTACAGGTCCCATTGTAAAATGTGGGATGTTTGGTGTTCCTGTGGGTGAAGATCTGTTTTGAGGTGAGGAGGGGACCTCCCCGTGTCTGTGTTAAAGGCTTGCCCAGAGCATGGCAGGTCGGCGTGCGCTATTAATGCAATGCTCATCCTCAGTACTGGGAGGTTTTTGTTGGCCGAAGGCTGGTTGGTTTCTGCTAAGGTCGTTTGAAAGCAGAGACATCAAACCCTGTGGACTACCAAGCTTCCTTGGCAAGGTGGTGGACACCGAGGTGGTATCTCACATCATGAGAAGCTGAACTGGCAGGTAGGAGAGGGAAACGCTCTCCAGATGCAGCAAACCTCTGTGCTATCACAACATGGCTGGGAACCAGTGCTTGCATCCTTCCAGTGCCATGTTTAAGAATGCTTCCTCTTGTCATTTCTGTTTTTTCCTTTATGGTGGGACAAAGTTAATGGCAACATCAGTGAAGGTAGCAGTAGCATTGGCCCCAGAGCTTTCATGATGTTTTTTCAAGTCAGGAAGAACTCAGACTTTGCAGAGAGGCTTGAGAGAGAGAAAACCTGCCTTGGTTTGCTGGAGACACAGCTTGCGATGTTGCCTGTGGATTTGTTACTATTCTTTGATTTAACTGGCCTGTGTTGTTAGTACCCAGAGGTGTTGACTAAGATAAGGGTTTTGTTGCACAAGCTGCTGATTTGAGTTGCTTCTCCCTGCTGCTTAAGGGGACAAACCAACAGCAAAGCAGAAAAGGAGCAAGTCATAGATCCTTCTCTCTTCCCTTCTCCCCTTTCTCACCCTATAGTAACATGCAGCAGGAAGCAAAACTGGTGGATTCGAGAGTGACGAGAAACCAGCAACAATGGATTGTTGTTTGCAGTAGGGTTTGTTTCACATATTTGCTGAAAAATATTTGGGAGGCCAGAGCCAAAGCAGCTTTAAATTGATGCCTGAGATGTATAGGACTAAAATAAGAGGGGTCAGGAGACGCAGGATGGCTGCGATGGGGCTGCCTTCTGCCAGCATCTGATGGCACATGTGGCTATATCATGGTGGCAGGCATAGGACTCGAATACAAAGTGATGATGCACTTTGTATTTGCCAGTTTGAAGTTCAGCTCAGCCTGGTGCTGTGGGGTCTGTACCCCGTCTGCCACTGTTCGTCTCTGCTACCTCCGTTGCAGGAATTTCTTGATGCTTTGGTCCATCGTGGTTAGACTGGAAATAACATTCTGCGAGATCAAAGCCAATGTTGGTGGGTGAGCCTTTAAACTGAGCAGTGTCACTAGGCATGTTATGGTCACTCTCAAACCAGAGAGTTTTAAAAATATCTAGGTGGTATAGTTACCTCTGCCTCGATGCTGGAGAATGGCCTGGGCATGGTCCCTGTAATTCTTCTGATCTGTGAGTATCAAATCAAACTCAAGCCCAGCCAGTGCCAGTATTGATTAATGCACCCTGCTGGCAGGCTTGATTGTTTGCCGAATTAATATATGTGTCTGGTTCTCGTAATGACTGTAGTCCGTTTGAACAGAGGCTGTGCTCCTTTTAATTAGATGGTGAAAGTGCTAACGTGTCAGAATATTTCAGGGTATTCAGAAAACGTCAATATAAAGCCAGCAGATTTCTTGCTGTGCTAAAAAGTCTCTGAACTGAATATGCTTTTATTGCACCGATGTTCAGACAGTTGCCGCAAAGGAATGACGTGGTTGTAGATACTCAGTCCCTGGTGTCATTATCCTGATGTTGTATCTGTACCCCCAAACAGTTAAACTGGGTTGATGGGGTAAGAATCAGGAATGTGAATTCTAGCCTATCTTTACTCGTTTGATTTTTAGGGAGACAGTGGTTAGCATTTTCCTTGTACAGAAGATCTCACACTGATGCTATCCCAGCTTTCAATGGCTCCATCTAGCCTGGAGCTCTAACTGCCTCTGGATTGGCCTTAAAGCACACAGGAAGGCTGTACATTGCTGGAGACTTGGCAAGTCAGTGATGGAGATAGAAAAACCAGGACCAGGGAGAAAATATGCATGGGACACCGAGAAGGCGGCTGTAAGGATGCCTCGCATCTTCCAGCGCTTGTGGCTTGAGGTGGGTGGAAATAGCGAGCAGCTCCAAAAAGTGCTAGCCAGTGCTTCAGGATGGCAGAGCAGGGGGCTTTTCGTTCTGCTTTCGTTTTAAGAGAAACCGTCGTGCCAGAGAAAAGAGGAAAGGACTACAGCAAGTTTACATGGTGTTCATTTGCAAGTGAAGGGATTTATTGTGCCCTTCCAACTCGCAGGCGGTCGCTGGCACTTGTGCCTCGGCTGCTGAGCTCCGATGGCTCAGCACCTCTTGGACCACTCCAGCGGCAGGCTGCGACCTCCTCTTACCTTTTGTGGTTCATCAGCAGCTCTCTGTGCAGCTCTTGGTGGCTCTTCGAGGCTTTTACAGGGTTTAGGAGCTTTTTAGGTTTGATGAGGTCTGGGTTTCCATCTATGTAGTCTGGGTGAGTCAGGATATTCCCACTCTCTGGTCGCTCCCGCTGTATTTCAGTGTACATCGATGCTGGAAGAAAAGAGAGGTGTTTGCATGAGAAGTGTCACCCCGCTGTGGTGTGGGAACGCACTGGAGATCTCCTCCCCTGGGCAAGACAGAGGAGAAGAGATGGTGCCTGCCCTGGCTGCTCGACACCCGTGTCAGTGTCTGCGTGCATGTGTCTCCATATGCTGGTGCAGGTGTTTTAGAGGTTTTAAAAAATATTCCCTTTGCGTTATTGATGAGACACATATTAATTAGATCACTTAAATTACTTGCTAGCCGCTCGCTTCAGTGGCTGCAGCCAAGGATTAATTAATGCAAGATAGGTCTAACTAAAACTGGAAACACACATGGATGTGGACTGTGCTGAGCTGCTGCCTTGGTCTTCCTGGCCGAGGCTGTCGGTCCCTTAGCACAAGGGGATGCTGTGGGATTTGAGGGGCTTCCGAAACACGGGCCTGAGGAAGTGCTGCTGTATCTGAAACGTCTTGTCAAGGAAAGATTTTGCTGATACTCTGCTGGCCTAATAATCAGGATCGAGCCCAATGCCAAGAAAAGCATAATTCGCCCATGCAGTATGTGATCGTGCTGTAATAATTTGTATGTTCTGGATGTAAGAACAAGAGCCTACTGTTTTGGAAGTGATGGCAGCTTGGATTTCAGGCACACCGCAGGGCATGTTCACTGTTGGTATTTTCCAAGTGCTCCACATTTCTCCTTTACAAAAAACCCTATACAAAGTGAGTGCAAAGCACAAGTTATAAGACAAACTGCATGTGGCTGTGTCTTTAAATGCGGAGCACAGTGGGGCTGCCTACAATTATTCAGTGTATGGTCTAATCAGGGGCCCAGAAAGAGCAATTTATTCCTGACTATTCACTTGAACAATTTGGAAGTTTACCAGGAAGAATAAAAAGTCCCAGGAAAAGGGTGTAGGCAGCTCCATGTCTGTAAGTGTCTCTTTATTACAGTATTTTTGGGGGCCTAGTGTGAAGTTATATGGGTTGGTGGAGCAGCAAGGAAAACAGTTGTTCAGTAATGTCGCCTCTCTCTCTTATTGCAATCTCATGTATAAAAGGAATAAAACCCTTTTAAAAGAGAAATCAATAAAAAAAGGCAAGAGAAAGCAGACTAGGTCATTCTTTCATAGTCAGTAAGTACTTACCAAATGTAAAGTGGATTGCAATCAAACAGAACTGTGTAAGGAATAATACTGCTGAAGAAATGATTCAAGATCAAGCAACTTCTCATTGAATGTTAATGTGGCCAGTGCCCTACTGCTTTGGGAACAAAGAAAAACAAATCAGAGCCCATTACATGAGTGTAATTGGGGTGAATAGTTAGGTACGTATTCAAAGGGTGCTTGGAAGCTGGACCCAGTGATTTCTTGTATCAAATTATTTTCCTCTAGGATCATACATCACTGCTGGCAGAAGGGAAGGTGGCGTAGTTTGATGTTTGATGGCAAGTGCCAGGCTGACTCAAACCCCTGCGGGGCTGGACTCCACAGGCTGAAACTGGGGGCTCAGCGTTGCCTTCCAGAGAGATGCAGGGACTGAAGAACAGCCAAGGGTTAAGGCAGCACAATTTCATGGCTAACTTTTATTAGGTGAAAGTCAGGTTCTGAAGAATGAGAAAACATGTCAGATTTTCACTTGGGTAAAATTGCTTTGGTTTTTTTCTTCTTCTACTTCTTCCCTTTTTTGGTCTTCTTTTCACAGAAGAGGCAGACAAAAGACAAGGAAGGAAGGTACAAAAGCAAATGGGTTTTTTTGCATGAATGAAATGGATGAGCTCCCATTTCAAATGGCAAAGCAATGTCTTCATTCTTCAAACAAAAAGGTCTCTCCATGGAGTAACTTAAATAAAATGCCAGGTGTTTTTAATGGAAACACCGTTTTCGGACAGCTATACTAACAGACTAGCCTCAGTGTCACTGCGTCGTCCTGTTGCCCTTTTCCCACTGTTCCTGTGCCACCGTTTAGACCAGAGCTGCTTCCAGTGACAGAGATGCCTGCACTTGCTTGTGTGCTGGGTACCAAATCCTGCTGCACGGCAGGAGAAGGGCTGGGGTGTATCGATCTTGGATTTGTCCATCTTAAATCCACCTGTTGTGCTCTGCTAGGGGATAATGCAGTGAGCAGTGCAGTTGGAAGGATTACGTGGCCAACCAAGCCTGAAGGACCAACCTGGATGCTGTACATGGCTGTAACGCCAGTGACTTTTGTGTTTTTTTTTTCTGTACCAAGTAGCTCTCGGGCCCTGCCGCTAACTGTACTAGCTCTTGGGGCACTGGTGCAGCGCTGTTACTTATAAAGTACTGTTTTCCGCCTGCCTCGGTGATGTATGGATTTCCTTTTGCAACTCAGGAGTGGGAGTCCCTTCTTCCCTACCTGCAAGACCCAAATCCTGGGAGATTCGCTTAGGGCAGGCTGTCCCCACACCTACATAGGGCTAACGCCCAGCAGCGTACAACGCTGTTGCACAATGTGACGGGCCTTTCAGTTTGGTCTTGTGGTGTTTCCACCCGCAGACACCCAGCATGAT